>NC_086166.1:16670465-16987131 GCF_035149785.1 Candoia aspera | reverse complement strand
TTTGTAATGACAAGTGGTACAGAGATCCCTTAAATCAATGTGAGCTTTCCGCTTGCTTTTCTCTACCTCAGGGTGAATGCCATGCAGAAAGCATATGATGTCTTCACAGCAGAACAGAAAGAGGCTATTCATGGGAGGATATTCCGCTATCTGAAAGTATATCAGGCAGGACAAGGTAGGGATTTAAGAACATCACAACCTTCCCATCTTTGCAGCCTGAAAATTTTGAATTGGAACCCCTTCATCCTGTGCTGGCTGAGGATAATGAAAGCTAGTTCAACGCAAGTAGAGGATGTGAAGTTGGACAAGGCTGATTCAGTATAATAAAATGCATTGCATCATACCAAGATTGTTTGCCCTGAGGCAGAAAGTGCTCGCTCCATCACCCCAATTTGAGAATCTGGACTCTCAGTGACTTCATGGGTAGGTTGTTAAAGCAATTGCTTTGGCAACCATTTGGAAGTTTCCTATTGCTTTTGTCTAGAATGTATTTTTCAACCTGATAGTCTAGCCTACAGCCCTGGGTTTTTCTGGTGGTCTCCCATCCTAATAGTGAGCAGGTCTTACTGTCCTGTGCTTTGTTTTTTCAAAATCAGTGATGCTTAGCTATGTAGTGCCACCATTTCCAACCAGAGCTGGTTGCAAATGGCTTATTTATTAATTTATATGGCTGCCTATCTCACACAAGGTGACTCTGGGCATAGTTTGCAATATAACAAACTATTAAAACCAAATATAAAAACCAATTAAACCAATCAAATAATTAACATAAGTAAAAACAAGATTGCAAGAGGCTAAACTAAGATGTCATATGTGATGCAACCAACACACATGCTCTTGGATGCCAGAGGAGCCTAGGCCTGGTGAAAAAAACATGTATTGAGGGCTTTCCTAAAGGCTGTAAGGGTTGGGGCTAACCTCATCTCAGGGGGGATGATGTTCCAGGGGGTGGGCACCACAGCAGAAGAGGGACCCGCAGCAAGCCTCTCCTGCTTTTTGAAAGTCTCCACAAAATTTTTGGAAAGAGAAGTTAGCTGGACTTCTCTAGTGGAAGAAAAAGTTGTCACCCAGGAACAAGCCATGATGACATTAGATGGGCATCGACATAACCACACAAATTATGTTAATTATGTACTTGCATTTATCGTGTTATATCTTTTGTGTGATGTAGTCATGATGCACATGACATTGCTCATCTCTCCCCCGCCCCCCCATACAAACACTTCGCTTCTCAAGGAGAGGCCATGACCCCTTTGGAGAAACAGGATTTATTGGAATGCAGGCCACTGGAAAGATGAGGGTCCTACAGAAAACCGGGCGTTGACAAATATCCCTGGGCCCCTTTACTATTAAATGAATGCAATAACACTACATTCTTCTCCTTTGAAAGAAATTCCAAAAATAAATTTCCTTTTGTCCAATTGAATGAGAAATGGTAGGGGGAAAAGTAATTCTCCACCCACACTAATCCTCTCTTTGCAAAGTGCGTCCAAAATATTAGAGGCAAGAGAATGCAAGAGAAGTTCTTGTTTGCATACCTGCACCAATTGCAGTTCAGGAGGGATTGCAGAGTGAACCCCCATCTGACCAACCCTTCCACCAGGCAAAGCCATGGAAGCCTTCATTCCTGGGATTTTTAAAAGTTTCTCTGCTACAGCTATAGTCTATGGTATGATACTAGATGAACTTTTAAACACCAACGATCTCATTGAAAAGGTCAGCACTGTAACTGTGGCTCTGGGGAAACTGGGGTACAGACTCCCCGTGATCTTTGCTGCCTCCTAGGTACCACCTGCTCTCCAGGTGCCAACAGCACCCAGTGGCTCCTCAGCAACTATGGCCGATTTAGTGCCCTCGCAAGCATTGAGGAGTTCTTGTCAGTGAATGTGAATTTTAATGCGGTGAGTGAACCTTATAATTGTGAAGTTAGCAAGCAAACAAGAATCCCTTGGAGGATAGACTGGGTCAGCACTTATCCATCATTTACACAAAAGTTGGAGGGTTGGATCACCTGCCCAGGGCCTCAAGGCCACTTGCTTAAGTTTTTTCCCCCTACATTTGTCCTTCTGCTGAATTTATTTTGAGCATCTTGAATCTTCTAAGGAAAATGGGAAGCTGCTTCAGAAATCAGTGCATTGGCTCAGTCTGATGTTGTCAGGACTGGCTGGAACTGTTCCCCATGGTTCCAGGCAGGGTATTGCAAACCATGTGCCCCAAACCCTGAACTTCAGCATTTCCTAGATAAAGGTGTCCCCTATCTTTCTTCTGGAGGAAAGCCTGATCTGAAAGACCCAGCTGGGAAACTAAATACAACCTTTCTAAACTTGCTTCACACATTTCTTATACTTGACAGGATCCCAAGCAATCCACCAATCAGCAACAGGCCTAAAAATCATCATGTTCTCATTGTTTGCAGCAACAAAATCTGTATTTTGATTTCCTTTGATGCAGGGGCATCCCCAGAGGATGGTGGGGAAAAGTCAGGATGATTGAAGCTCAGCCCAGAAAAGAGATGGTGCTATCATAGCTGCCATTTTGGTTTTTTGACCCTACCTCCTGGACGCCCCCTGAACACCCCTGCTAGTAGCATCCATGAGGGGACAAAGGAAGGATCAGACTGGCATAAGCAGTGTCACCTTTTCTGCATACATTCTGACCCTGCATCTTCCCCAGAAGGGCAGAGCTTGCAACATCCTCTGAGGATGCCCCTGCATCAAAGGAAATCAAAATTCACAAGGCTGCTTGCAGCAAAACCCCACAGATGCTACTGACCTATTTGGATTCCCTGTAATTTGAATGAAAATATGTCATTAAATGATTGTGGAACATGATGGATTCAATGTATATGATCCTTTCCAAAACACAATGTGGTGACAACTTTGGAAAGTTGAAGCGGGTAGAGCTAGCTGTTTGGGACCTGGAGAGGACCCTGATTTGTATGTGTATGTGCAGAGGTTGTGCTTATTTACATATAAGATGTTTGGGAGAATTTCTGAGTATGGGGAAGAGAGAGGAGTATGGACATGCTGATCAAGGGGCCCGAGAGACTGGCAGGAAGGTTCAGGGAAGGCTATTCCAGAGGAGAGGAGGAGCACTGCCCAAATAAATGTAGACATGTTTTGGTCTAAAGGTTGTGGGTAATTGATGGCCAATTGTTTTTTCTAGCATCTGCAGCTGTTTTGTTAAGCATGGATGAAGCATATTGAGAAGAGGTTGTACATAACCTGCACAATGTACATTTTCAGGTTTCAGCCCTGGCAAAACTCTCTGCAAGCCAGTTGGCTGAGTTAGTCATAACTCTGGAAGCCTTGAGTGACTGGAACCTTCTGGTGGAGGTCATGAGCCACTTGGACACGATGGAAGATCTGGCCAAATTCCTTGACCAGCTGAACAAGCTTGCTGCGGTACATGAATTTGCAGTAAGGGGCTTGGAAAAAATGGGGAGGAGAAGGCTTAGGAAAAGATGGGCAAAGCAGTTTTCCACTAGATGCTGCTGGTCAAATAGTTAACACACACAAAGAATCTAAAGGAGGCACACAACAATTTTAAACATCCATATTCAGTTTTTCTATACAGAAGGATACTTGTCCAGATAAAGGTAATTCATTAGGAAATGTATGATTTATAGAGTGCAAGAAAAAAGGAGAACAGATGTGAATACAACAGTCCTAGACGGAAGTGTTCTTCAAGGACTCGCTGTCAACATTTGGCAGCCAATGCTATTTCCTACACCTAAAATATCACAGATAAAAAGAAATAAGCATTCCTCCCCCAAATAATATTTAATATATTTATTAAATAATATATATTTATTTATTTAATAAATAAATAAATAAATATTTTGCGGTCATAACAGACGATTCGTCCCCTAAAAGTAATGTGAAGTACTGTGCAGCTGTTGAAGAAGGGGGTGTCAGGAATGGGGGGGCAGTGAGGGAGTTGAGCTACTTACCAAATGGGGTTCTTTTGACAGACGGAATTGCAGAGCAGTGAGTATTCTGATTTGATTCTTGGCACTGCATTACGAAAATTAGCTGTCAACTTCGCAAGGTTCAAACCCAAGGATTTTACATACTGGTTCCAAACTGCCTTCCAAAATGTGCTACATGCTGTGAACACAAGCCAGGTGGTTGCCATCCCACTCAGGATATCTTGTGGCTCCTACCAAGAAATGTGAGTATATCTCCCATGTGTTGCAGCTGTTCCCCCCAAACTGGGCTCTATTGCTTTGGCAAGCAAAGGCTGCAACTGGCCACTAAAAGATGCAGTTCCCACCAATGGTCAAGGAGATGGGCTGTAGGTAAGCAAGCAGTAGGAGCAGAATCATCTTGATTTGAGCAATGAATTACTCAGGGAAAGGGACCAGACCAGGCTAAGTAGCTTTACAGGGTCAAATGGGGCTCAATTGAGTCCTTATATCAGGGAAGGGATTGGGGGGGGGGTATGGATTACTCTTTCCCTGACATGTCTTCAATCAATCTGTGCAATCAGGTAATTATATGGTTAAAAGCATGTTCTAATGGTCTCTTGAGGCTGTTTTGGACAACCCCACTAACTTCAATTAAGTTTGAATGAACTGAAAGAGATTTTGCCTTGCTTTACTTGACAAATGGTCATATCTCCTAGATTGAAGGGTTTCAACAACATCTATTCCAACATCCCAGCTGAAAATGCCGCAAGCATTTTTGGATTCATCAAAACTTTTTTGATGTCAAAAGTCAAATCAGGTAACTTAAGCCTTGAAAAGATTCAAATCTAGCTTTTACTTTTTAAACATGCAAAACAGAGCTGTGTTATGTGACTAAAGAGATTCTAGACTATTAATCATGAATGTGCATTAATCGTCGACGATGCAGGATACCTGGCATAGTACCTAGAAAAAAAAATCAGTCAACCATGAAAAATGTAGCTGTAAAAAAAGGAGACAGAATTTTAGGCTGCATAAAGAGTAATGAGGTTTCCAAACTGAAATCGATACTTACGGGAAGATGGCAGAGAGTAATGGGATTGTCAGAGAGGATCTCTCCCCAGTTGAGTTGTGTTGTCACAGAGGATCTCAACTAAAAAAAGTCTCCTATTCACTGGGTGAAGATTACAGCCCAGAAACATCCACATCTGAGTTTCTGGGTGAGCCTGGAAGTGAAAAGACAAGAGACTGTTTATGTTCCGCTTGACTTCAAATAATTAAAAGACACCAAGGCCTGGGTTTTATTCCCTTTTCTGATTGCACACACTTACGACAGGATAAATTGGCAAGGGATCAGCTCCCCATCCCTTTCTTGACTTTCGTACCCTTGGCCAAAGTCAGCAATTTTTAACAACATTAATGCTGCTTTCCCCCAATTTGGTGGCCTCCAGATGCACTGAATTAAAACTCCCATCATTCCCAGCCATTTCAGAATATTCAGTGGTTGAAAATGATGGTCTATGTAGTACAAGAAATCAAGCAGATGTCAGGCTGAGGAAGGTGCATGGTGGGTTTTGCTAGAAATATATGTTGTGTTTGAACTGCAGATTGCCTGTAAAATGAAAATCCTAAAATAAGTATTTGAGATAGTGAGTTTAAACTATTTGGTAAGCTACCTTGGCAAAACAAATTGTTCTGAACAAGTGGCATGTGCCTTCCTAAAAACAAAATAATGAAAATAGTTTCTGTCTCTTGGTCACACTAATTTCCAAAGAACCACAAAACAGCTACTGTGGTGAGATGATTAAGGTGCATTCACTGGTCCAGTCACTGTCTCTCAGGCCAAACTACCACACAGGATAGTTCTGGTAGGAAAAAAAAAACCCTGGAGGACAGAGCTGCAGAGGAAAAATAGGATAATAACCAGGCATTTGCTAAAGACTACAAATTCAAAATAGTTGCTTTGAGTTTGAAAGGGGTTATTCCTTGAAACACTTCCAGAATGGTTGGTCTGGCCTATTTTGAACTTGAAATGCTTCAAATTTTGCATGCCATAAACAAATAATAATACTGTTACTTTTATCTTCTAGGGGGCATCTTTCTTTCACATTGGATGGTTGATGTGGTAAGAAAGGGCTCTGGGTAGGCTCACCTAGCACGCTAATCCATGATCTACCTCATGGTTTAGCAAATGAGTTGCAACCATGCACTTGCAGCTATGATCTAGAAGCTACAGTGACTGGGTTCACAAAACTTGCCAGGACATGAACAAGAATCCAGCTACAGAGATGCCTTCCTCCTGATCTAAAACCCAAGTGTCAGAACCAGAGCAATCCAGAAGCAATAGTTGATGGCAACTGGATGCATCTTCCTGACATGGGTTTTGTAATTGATTAAATAGTAAGCATGGGGGTTTGTTTGTAGCTAAGTAGAAAGCAGAGCACAGCAAAAGATCAGACAAGTGAGGAGAGCAGGTATTTTTGTTACATTCCTGAAGACTGTAAAGTAATTATTTAGGTTAAGCGTTATCACTTAGTAACCAGGGCAACAGGCAGACATCAAAGCCAAAGTGAGTCCGACAGGGTCATCACAGCTGGTAGCCATGGCGACAGAGGAGGGGGGTGAAAGAAAGAAAAGGTTTTTTTATTCAACTGTCTGCTTGCAAAACTTTAGTTGTTTCTTTAGCTAGAGTGGTCATTTCTCCTTAATAAAAAATCTACATATATCCTAATGGCTTGTATGGTGGATTACTGGAATTAAGGTGCAAGGGCCCTGTTCCTCACACCAAGACTGTCTAGGGAAACTGTTGCTGTCTCCCCCAACTCTGACCTGACTCTCTCCCTGAGACAAAGGGGCTGCCCAGCAAGGGAGGAGAGTTCTCCCTGCCCCAGCATAACTGATAGCACCTTCGTTGTTGCAAACAGGCTTTTCTGTCTCTTTCAAGGCTTGGCCTGTGGACACCCAACCCAGAGCTTTCGGGACTGGCTACAAATCAACCTTGGGAACTTCAGCCGATATGCTGACTACCAGGACTTGCTGGGCTGGAACCTGCATTTTGATAGAGTGAGTAGACATAATTTAAAATGTTCATGGCCATCCTTGTCGCCAAATTTATTTTAAACAAATAAAAAAGGAAGACCAAGTAAGTCCTGCCAGTGATTTGAAGGCTGCCAAGTTATTAGGAATTCTCCTCCTTCTCCCCTTCATCATCATCTTCATATTGCCCAAAACCAATGAATGGGAAGTCTTACCCAGATAGAGATCCAAACTTGAAATAAGGAAGAATTTCTTGAAGATAAGAGTTATGTAGTGGTGCAACAGCCTGCCTCCTAGATTCACTGGATGTTTTCGAGCCATTCACTATAATTTGCTCTGTCCTCTTCCTCCCCTTCTAGATTGCTGTCTTAGAGTATTTGTCTCCATCACAACTTGCATCATTCACTCTGGAATCTGGAGCCATCAGCAACAAGGAGCACATGTGTCAGATCCTTACAAAATTGCAGAACAAACTACTAGCAGACATTTATGAATATTTGGATCAATTCAACACAGTGGCCCAAAAGGTATGATATCTGAACAATCAAATATACACTCACACAAGATCTTCCTTTCCCCAGCCAAACCAACTCTCTCATTTTCTGATGCTCTCAGTTCCCCCTCAAGCACTTAGAATTATTTCAGCTATCCAAGTACCCGAACTGAGGAAGAGAAGCAGAATTTGATCAGCAACCAGTGAAAGCCAGTGATTTACACCAAGTTTTAACACAACCCAATAGTTAAACTGTGGCTCTTTTTTCCCTTTTTTAAATATGCAGCTTGGAATAACATCCCTGAAAGATGAAGGCATACAAAAGAAAATGCTTTTGCAGTTTCTTGAGGGGGCTGAAACTACATTCTCGCAGTTTTCTCCAGGAAACTGGACTCATCTGCTGTCAACAAGACTGGCATTCTTTCTGCCAAGCACCAGCGGAAAGGAATCTCAACAGATCTTGTCTTATGTTTCAAGTTGTGACAGTTTCAGAGCTGTGTGAGTATAAAGAAAAAGCAGAAGAAGGTGGTGATGCACCTCAGGGATGTTGAGGGGGGACCAGAAAAGTTAAGATGGTAACCAGGACTGCACGAGCAGTCTTGCATTGCCTTGAGATAGAGCAATTGACCCAATGTCCCCCAGGGAGCTTCTCTGGCTGAACGGGAATGGCCCAGAAATTTTCAGTGATTTTAATATATATACTCTGTGTGTGTGTGTGTGTGTGTGTGTGTGTGTGTGTATCATTGCCCTTGTAGTTGCAAAGGTGAAAATAGCATTTCTCCCCCCAGAGGAAAAACTTTTTTTTTTTTAAAAAGGGAGAAATATATCTTCTTCTTTATCATCTTTGATTCAGGTAAGCAAATGTCATCACTTGTGTCATGATGCTATTGTGCAAATGACATGAGGTTTTGCATTGGTTGTTATATAATTTGCATCGTTTATGCAATGACACCACATAATGTCACTGTGGCTTGTACCTGCTACCTAGCTAGACTGCTACTGTAGCTCCGGTTACAACTGATTTGTATGTCTGGTCATCACTTTGATTTTTAAGCCTCTATATTACATTTCTTGATCCACTGCAGACCATCCTCAGTATCAAGTGGCTGTTTTTGACACCATGTTTATTGTTGCTGTTGTCCAGGGTACCCTCCCTCAGCCAGGTTTATCCTTTTATACCACTGGCCAACCGAAAAGGCATCTACAGTACTTTGTTTGCCTTCCTTGACACCCAGCACAAGATCACAGGTAATTGTCATTACATGGATTTTGCAGGTCTGCAGTGAAAATTATCAGGCATTGCTACACGGAAGGGATATGGGATACAGCCAACCCATCAGCAGGATCTATGCTCACTGCACATATGCAAGTGGGCACCAGTGCCCCTTATCCTGTTCAGAGCGCTGGAAAGCGTTTGGCCTGAGAGATCAGAAAAAACACACACCAGGCATTTCTATAAAAATAAGTGTATTTACAAAAAGCATAAAACATAAACAATTTCCAGATCCCTGGATAGGCACAAAAGCTTTCTACATACAAAGAAACGTATTTTAGAAGCTCATGCACATGTGCTGAGCTGGACTAGAGGCTGCAAAAACGAAACTAAAACCTTCTTGTGGCAAGTTCCCCCAGGCAATCAGCAGTTTTATCTTATATGGTCACCCTTTTCCACACCCCAACCTGAGGACAATTAAGTCTGACCTTCTCACCCTGCCAAAGTGATTTGTTACCATAGTAACTTCTCTGCAGCTAAAATTTCTTGCAGAAAACAAAATACCAACATATCCAACCTCCCAGTACTCCTAAAAGAAGGTAGTGGCAAACTACTTTCATAGTGTTGCCAAGAAACCTGCTTGGATATGTCCACGAATCATGAAGAATTTATTCAGCTTGAAGAAAATTTTACTTTTTATAGAAAACAAGAAAACATGTGCTTGGTCTGCACATATTATCAAGAGAATCAAGATTAATTACTGTTCCTTCTCACCCTCTTCCTTTTAATAGACAGCCACCTAAAAATTTATGTTCCACATGGATGTCCACTCAGAATGTATTTTTCTATCCTCTGACATGACAGGATTTGTGTGTTCCTCTCACACCAGGAGTGTAGAGTCCTGGCTGCAGGACCATCTTGGGCCATTTGCCAAGCAAGCTCCTTATGAAGATTTCACCAAGCTGCTGGCCAGCTTCAGTGCGGTAATGTACCAGGAGGTGGACTGCAGTGATCTGAAATATTTAACTCCTTAGCCTAGCCTGCATCCTACCATCCTCACACACATTTTTTGCTGTGTCCTTGTAACCATGTGTTGCTGCTAATTTGCACATCAAAGCTTAATTAGGATTTGCAGGGTGGATACTGTTGGATATAAAAATCACGAAAACTGGACCAGAGAGTTCTGAAAAGGAACTTATTTTATTGAGCGGTTTGCAAAGCGCGGTGGGCACCTCAACCAGGCTACGCAGAGTCTGATTGAAAGGAGAGATGCCACACCCTTTTCCTTTGTTCGGACCCTTATATACATTCTTTGGTTGCTCTTTCCTGCCCCGAGATAGGTGGGTTCACAATCTATAGGTCATCCCTTTGCCCGTCACCTTTTCCCTAGCCTGATCTCCCATTGATTGGGGGTCTCAGACGCACAATCTTCCGACCGCCTCATCCCCTGGACCCTCACCCTTATTTTACATGTGTTAATAGACATTCTTATCTTGAGACATCCCGGACATTCCAAGGCCTTCACACATTGAAAGTTTTAATTGGGTTAGCTATTATCATTTGATGAGTTTCCCACTATCTCTTCCTGACTTGTTGTTAGTTTAAATGTGTAACATTGTGTTGCTCACTAGTTTAAACTTTTTACATATATTGCTTCCCCCCCTTGCTATTAACTAGTATTAGTATTTGCACCTAAAAATCTCCCCCAACTAAGATCTATATAATATTGCTTTATATGGTTATATATATAGATCTTCCTTATTTACAAATTGTATTTTTCTATACCTTACAATTCCCCCCTTTTAATTTTTATCAGTTTGTTCAATTTGTAACTCGAATCCTTTTAATGTTGCTTTTGCCTCCCAGTATCCTTGGGTGTCTTGGTTTTCCAGGCTCTGATACATTATTGATTTTGGAGGCATCATGCTTCAATTGTGCTTTGAACACTGTTTTTGATTAGGGGGATAATACATGAAATACACATCTCAGTCCCACCAAGATTAGGATTCCCATCATTAGAGCTTGTTTCCAGCTCGTAAATAATCCTCCCAAAATCCCTTTTGTCCTATATCTAGGGCCCCTTTCCATGTACCAAACCTAGAATCCAGCAACCCTGCAAGGGAGGTGTCTACCCCCGAACCCTCAGCCAACTTCCCAAACAGTGCAGCTAGACCCTGCAAGGCCCGAGCAACAGTTCCATCGGGGGCTGTGCTGCCCGGAATAAAGGCACAACAGCTCCCCCCCAGCACCACACAGACTCCCCCTTTCTCTGCCTTCATTCTCTCATTTCTCCTATTCCTCTCTACCTCCTGGGTTTGCCCTGCAAACACCCTGTTATGAGCTTTGCCAGCACAACCCCCAACCTTTCCCTTTTCTTTCCTATTTCAATAACCATCCTCTGTTCCTCCAGTGTCAGGAAGACTGATAACAAAGTCTGAATATCCTGCCACCTTGGATTGTGGGTTTGCATCAATCCAATCCAGACTCTCAACTAAATCACAATCTTTGACACTTCAGCAAACCTTCTATCCACATACAGTTGCCAGTCCTCAGCTCTCGTTTCCAAATTCGAATTAAGCAAACAACACAAAACACAAGGCTTCCTCAGGTCGGGCAAAGCTCCTGTAATTGTGGTGTTATTACAGGGAGAAACTTCTTTCCCTTTAGTCCCCTCTCTAACCATATTTTTCCAAAATTGTGTACCACCCCATAGGCATTCTTTCTCTCAAGTCATCTCAACATCACAAGTTCATTCTTATTTCTCCTTTACTTTATTTAATTCACTTTTACCCAATTCCCTTCCACACAAATTAAATTGGTCACCTACTCACAGCACTGAACACATGGCACAATCAAATCCCATGTCCCTCCATTTACAGCAAATAACAAGGGATTGCATAGCCAAAAATTTGGGAGACCCGCAGCCTGGCCAGGGCTATGGATTTCCAAAAACCTGAAGCATTCCCCTTTTACTGCGGAGGAGTTCAGTTCCTGAAAGGGACAGACTCACGTTTAACTCCTTAAGGGACAAGCTCACACACACACTCTGCACCATTTCCCTCAACAAATATACATACCAATACTCAGACAAATACCTACAAACAGAAAACTTTTTTTTTTTTTTTTACAAACTCACAAACTCATACAAATTCTGACAGTCCTGAAGGACTCCCAGGATTGATTCCTACTGGTTCTCTTCTTCCCCACCATTTCCACACCTATACTTTCCTCATCTCTGAGTGGCAGCGTCCTGCTGTGTTCCCTTTGTTCCATAACCTCCCTTACTGTTGCTACCATGATCCTGCCTTTTTGCTTGTGTTTCTCCGTCTCTCTCTGTACATATACTTTCTGGGCTTCCTTCAAGAGATCATCTACACTTTTTTTAGCCCACCCTTCTGCTTTTTGGGGTTTTTTAGCGATATCCAGCCAAGCTTTGGTTACAAATTGGACCCGGACCAGTTGTATATTTACTGGAGAATCGGGGTCTAGCCCTGAATACTTACACATGCCATCTTTCAACCTTTGCAAGAAGGCTGCCGGGCTCTCATCTTTCTCTTGTTCTACTTGAAGGGCCTTGCTCATATTTTGGGCTTTAGGGATGGCTTCCCTCATCCCTCTGATAACCAAGGACCTAAGGTCCTCCATATGTTGCCTATCTTGGGCTTGGTTGTTATCCCAGTTGGGGCGCTGCAGCGGAAATTTCTGCTCACCTGTCATTCTCCCTGATGTTCTTGCTCCCAACCTCGAATTGCTGCCTTACGTATTAACTGCCTTCCTTCTACTGAAAACAGGGTGTTAATTATGGCAGTTTCCTCTCAGGTGTAAATGTTTGGACCTAATAGGCTTTCTAATTGTTCCGCTGTTCTCAGTGGGTCTTTTACCACATTTTTCATTTCTCTTTTAAACATTCTGAGCTCTGACGCCTTCAGAGGTTCATGCACATAACTAATTACTGGTTGTCCCTGGGCATTTAATCCGGACAGGACTTCCCTTAGGGGGGGAAGGCTCTTAGGGCTTGGAACTTCATCGGGAAGTTTTCTAGGTCCCATTCCAACTGCTCCAGTTCCCTATTCCGCCCCGTTTCCCTCTATTATTCTTGGCGGGGCAGTAGGTTCCTCCGCCACGGGCGCAGGAGGTTGCTCAGGCGCCGCCTGCCCAGGTTGGAGCATAGGATTATAAGGGGGGTGGGGGATATCTTTTGGGTGGTTCTTCGGTTGTGCTGTCTGGGTCTTTGGTAGTCTGCAGAAATACCAGGGTTTTGTCTTCCCAAGCAGCTGGCACCCATAGCTTTGCATAGTTTAAACTGTTCTTACTTCCCAACCTCTTTACGAAGTCTAGGAGGCTCCTACACTTAAAATAGTCACTACTCCCATATAGGGACCAATCAATCTCATTCTCCGGCCCCCATACATAGCAACAAAGCCTCACCATTTCTTCTTTACCTAATTGCCATTTCTTCACCATTTTTCTACAGGGTTCCTTATCCCAATTCCTCAGCAAGAGTCCGAGCGGACTCTCCTTAGGTATGTTTTTCCGTAAGTCAAGAAGGGATCGTTCCTTTCCTCTGGAACTTTTGCCGTTGCCCATATTGGTTCGTGCTGCCTCTCTTTCCCCGCTCCTGACCGGCCTTATAGTCACTCCAAGTCGTTTTACACCCGAGGTAGAGTCCTCCAGCCTGCGCTGGATTTGCCTTTGGCAATTTTAAGTCTCTGACTATCGGGAGCAAAACCCCGCCCGGTCTCCCAGCAAGCGCTGGCTAGTTTTAAAGTCCGGACTTAACTTGTTCTCGATACTGCCCATGTTAGTGGGCGTTACTTGACCACTAGACCTCAGAGCATTGAGAGACCCCCCAATAGCCACCCCCCTTAAACCAGGGGGAGGCGCAACGTCGGGTGTATCCTGAAGGAAATCGCGTTGCTGTATTGGTTACCGTCTTCCCTCTTCCTGGTTCCCTACCAGCCAGAATCCTTTCGCTCTCTCTCCTTCTCCGGCCAATCCCCTCGCGGGGGTATGGAACCGCGGCACTCGGAGATCCACTTTCACTCCGCCTTGCCAGCCTCTGAGGCCCTCGGGGCGTCACACACACACACCATACACACGGGCACTGGACTCTAGGGACCTAGGGAATCCTACCCAATCCCCCAACCGCCCAGGTGTCTTAAAGTGAATCTCATTTTCACCAAGTCTACTCACCTGGGTCCACGCGTGGAGTTGCCCGGTCCTTTTACAGGGGCCGCAACATCATCCTTCCCACACCCTCACCCTTCCTCCTTTTCAGAGTCCTCCGATGGTCCGTCTGTTTGGTCCGTTTGGCTCGAACACCTCTGCTTTCAGGCCGGAGTCCCCACGTCCTGCCCCCCCTGGCTACCTAAAACCGGGTAGGACGCGTCTTCCAGGAGGTCAGGCTGTGGCAAACCCCCGGCCCCGAGGTGCTGTGCAGAGCCCCACGTTGGGCGCCAATTTGTTGGATATAAAAATCACGAAAACTGGACCAGAGAGTTCTGAAAAGGAACTTACTTTATTGAGCGGTTTGCAAAGCGCGGTGGGCACCTCAACCAGGCTACGCAGAGTCTGATTGAAAGGAGAGATGCCACACCCTTTTCCTTTGTTCGGACCCTTATATACATTCTTTGGTTGCTCTTTCCTGCCCCGAGATAGGTGGGTTCACAATCTATAGGTCATCCCTTTGCCCGTCACCTTTTCCCTAGCCTGATCTCCCATTGATTGGGGGTCTCAGATGCACAATCTTCCGACCGCCTCATCCCCTGGACCCTCACCCTTATTTTACATGTGTTAATAGACATTCTTATCTTGAGACATCCCGGACATTCCAAGGCCTTCACACATTGAAAGTTTTAATTGGGTTAGCTATTATCATTTGATGAGTTTCCCACTATCTCTTCCTGACTTGTTGTTAGTTTAAATGTGTAACATTGTGTTGCTCACTAGTTTAAACTTTTTACATATATTGCTTCCCCCCCTTGCTATTAACTAGTATTAGTATTTGCACCTAAAAATCTCCCCCAACTAAGATCTATATAATATTGCTTTATATGGTAATATATATAGATCTTCCTTATTTACAAATTGTATTTTTCTATACCTTACAATACCAAAGAACAAGAACCCCAAGGGACAGTAACAAATTCTGAAGCAAGTTTATTACAAAAATTGTCCTGAACATACTTACAGGGCCAGAAGGATCCTGGGTCCTGAAGCCTACTCTTGACTGTATCAGCAGGAGACCAAGAGAATTAACACGACTGATCTAATATGGCCAGCTGTCTCTATGTACACTGGTAACATCTCAGGACACAAGGACATATTTTATTAAGCTTGAGAAATGTTAGTGTGTTCTTTCTGTTAGGATGTTTTCTCTAAGAGAAATAAGCTAACATTTCTTTAAAAATAAAAGTAAGGGTGAGACAAAGCTAATTTTTGGCTCCAGAAGTGAGCTTTTCACTTCTGGCTGCCCTTTTCCTGAGCCAGGATGGAGGAAATTGTTTTGTTTAATCCAAGTCTTACATTTAAATGCAAGTTGTGTATATGTGCACAACATAATCTTCAGAAAAGGAATAATCTGCAACACCACACTCACAAAATAAAGGCACCATTAGTAAAGGAAAAGCAATTTCCCCACCAGAAGAATATTTCTGCCTGCTTATCATGTCTTCATGTGTATTCACAGTTTGAGATCAAGGATAATCTTACTTCCACCCAACTTGCTCACGTCTTTTTTGGCTCTAACATCCTGGATGATCCTGATATGGTTCGTGCACTTCTGATGCCTTTAGAGAACAGGCCTCTGGAAGAAACTGTTGCTTTTGTGACAGAGTTTGCCCTCATTGCATCACAGGTGGGTTGCCTTTATCAGCTATGTTTCCACCATGGGACCTTTTTGCTTCCAGGGATTCAGTACTGCTTTGGTCCCCTTTGTGACTATCTAAGCAGCAACTAAGAGGCATAGACCTCTGGCTACTGGAACAAGCAGCTTGTGAACCTCAAGCCATAGCGGGCCCATTTCATGTGGCCCTCAGTCTGACTTCAAAAGTCATGTGCAAGGGATCAATCCAGATGCAGGAAGAATTGATATGCCCCGTCCCCAAAAGCCTGTTGCTGTAAGAGAGCAAAGGGGATTTTGGAAGAGAGAAAATAACTGAAGCTATTTAGTGGCCTGCTAAAACCACCTAATGGAGTAGAGCTTAACACAGCTGAGAAACTGCACACAGAAAAAGAATATTATCTAAAATAGCTTCAATGAGCATGTCAGAGAAACACAGGTTACTGATCTTACGCACTTAGCCCTCCCAAGCATAAAAAATCACATGCTTAGACAGGGTAAGTTCAAAGTAAGGTAAAAAAGAGTTTTTACTGACTTTATTCTTTGGTCCAGTTACATTCATCTTTGGTAGAAAATGATGTTCCTTGTTTCTTCTATTCTTTACCTATACTTGGTGATCTCTCAGCCCTACAGCTGCTAATAGCTGCATTTAGAATAGGGGCAGAAGTTTGTTTTCTTACGCTGACCACATGGCCCAAGATGGAGCGGGAATCAAAAAGTACTACATGCCTTGCTCCTGGTGGAAGGAGCAGGAAAAGAGAGAGAAGAAGTGGGAGTGGCAACAAGCAGCTTACTCAATAGCACAGAGAGTTTGCATCCTAGAGCAATCATCCATATGCTAATGAGGCATGCTGGATTTGCCAGGACTTCCAGCAATAACAAGGTACAAAAATGGAGGAATCAGAAAGAAAGTGAATGGAGGGCTTCACCCCCTTTTTGCCTTGACTAGTCTGCTATTTGCTGAAGTTCCACCCACCATTGGCAGGCAAGACCATCTACCCAAGACTAATTCCAAGAACAGTTAAGGCTCTAATCCAGCAAAAGATTTGCCCAGCCCTGATTTAGGGACATGTGAAGCATCTGGAATTCCTTTCAGCTTATTTTAATTATTAATTATTTCTTTAAATGATTTGTAAGGCAGCCCCACTCATTATTCATGAGTCTAGATAAAGATCAAGCCAATCAAAATCAAAGAGAAATATAGAAAACAAAACACAATCTCACATCTAGGTTGGGTCACTCATTCTCATGACAGAATGGACTCAAGTACCATCTTGCTCCGATGCATAGGAGAAAAAAACAGCCCTCCAAGGCTAGTAGGGTCTTTGCAGGCAATGAGCTTGGCTAGCTCTTGCCTCTTCAGCAACCTCACCCAAAGTGGGGGGATTTGGACCACAAGAGCAGAGCCGAAAGCCCAGAGTGCCCTTGCTTGGCAAGAAAAACAAAATGGCCATTGGGTTCATCTGTTTTATTTTATTTTCCCTACCACCTAAGTTTATGCTGTTTTACAACCTTTTAGTTTGGTTATCTGTTGTCCCATTTCTGTGCCATTTTGGATTGGATTATTAATCTGAGGGTCTGCAGAGGGGTCAAAGAAGTCAAGATAGTGGCCAAAATGCCCCCCTTCCCCCATTTTTTGAAAAAAAAACACAAAACCCTGGTAAATGCTAATTGTTTGTGTTTCTACTTATCAGAGGGGGGTGATGTTCCTGGAAAACACAGATGTGATGTTCATGATGCTTGAAGCCTTTTTTTACAAGATGCAAGATCTGCTCCCCAGCGCCTCTGTCTCCCAGTACAAAGACTGGTTCCAGAATAAGCTGACGTTGTGGCTGCCCAGTATCAATGCCTCCACCCTCGCAATGATCCCCAAAAGTGTCCCTTGTGGCTCTTTCAAAACTATGTGAGTAATTTGCTCATTGACAGATTCATCAGGCTTCAAATGAGACTGAGGGAGATAAGAAAAATGAACAGCTGTAGAGTAGTGTTTGGTGTTTGTTTTTATTTTTATTTTTATTACTATTGTTGTTGTTCATGCAATGTGATTTTTTTGCAAAGCCAGTGGAGTCAAACCTGGTGAATTTGTTTTGTTGTTTTTCTGCTTTTTCTGCTTTTATATTTTCTTTTAACACTGCTAGCCCCCCAGAGTCATGAATTTGAGATGCACGGCCATATATATTGAAATAATAAATAACTTTGAAACGTGCAAATATTTTGTGGCTCCATTTAATATTTATTTATTTGGATGTATATGGCCACCCTTCTTGTACAGCATAACCTTGAGCAGCTCACAATAACATACAGAAATAATGAAGTACAAAAGATTAAAACCATTTCACACAACCAAGACTCCACAACGTTCCTATCACAAGTATACTCGGGTGAGCCTCAACTCCCATCCCAAAGGCCAGGAGGGTAGGGGCCTTCCAGATTTCAGGGGGGAGCTGCTCCATAGGGCAGGTGCCACTACAGGAAAGGCCCCTGCCAATGACATCATTCAATAGAGGGGACCTGGAGTGACACCACCCTATCAAATCCAGTGGGACAGATATCCCCAGGGAGAGGCAGTTCCTCAACTCACCTGGCCCCGTGTCATGCAGGGCTTTAAAAGTGATAACCAGCATCATGAATTTCACCCAGGAGGAAAATGGGAGCCTGCACAGCTTGCGCAGCAACAGTGTAATCTGAGCAAACCTCGGGACACCCAAAACTGCATGCACCACTGAATTCTGGCTAATTGAAGCTTCCCGGTGGTCTCCAAGGACAATCCCATGTAGAGCACAGTGCAGTAGTCCAAATCGGGAAGTAATTAAGGCATGGATGACTATGAGCAGAGCCTCTGGGTCCAGGAATGGATGCAGCTGTGCAAAAGTCCCCTAGCCCCTGAAGCCAATTCAGCAGCCTGCTAGGACCACTGAAATGGAGCAGAGCTTAACACAGCTTAGAAGCTGGCACAGAAAAAGAAAATTATCTTAGATAGCTTCAGTGAGCATGCCAGAGAAACACAGGTTATTGCTCTTACACATTCAGCCCTCCCAAGCATAAAGAATCACTTGCTTAGACACATTAGGTTAAGGAGTAAAAAGCTTACTGACTTTATTCTTTGTTGCTTCTGCTACATCCACCTTGGTGGAAAAAGTCTGCTCCCCCCCACTCTCACAGCCTCCCAGCATGGGGTAAGCACCTGAACAGCATCATGGAGCAGAGAAGAAAAACTATCATCAGCATACCGATGATATTATACTCCATGCATCTGCATGACCTCAGTGCTTTATTTAGATGTTAAATAGGAGGGGTGAAAGGACCAGGTCCTGAGGCACCCTAGAGGAGCCTAGGGCTAGACCTCTCCCCCCTTACCAACACTGACTTGAACCAAACACAGAGAAAGGAGAACCACTGTAAATTTGGTCCACAAGGACACCATGGTTGATGGTATTGAAAGCTTCTGAGATACAGGAGGACAAGGATGGATGCACCACAGCACGAACCCTCCAGAGGTCATCTACAAACATGACCAATGCCATTTCAGTCTGACCCAGCCTGAACCCCAACTAAAAAGGGCTCAGATAATGGTATGGGTCCAGGAGCTTTGATTACTCTTGGTGTTATAGTTGGCATTTTCTTCCATAGTCTTTCAACTCTAATTTGCAATTCCTGGTATATTATTACTTTTTCCATTTATTTTTCACTATTATTATTTCTAAACTGCTCTTCAGCTTACAGGAGCTCAGAACAGTTTGCAAGAGAACAGCCTAAAAAGTCTTAAAGAACATAATTGCAATAAAATCAAATAATATTTAAAAACAATAAATACATTTTTTTTTAAAATGACTACCTTTTAAAACAAGTTAGGAATCCTTTTCTGGCTTCCAGAAGTCTTTCCAACTATTTACCAGCAGTTGCCTTGGAAGACATCTGTACTTTCTTCTGGGTAATGAAGTATTGTGTTGCGTCTCTGTGCATTTGTGCGTATATTTGTGCTCTTCCCTTGTGTTGCATCTCTGTGCGCTTGTGTGAAGTGTGCACTGGGAAGCACAGTTGGCTTACATGCACTCTGCTCTGGGACATGTGACCAGGAGGGAGGAGACTCAGGATGAAATAGTCAGCATCATTCCAAGCTGCTGCCCAAGTGCCCCTTCCTTTGGGATGCGTTGGGGGCATTTTTTTCAGGATTTGTTTCTCCTGTCCCACCCAGATCCAACCAGTTTTCAAATTCAATCTTCTCTCCCCATACCAAATTTAATCCTGCCCTGTTCTGTTTTAAGAGAATTAACTTGCCACCAGGCAGAAGGACAGAGAATTTCTTTCCAATCTTCCTTTGGATTGGAAAGAATAAAAACAGAAGCAAAATAGTAGCCAAACTTATAGGTAATCTTTCCCTGGAGTAATTCTGTGAGAAATGCCCCAGTAAACAAGTGGGTCTTCAGTGTTTTCTTGAAAGAGGGCAGCTGAAAACCTCTTTTCTGAGATATTTATAAGGCCTCCCAACTCTACAGAGATTTTGGGCAGTGCACAGTAAAAACTATTATACAGTACAATTTAAAAACCCCAAATGCCGGAAGAAAAACAACTATGGAAAGAGAAATTGACTCTAATTCAACACCTGGGGGGGGGAGGGAAGCCAGGTTTTCAGACTGTTTTGGATATGCCCAGAGTGGGGGCCAGATGGTGTTTCAGAGGACACGGGTTGTGCCAGAGAGTGCATGCTTCCCAGGTCCCATCAGGTAACACCGATTAAAGGATGGGAACATGCCAGCTCTACCCAATGATAGTGTTACTCCAAAGAGATAAGAAGAAGTAAACATATTTATAGTGGACTGGGACAGAAATATGCCGTCTTTCTAGATTTGTTTTGTACAGTGTACGCATGGAAGAGAAAGAGTAGTATAAAAAGAGGTTGTTTCTGATGTGGTAGAATGTGGAGCGTCACATAGCAGAAGGCAGGCATACTTTGATGCTGCCAGGTTTTTTTAGAAAGACCCTTTCTAAGGAATTTGGTTACTGAATTAACCCCATTGTTTTGCTTTTGCATTTGCATTTACCATGCCAGTGTATTCACACCACAGTTAACTAGGTCAGTTAAAGACCTGGTAGCTACAGTCACACAACTTGTTAAACTGGGTTAGTGTACATCTTGATTTGGTTTGGGGGGGTTGACTTCCATATGAACCATTACTTAGAAGTAAAACAACATAGTATAAACAGATTAACCAGCTAGCTAGCTAACTAACAACTACAGAGACTGACCAGCAAGAAGCTGGTGTACATCATTAATATATTCTGTCCTGTCTACATCAACCAATCAGGAGCTTCTTGACCTTATAAGGACATAACCTTGGTCCCTGAGCGGAAGGCCCAGCCAGCCGGGCACCAAAGGCCCCCTCAGAAGAGCGGCCCCCACCTTTTTTCCTGTGCGGTGTCTTTTTAAAAACTCAAGCCTCTGAAATTCTTCTATGATTAAAACATATTCAACATACCTCACACAAAGATGGAGGGAGAGAGAAGTGAAGCACATTCAGACCTACAAGCTTCTGTTACTGGAGCTTTTACAATAAAAGTAGTCCTGATCTCTACGCCATTGTATCTCAGTCCGGTCTACACTGTTGAGCTGGCACAAACAGATTATGGGTTACACCACAATGTAACCCATAAACAAACAAACAATAAAACCTTACCCCAGGATTTGAGGATTAGATTAGGATTAGGATTACGACTAACTAACTTAGTTTTTTATATCATGCAAATATCCACTTGGTTATTATCTGACCTGGTTAAGTATATCATCCAAATCTAGGAGTCAAAACTTTCTAGAGCATTTGACCACAGATTCAAGTTTGCTACCCCAAGGTAAAAATACCCCAAGGTCTATTTCTTCTCTTCTCAGAATGGCTGGCTTGGATGGGAGTTTTCCACAGATGTTGCCAGAAAACTGCCAAGATGTTTACAAGTTTGTCAAAGACTATTTGACTTCCAAGATTTCTCAAGGGGGTAAGAGTTACAAACTTCTTCCTTTTGACTGAGAACACTGTAATAAAAAGCAAATCAGATGGAACTCAGGATGGATTTATCAGCATAGAGAACAGGCCTGGGCTGCACCACTTCAAACATGTATGTTTAAATGCTTCTCCCTATACAGGTAGTCCTCACTTAACAACCACATTTGGGACCAGAAACTCCATTGCTAAGCAATGTAGTCACTAAACAAAATAACATGACCATGACAGGCTTACAACCTCACTTCTGCTGCAGTCATTAAGTGAGTCACTGGGTGCTGTTAAGCGAGACATCACGTGACCGTGACTGGCAATTTTACTGCTGGCTTGTCCATTGACTCTGCTTGTTGGAAGCCAGCTGTGAAGTGCACAAATGGTGATCACATGACCACAGGACACTGCAATGGTCATAAGTGCAAGGACCAGTCATAAAATTACTTTTGCAGCACCATCATAACTTAGAACAGTCACTAAACAGAGCAGTTATTAAGCTAGGACTACCTGTAAAGAAAAGCATAAAAGCATAAAGAAATTGACCCATCACAAAGCAAATCAAACTCTCTTATTGGTTATCAAGATTGCTATGTGCTGTCAGTTGCTTTTTTAAAACAAAGAAAAATATTTCTCTGCTTTCAGTGGGATCTGTTCTTTGGGGCGACAATCTCTAAATTTGTCAGAATGCTTTATTAGAGGTCCTATGTCAGTTTCCATTGGATGGCCACTGTCAAAATTAATGTCAGAACAGAACATCTTATGCTTCCACCAGGGGCATCAAAGACTCCTCACAGGGAGGAATTTAAAAAGTCAAGATGATATCTGCAATGTCATCAAAGCCCCACTTTGTTTGGTTGGTTTTTACTTGCAGCATATTAAAAAAAGGGGCTTTGATTGCATGGTCACATCACTATGTTACCTTTTTTGACCCCTCTCTCCCAGATGCCCCTGTTTTCCACATGATAGACGTACAGTATATTACACACTTTTGAAGGGATGGTTAGGCAATGTCATCATTGCAGAAAATGTGATTTATTTGACAAAAAGTGAAAAAGCCTCCCAGTCTATAAATGAAACTCATTCATGAGACCATTCTTTTAGTTTTTCATGAATTTTGATGCCATTTAATGCAGAACTGGGACATTTTATCAACCTGCTTATTTTTTAATAAAAAAATTTCTAACAGTAATTAAGGTATGTTAAATTATTAGCACAATGGCTTTTAAATTTGTTTTAAACCTTCATTTTGCTCTAGGATAGGAAATCAATTTTGATTTCTCACAATTCTTTTTTCTGATGAGTTTGATGCATCAAACTTAAGAATTTTTTTCTAAATGTTTGTCCTGAAATTTGTCCTGAAATTACTTCTCCCAATATATGCATCTTTTCTTTGCAATTTTGCCTCTTGCACGGGCCTTGCTAACCATTTTTCCTAATAAAACACATTGTTGTCATGAATACTTGTATGTGCATTTTGATGCAGATTTTCCTCTGTTACACTTTTAGTTACTCTTGGCAAAATGCACTGCAGAATTCAGAGAAAGGTGTATGATCAAATAACTAAATTTAAATTTATGTATACAAAAAACACAAACTAAAGAAATTTCTCACCTATACCTAGTTTGTGTCTAGCATTTTGATTTCTGCAGAGAACCTCTATGGAAAAGAGCAGAAAGAAAAAGGTAGGTAGGTAGGTAGGTAGGTAGATGATAGATTGATCTGAGGAATTTAGAAAAAAATACTTTAAATTTCAATTAAGTTAAATTAAATGTTAATTTAATTAAATGTTTAAAAAGTAATATGTGTGGTGCTTAATTGTGTGCCCTGTGAACAGTAGGGCCCCCAGCCTGCTCCCTCTTTTAGCCCTTTAACAGGACCCCACACAATAATCACATCAATGTCTGATACTGCCTCTTGCCTTCCCAGGTGATCCTTGCATTGAAAATACCCGGGGCAGCTTGGACTGGTTAAATGCCAATTTTAAGCGCTTCAGCAAATTAGCCACTTATCAAGACTTGGTTGGCCTGAATCCAGATTTCAATGCAGTAAATAAAGGCTGGCTGGAGGAGGAGGAGAGGGAGGGAGGGATATTTGGTTTAGCCTGGGGTTCCTTCGGATAAGAACCACCTTAACTTGCTCCACAGCTGGATGCAGTGGCAGGTCTCTCACCCTCGCAACTAGCCAACTACATGCTAGCAAGTGGCATCTGGCGTGACACAGACAAAGCCCGGAAGGTCTTCGGGGCTCTTGATTCACAGGACACTGCAGAGTTTATGGATGTTTTCAATGCTGCTGCCAAACAGGTCAGACATGCAATCCCCGCCCCCGCTTCTCTTCCTTCTTTTCACAGTCTTTGGGTAAGACTGATGGCACTCTCATTGGTAAGGGGACAAGGACAGGACTGTGAATTTCATGGACACCTGTGTCATGATTGTATGGATGAAGAGACAGATTGCAATAGAACGAACTGAATCTTCCAATCTGGTCTGGCCATGTTAGTCTGAATGAGAGCCACCAACCCTCCAGAATCGTCTGAACACACAAGAAAATCCTTATAAGATTTATGAAACATTTGCTTGTTTCATAAATGGCAGCACAGCCCCTGCTGCAAAAAGATTCAAAATGTAAAGCAACTATGTCTTAGCAAACTCACTAGCAAAAGAGGGCTGGAGGTTCCTATCACAGTTTCCAAGGTTTTGTACTTTACCCTAATCCTTGCGTTAAAATGTCTTATTGAAGTCTATAATTCTTACTTCATTGATTGTGCCCAGCTGTGAGGGCCCTGACAATTATTTAGGGTCACATGAAGCCTTGATTTGGGTATTCAGTCTGAAAGCAATTCAACTGAATCTCCAAACTGAACTGACTTTCTGAAATAGGTTCAATTGAATTGGATGCTTTTACTTGTTTAGAAGGGCTTTGTGCAGGCCTAAAAGCTGCTTTTTCAAATCTATTGGGAAAATCGGTCACCCCTTTTTAACAGGTGTCTCTCTCTCACACACACACACACACAAGGGCAGGGGTTCAGTTATATCTCATGCTCACCATCTTGACTTTTTTGATCCCCCTGTGGACTTTCAGTGTCTTCTCAAAGCAATACCATTTCCAAGGAATTCTGCTCAACAATAGTTGGCTGGGAGGAAATATCCTCAGATTGTACTTGCTTCTCTTTTGTTCTCCAAGCATCATCTGTCTCAGCTGCCCCACTTGGAGACAAGGCGGTTCATCCTGGGTGAGATCTTCTGTCACTTGAGTGGCCTCCTCCACCTCTTCACCGCAGCAGACTATGATGTATGGTTTGGGCAACGGCTCCACCTTTTCCTGAGTAGCCTGGATGCTCAGAATCTTGGCTTCCTACCTAGTGATCTGACCTGTGATTCCCTTGCAGCCATGTATGTGCCATTTCTGTACCTTTCACCCAATATAATAGCCTCCACTCAACTTGGAATCAACCAT
Organism: Candoia aspera; assembly: GCF_035149785.1. NCBI lineage: Eukaryota > Metazoa > Chordata > Lepidosauria > Squamata > Candoiidae > Candoia > Candoia aspera. The sequence goes on along the minus strand of NC_086166.1, from coordinate 16,962,198 downwards.
ATGCCATTATTATTATTATTATTATTATTATTAATTTTAATTAGATAGGATTTTTTAATCTGAAAATAGGTCAGATTGGTTTTTTCATAGCTCCTCCTTTTTGTGGACTGGTCAAGTTCAGTTTATCAAACATGGGAATGTCTTTCAAAGATTGTGCTAAGATTTCTATGTCATTTAGTGCACATTTCTTCCAAAGGTCTATGTTTTTTCTTGGCAATGGTGCTTAATATACTCAATCCTTGCACATACATTAGTACATTTTTTTACATAGCTGTCTGAAATGCATTACAACTGGACTGCTGTAACGTTCTGTATATGGAACTGCCTTTGGAGCTGACCCAAAAGCTACAGATGATGCAGAAAGTGACTAAATTTCTAGATGAGTATCTCACTAGCACTGAATAACAACAAAGTCTCTGCATTGGTTGCCAGGGTCCTTCTGGACCTAGTTTAAAGTGCTGGCTATTACCTTTAAAGCCACCCTGTATGCCATAGACAAGCAATTGCTAGGATAGACTCTACCCAGGCAGTCAAGACATCTAGAGGGCACCTATTGAGGGTCCCTGACTTTGTGAGATTCATGAGCCATTGACCGGGGACAGGCCTTCCAAGTGGTGGCTCCCATTCTTTGGAATACCCTCTCCCAGAGATAGGGATGTTCTCAACCCTTGTTAATTTTTGCCCCTCTCTTTGAACCTGCTTTTGACTCTAGGTTGTTTTTAGGCACCTTCCATTTTATTTGGGGTTTTTTTGTGCTGTATGTTTTATCTTATTGTCACCTGTCCAGAGCATGTTAAGACTGGTATATGGTACAAATACTGGATATATACAAATTTCAGAAAAGTATGGCATTTCAAACAATAGTTGCCTTTCAATTTGTGTATTGGTTCAGAATGGCAAAATTAGATATATTTACATTCAAATGCAAAGAAAATAACTTTTCCTTCATGATTTTGCAGAGTGAACACTTTAAAGGACCACCATGGCAACAGCACATTTGAAAATCCTGAAGATATATTTTATTTTATAAAGCGGGTTCTCCATTTCCAAGTACAAAATTCAGGTGAATAAACAAATATATGATCCACTCAACCTTCCAGATATAAAGCTTTTTATTCTCTAAATATCAGAGATCCCCGAGGTCACTATCAAAGATGCTCTGATTGAAGGGAACCAAATGTTTATCATTAAACCAAATGGAATGCACAGTTTCAGATTCTGGATGGGTGATGGTATCTGTCAGCTGTTTTTAAATGTTGCTGCTTTTTAAATTGCTCACTGTATAAGTTTTAAAGACTCCTGTGGATCTTCTGATTCAAGCCCCTGCTCAGTGCAAGAGTCCATCCACCCTCCTTTGAAACCTCCTACAAAAGGTTCTGAGGGCTAAAGGTTGACTCTTCTACTGCCCAACAGCTCTTGCTACCAAAAATCTGCAATTTGAAACTCCTTTCTTGAAGTTTCAACCAAGCAGTCCTTGGTCTGTGGTTCAGTGAAAATAAAATCTTGGGTGACCCAGGAGTGAATATGTAGGGTTAGGAAAATAAGGTTGAGCTTGTCTTCTGCTCTTTTCCTCTGCAGAAACTGTGCATCAGCTTTCCCACGTCACTCCTGCCCCACTCTCAGTCATCACTGTTGCTGCCAAAATCTGCACGCACCATCGGCAACAAAGTTCCAACCATTGGATTTTTGCTATTCTTCTCCCACCCTCCATGAATCACTTCTGTCATTCTGGTTCATACGTGGAATGAAACCCTCCCACTTCTTTCCTTATATGGAGCTAAACTTCAAAAACACATACGTTCCAATTTAGGTAGAAACCACCAAAAGAGGGGCATCCAAGGGAGTAAAAAAAGTCAAGATGGCAGCCATGACTGTACAAGTGAAGTCCCACCTGTTCTTTTTGGGCAAAGGGGTGGGGCTGCAGTCAGGCAATTCTGCCTGCCACATTGACTTCTTTACAACCCGCATGGATGTCTCTGCACCACAATCAACTCTTCTGTGCCAGAAAGTTTATGCGCCAAATGTTTTGCACATTTCTAGACAGAACTCTTACCCCTGAAGGTGATCTCAAAGGACTTCCAATGTGAGAAATGTCTGAATCTCCCCTCAGTCTGCCATCAAAGCAGCAAAAGGGTACAAGGAATTCCGCTATGATGTAACAAGTTCAGCATCTGGAAAGAGGAACTGGTTGACTGCAGCTTTCTCTGGATCCAGAGGTGTCAGTGCTGGGACGGGCAATGGGGGAGTTAGAGTCTGTTCAACTAAGCAGGGGAGTTAAATACAGCAACGACGTTCAAGTGTTTCTTGACCAGAACTGTGAGCAGCCATTCTAGCTTAGCCAGTGGTGAGGGAAGGATACTGGGACTTCTAGTTCAGTAACAACAACAAGATTATAGCACTACTGTCCTTATAGCACTCATCTCTGGTAAGTTTCAATTCTCAGAATTCTCAGCAATGGCCATGCTGCCAGCAGAATGCTGAGAGTTGAAATCCACACAGCTGGAAGGTGCCAAAATTGGGAGAAACAGGTGCCCCATCCTTGGTTTAGGTTAATGCCAAGTAATGGCATTAATGTCAAGTCAATGCCATTCTTCCTATGGTGACTTTGCAGGAGCTATGTTCTGATCTACTAAGCAAACAGGTGCTGCCCTCAAGAATTTTGAAAAGTTTTTGTCCCCGACTCTAGCGTTCTTTAATCCTATCTTCTTTATCCTGGGATCTTGCAAATAACAGGTGCTTCCATTCCCTTGTTTTGCTGGCTAAGATCCAACAGTGTGGCAAGTTAGATGTTAGTGATTATCTGGTGCGATGAACAGCTGCCCCATTAGAGGCCCCTACAAGACTCTGGATTCCTCACTGCTTTCTCTTTGCCACAGGCTCTGCCTGTACTCAAGATATCTCCACAGACAGACAGTGGTTGGCAAGATTTTTTGGACCCTTCACCATTTATGGCTCATACTTGGACTTCACTGCACTGAAAAGCAACTTCCGTGGGGTGAGAACTTTGTGGTCTGGGGGAGTCTAAACTTGGTTCCTCATTTTTGGCAATAAAAGAAGTTAAGGACGTTCACTTCTAAGCTGATCTCACTCAAAAGTAGTCTTCAGAATTCAACCATCCCTCCCCAGTTCTGCTGAAGTATTTTAAGATTACAGACAAGGAATCCTTATCCTTGGGTTCTCTTCACAGTCTAGGGACAATGAGGTCAAGCAGGCTTGCAAATAAGCTCCTTCTCCAAGTTTTAGCTTGCAAAAAATTTATAGTAGTCTGTTAGGGCCTGGCAGGGAAGGGATGGAGATTTGTGTACCTTCTTCCAGAGTCCATTCACTAGCCTAGATGCCATGCTTAGCCACCTGTGCCTGCAAGAGCAGTGAAGGATCTTGTGGCAGTTTCAAGATTACCAATAAAAACAGTGCTTCAATAGAAAACTGTTCTTGTGATCCTACTATATGAAGTATTTTACTGGATTTGAGCAGAGTTCATCAAGCAGATGGCAGCACCTAACCAACCTCAGCTTATACTGACACACCTGTATAGGGTTGAACCTACTTAGATCTGGATGGAAGATCATCAGGAAAGTCCTTAAAGGACAGGAAAAAGAGCCATGATCAAGGGTTAAATAAGCAGGGCTTGAGCCCAGGCCAAGAATCTAACTTGTCAGAGAAAAAATCTCAGACAAGCCCTTCCCTAGTTCAAAGAAAAAGGAAGTAAGGCAGGGGCAAGCTCATTCAGACTTGCAAGATTCTGTTACTATAGCCTTACAATAAAAGTAGTCCCGAGATATATGCCATTGATTACGTACTGTGGTCTACCTTGTAGGGCTGACAGGATCCCAAGCCTGAGCGCCATCTCACTTGTTCTGCTTTTCTAAATATAGTCAGATTCCTTGGACCTGTTCTCAGCAAGAGCCTTGGCTGAGCTGTCAGTTCAAAGCCATACCATTTACACCACTTCAGCCATGAAACACATCTTCCAGACCATCAGGAAGAAAGCAGATGCAGACCAGTTCCTTGGCACTTATTTGGATGAGTTCAATCCCTTTGTGATGAAGGTCAGCAGCCATTTTTTGGCCATATGAGCTGTCCCATACAACCTGGTGTCCAAAGTTAGAGTACCCACTTCTATTGCATGGCTGCCACATTGAGGTAGTGTGCTGGGATGAGAGGACGTTCATAGCACTGCAGTTAAACAACAGAAGTTCACAGCCACATCTATTTCTGGGGAGGTTTTGAAACTGGGTGAGATGGCTGCCTAGAAAGTTGGTCAGGTTTACATTATGGAAAAGCCCACTTAGGAGAAAGAGCAAATGAAAAAACCAGCTGGTCTGAGAGTCAGGTTTCATATCAATGCTTGCCTGTCCCTTTTAACACAGACTCTGGGGTTGCATTGGCAACCTTTGGACTAAATGGGCAGATTTGGCATTTTGAGAGCATGTCATAAGGATTCTCGCAAAATGGTACAGTGGTGGGTATGTGCGGTCAGAAAGAGCCAATTTCTCAGAAGCCAAGTAGGGAATTCCACTCTGCCATCTGTCCTACCCCAGAGGTGCGTGTGCATGTGTCAAAACAGGTAATATACCAGTCATGACACTGTAGTGGAAGCAATGATAGTGATGCCATGACTGCCATCTTGGTTAGAGGGGGGCTTCAATTGCAGTGCCATCTTGCCTTGTTTGTCCCTCTATTCCTGATCCCACCATCTAACCCTCTAGAATGTTCTCTACCACCCCAGCTTACCTTGTTCTTTGTGGGGAGGTGGGCATACTTTCTAACCAAGTATTGGTCTGCAGCCCTTCACCAGCTTTTCTAAGAATCCTTGCAGAGCCTACATAGAAGCCAAAAGCATTATTGGGAATAAATCTGATGCTTTATACACTTGTAGCAAGCTAGCATCCCATTTAAATTCTTTTATCACTAAAATAATCTTTATAAGGGTCAGGAAACCAACTGGAGAGAAATCTTCTTATAACTAGTTCTGGGTCAAAATATGCTGGGGGGAAAATGGTTAATTTCAGTACCAGATTGCCTACCCTGACCTTTGGGCAGTTTTCTCCTACACTTTATGCCTATTTTTCTCTAGCTAATTTATTTGAAACATTCAAAATTCACCAGATTTTTCATTGGTTTTGAAACATGTGAAATTATGTTAAATTCTTCACTGATCTCTCTCATCCTACCCTAAAGATATTGCCTATCCTGAACAAATATAGCTTTTGCTATCTCCTACTTCTTCCTCTAGAATCATGATTTGCTGAGCAACACCAATATCAGGGATGCTCTGCTGATGTTATCAGCAGAGATCAACTTTCCCCGAATGTCGGCTCTTTCCTTGAAAGATGTGGGTGGATGGCTGCAGAGACTTGACTTCTTGCTGCCAGGTATCAATGGAACCATGCTGGAACTGCTGCCACTGGATATGTCCTGTCCATATTACCAAACAATGTACGTACTTGATGACCTTGGCTTGAGTCCCTTTCACCCCTGTGAGATTTACAGCAGGAGAGAGCAACATTTTGGACGCACTTTATATTCTTATTGGTTTCAAAAGGGGGAGTGATAGAGGTATATAAAATCACGCGTGGCCCAGAGAATGTGTGGAGAGAAAGAGGGAAAGGTTTTCTCTTTTCCTCCTTAATTTAGAACTCAAGAACAGGGAGCCTCAGGACTAACAGAAGAAAAGTCTCTTTTCTTCTAGGGGAGACAAAGGCTGAATTAGATGGTCTATAGTCCAAACCACCATTATGGCTCTTCTGATTTCTGAGACTACCTTTAACTTTGTGGAAGAGAGTAAAGATGAGATAAAATGGTTGCTTGTGTCACACACAAGGGCTGACATCTTCCATCTGGGAGAAGGTTGGAGGGGTCTCTCTGCTTCCTGGAAAAATATTAAGCCAGTTTGGTAAGCTGTGCAGTGGATCCATGGCATCTTGGTTTTTAGCAAACATGCTTCCACAATTCAGAGAATAGTCTTGGAGGCTCCAGAAGCTGCAAAACATAGTTCAGGAGATGCAGGTCTCTCATTAAACAATGATTTAAGTTATCAATCTTTTTCTGTTCATGTCAACTTCAGTGTTTTCATCCTGCTTATTTCAGGAGGAAACCCAAAACAGTTTAATGATTTATAAAAGCGCAGTGAATATCTTAATATGTATTTGGAGCACCTGCTGAAAACTCCAAACAATATCATAAAAATTCTAAAAGGGGTGATTACAAACAAACAAAAACCCAAGGCAGTTTGATCTTCACATTCTTCCAGGAAGCACAGGTCAGTCTGCTATGCTTTCCCTGACCAGTTCAGCCCTTGCTTTTTGAGGCTCAGAAGAGGCATCTGAGTAACTTCCAAGTAAGGAGGAAAATAAAGGCCACAATCTTCTTTTATTGAACCTGGATGACTGTGGTTATTGTAGCCTAAAAACAATTGATTAGGCTCATAACCAAAGTCTATAACCAGGGCTGCCAATGAGACAGGAGGTCAAAAAGTCAAGATGGCATCTACGATCCTGACCTCTTTTACAGAAGCAATACTTGTAAAAAAAGGAATGGGGCTTTAATCGCAAGCCACTTCTGAGACGCCTCTACTTTTTGGAGTGAAAGAAGATAGAAATTAAAAGTGTTCAGTTAAAGCCTGCAGAGAACTCATAATTGTTGCCAGCTTTAAAAATGGCAGTGGGAAAAAGCTATTAAATCAGAGAATAATCATGTTTAATTTTAATTAAATGGAAATGGAAATAAATTAAATTTAGCCTTTGCCTGGATCCCCTACTATGTTTTGGAGTGTGGCCTTCACCACTCAAAAGTCAACTGTGGTGCTTCACAAAAAAATCCTGCAGTCCTAATAGAATATTTAAAAATATGATCCAGTATTCATACAAGAGGCTTCTACCCACTCTGAAAAAGGTTCCTTTAAGGGAATGAAGAAAAAAAGGGGAAACATACCCAGCAAGGACAGAAATATGAAGCAGGGCATCTTGGATTCAAATCTTCTTATGACCACAAATACCACAGATTGATTCATATCTGCTTGTATGGTTCACAGTTAAAAATAATTCCCTATTTTGCAGAGTTGATTTGAAGGTTATAATATATATGTGAAATAGTTAGAATACCTGCTATGTATGAAATATGCATTTATATTTTGCTTTGGCAAAATCAGGCAAGTTTGTGAGCAGGAAGTACTAAGAACTTTTCACACACAAACCTGCTTTTTAATGGACTGAATTCAGGCCATTCTGAAGCCAAAACATGGACTGTGTTTTTTCCCAGTGTGAAAGCTCTAGACTGTGTTTACTCAACATTGTCAGCCAGGAAGAGGCAGGATGTCTATGGATTTCAGAAGACTTACTTGACTGCCCAGTTTGCTGACTCAGGTAAGGAGTGGAAGCAACAGTTGGTTATATATAGCTGCATCACTCCACAACACCACTGCAGACGGAAGGCAGGTCCATTTGCTGGGGTAGACATAGATTACAAGAAAGAGCCATTCTCTTCCGTGTTCTATGGAAAGAGTATTGGACTTAGCTCTCAGAGAAGATGGTTCAAATCCCAGCCACTCATGCAAGGAAAGCTTTCAAGAGAAAGCTTTTAATCTATGACATTGAAAGGTGTCTTGATCCTTGTTGCAACCCAGAAATGAGCCCCAAAATTGTCATTTTTCCTGGGAGAATTAAAAAGGAAGACACAAATAACTGGGATAAAAAAATCAAAACACTGAACATTAGAACAAACAAATTACATTGTTTTTCTCTTAGGAGCATGGAGCAGGAGGGCTTCTGAAAAAGTGGATTGTTTGCCGCTTACATCCCCCTTCACACACATACAAGACTGCCTTGCAAAATACTAAGTATAAAATATGTTATAATTTACAAAGAATGCAAGAAACACTCCTTGGCATGGTCAGCTGCTGAAGCAGACCAAGTTTAAATCTTGTCACTGCCTAGACCTGAGTTTCAGAACACAAAAAAATGGGATAAAGGGATAATTGAATAACCACATGCATTGATCACACCGCTCCCCCTCCCTTTTGCCACTTTCAACAGCCATTCTCGGTTATGAATTACTCACTGTCAACCATTTATCTAGAAACATCACTTAATTAAAAAAAGGGGGACTAAATGTTTCCAGTTTCTGTTTGTTTGTTTGATTTCTATAGCTGCCCATCTCAACAAGTGACTCATCATCCAACCATAAAACACAACCATTAGGGAAAGGCAGTCCTGCAAATATTCTGGTCTTAGGTAGGGCTTTAAAGGTAACAACCAAACCTTGAACTGAACTTTGACACTTACTGCAAGCCAGTGCAGCTCACGTAGCTGTCATGTTATATGGATGTATGGTACCTTGGTGCTCCCAATATTGCACATGTGGCTACATTCTGGACCTGCCAAGGCTTCCAAATGCTCTTCAAGGGCATGTTATAATAGTCCAATCGGGAGGTGACTAAGGTGCGACTGAGCCTGAGTAAAGCATCCCAATCTAGGAATAGGCGCAATTGGCATACAGGATGTATTTCTGCAAAGGCCATCTGCTCCTCAAGCAAGACTGATCCCCCAGATTGTGCACCAACTGCCTGAGGAAGTGTAACCCCGTTCAGAATTAACAAAAACCACAACAAAACTAGATATGGGGTGCAGGGATGTAAAACCCACAGTCTTGTCAGGGCTGAACTGAAGCTGGTTGTTCCTGATCCAAACCTGCACAGCCTCCAGGTGCTGGGAAAGCACCTCAATAGTATCCCTCAGGTGGCCCAGGTAGAGATGTGCATCTGAATATCATCAGTATGCATATACCTATAACCTCATGTAGATTTTAAATAGGAGCAGGGAGAGAGTTCAGCCCTGTGGAATCCTGCAAAGTAGGCACCCAGAACTGGACCTCTTCCCCCCCTCCACTCATTGATTGGAAGTGGCCTCAGAGGAAGGGCAAGAATGTTTGGAAGACGGTGCCTCCCACTCTCAACCTGCTCAGCTGATCCAGAAGAACACCATGATCAATGGTACTGAAAGCCACTGAGAGATCAAGAAGGGCCAGGATGGATATATTATCCTATCCTGAGCCTGCCAGAGGTCATTTACAAGTGTGATCAATTATTGCCATTGATCATCAAGCCTATATCCTGGCCTGAATCCTGACTGCAGTGGGTCCAAATATCCAATTCCTCTTGGAAGTCTTGGAATCCCCCAGACATCCATAACAGTAGTAACAACAGATTGATGGAGTAGTTCAAGGGATGCTATTGCAGCTAAAGTCTGAAATAAAATTGGAAGTCTTCTGGTGTTGGAATCTTGGATCTTACAAGTGTTAGGTGGATGTAAGACAGAGAAAGGTGGTAGGACCAGCTTAGTGTTAACAATTACAGTAGTAGCAACTAATAATAAATTATTTCATTTTCATGTCCTGTTGCATTGCTGTAGCTTTTTTAGTTTTTGTACTGGGTATATTTTAAATTGTATATTTTTCTATGTAAGCCATTGAGAATCATTTTGATTACACAACCATAGAAATAAATATGTTTAATAAATAAATACGTAAATACTAGAATTTATGGTTATGATGGTCCAGCATACCTTTTATGTATCTGAAGGCATATATCTGGGCTGCAACAACTCAGATATCTACAAGTAGCCCTCATTTAGCGACCACCTTGTTTAGTAACCATTCAGTTATGATGGTGAGGAAAAAGTTACTTTATGACCAATTCTCACATTTACAACCTTCACAGGTCTGTAAAGCGAAGGAAAGCTGAAGTAAGATCATAAGTACAGTCACGGTTTCACTCAGCTTAACAACTAAGTTGCCGGTCCCAATTGTGGTCACTAAAGGAGGACTATCTGAACCAGATTATACTAAAGTGATACAGAACACCCCATCTCTTTGCTGCCATCTAGCAAACATCCAAATATTTGTGGCTTAGGTGTAGTATGCCCATGAATGTGAAACACACATTCAAAACCAAGCTATGAATTTTCCTTATATGAAATCTGATCACTACCTCTCTGCAGGGGCAGCATGTGATGGAGGGAAGATTGGGATCCAAGATTTGCTGTTGAAGAATTTTGGAAAGTTTTGCTCAGTGGCTAAACTAAGTGAACTTCAGGCTTTTTACCCAGAACTCAATGGAGTAAGTTTTGCAAATCAGTGCCCCTGAATGAGGACTCCCTTCTCTCCTCTCTGGTAATGACTTTGTTTGCTCACTCTTTAATTTCTGAAAATTCAGACAACTTCCCTCAAAACTGTTACATTAATAATCCAGTTATTGCATTATGCATAAGTGTTGGTTTGTACTGATTCTGGGGTACAAATTTTCTCCACCCAGTTTATACCGGGTTTCCAAACTCACACCTATCAAATCTTTTAGTCTGAAACTCCCATCACGTCCAGCTAATATGGCTAATGGCTGATTTATTTTGCAGTAGAGTCCATTTCAGGTCTGAACCTTCACACTGCTACTGTCAAACCCAGTTTTGAGTGTATTTTTTAATGTGATCTCTATACAAACTACCTGTCACTGCAAGAGGGCCCATAATAGTTTCAGTTTGGTAGAGGAGGAGCTTCTTTAGTTTCTTTGCAAAGATTTAAGGAAATCTATTTCTAAAGATTCAGCATTGCTGTCTACACCAGGTTGCAGCAAATGTTATAGTTTCCTACCAAATCAAGGATGGATGGAGAGCATCTTAGCAAGGGAAAAAAGCACAGTTGGAACAGTTACCTTAAAAATGGGTAGGTAGAAAAGTTACGTCACTTTCCTTCAAGGAAAACTGCATTTCTTCTTTTGATACCATGATCAGTGATTATCTTCAGAGAATTATACAGACACACATACTTTCTGAAGGATCTGGAAGCCTGTCCTAAGGCTGTCTTCCAATCATGTAGCAGTTTCATCAGGCTTGCAACTGAGAAAGACACTTGTCAATTTTTTTTTTAATCTTTGAATTTGATTCTTCTTTGTTTTCCTTTTCCTCTTTTTGCATCTTCAAATTACAGGTTCTTTTGAAAAGTAAATTTAAAAATGTAAACATCAACCTGATCACCAATCATATTGTCTTTCCATCAATATCCTACCTTTAGTTTAATCAGTAGCAATCTGGGCAACATTTTTTTTTCTATTTTTAGTTCAGTTTCCTGTCTCTGAGTTAAAGAAAAAGAAATAGCAAAATAGAGCCATGTATTTATTTCTAAGGGAAACATAGGACCAATCTGGATTGGATTTGTTTTGTCCTCCAACCAAAATCCCTTCAGATATATTTGGAACTACAGTTCCCTGGCATGAAGACTCATGGGTTTTTACCAGCTGTTGTGTGAAAAGAGAAGATTCTTAGATCTTTTTAAAGAACATTGTACTTAACTTTGTCTATGTCCCCCAAATTAAATCTGATTTACCTGTTATGTTAATCACAGTTGGCATGTGCAGTTTTGTGTCTCCATATATATTCCATGCTCATCAATAAAAGGAATTTAAAAACAACTGAAGTGGATTGCTGCTTCATGCTTTCTTGAAATGCTTACACATTTTTTTCCTTTTTTTAATTAACTTTATTTTGCTTAGAAAACAAATCAAACCACAAATAATGTGATTATGACTTGGCAATAGACAATAAAATATACAGTAAAAACAATAGCAGAGTAAAAGACAGCAGTTAAAATTTAAAAATATTACAGCAGAATTAACGTACATTAAAAAGATCAAGACTCCAACAACGATTTTTAAATATACTGGGGTAAAACAAAAATAATTTGGCCTATTATGTTTTGCAAAGTGTAAAGATGACGACTGGGGAAGGCAATGGCAAACCACCCTGCTATAGTCTGCCAAGAAAACATCACGAAAGCAGCGTCCCCGCAAAGGGTCAGACATGATGCTTGCATAGGGGACCTTTCACCTTTCATGTTTTGCAAAAAGGATGACTGTTTCCCAAATTAACTCAGAGGTAACTTTTCTAGTATCTCCCAACATCTCCCATCTTTTATACATCAATTTTTCCATAACAATCTTCCACAATTTTTCATACCAGAGATCTAATGATGGAGGCTCTGTATTTTTCCAGTATGTGCTATAGGCATCATGCATCAAACAGTTACATTTTCAGTTCTTTTGAGCTGTCTCACTAAATAATGACAGTAAACATGTCTTGGGACCATAATAAAATGTTTCATTCTCCATTCTGTTAATCTCACCAATCACTTCTTCCAGAATCTTTGCACAACCTCACAAGAGCACTATGCATGCATATAGGAACCTTTTGCTTTTACCACATTTCCAATATTTATTTGAGCCCCTCCCAGTAATTTTAGTAACTTGTATGGGAGTATAATACCACCTGTGAATAACTTTTAAATAATTTTCTCTGATCTTTGCTGATATAGATTGTAATGTGGAGTTCTTCCAAAGTGGAGACATTGTGTGTCTGAGATATTGATTCTTAAATCTGATTCCCATGTTTCTTTGAGAGATGTTGAACACACTTCAACCATTTCTAACAGAATTTTATATATTTTGGGTATTAGACCTTTAGAGGACTGTTATCTTCTTACAGATTTTATTCTTAACAAAAAAACTTCTTTAATTAGCAGCCAATTAAAGTAGATACATACCAATTTCTGCTTTAAAATACCTTCTGCAATTACTTATTTATGAAATAAGCCCTTAGGTTAAACATGTTTTGCTGTCTCCACTCATTAGTGGATAGCCCTGCTAGGTTTTTTGGAAAAGAGCCATGACCCATAATTGGCATTAATGGGGAAGGAGGTGGAACTAATTCCCCCCCCCATTATTTCCAAATTCTCAAAAAGAAGTCAAGAAACTCATTAATACATGTTGGATTTACCCATTTTATATCTCTTGCTTTCAGAAAAGGTATCAATTCTGTTCTTTGATTTATCAACCACTTAGTCACCATTTGTGCCCACTTGTTATATTTTGAATTTTGCACCCCAAATAAAAATTGTCTAAGTTGGAATGATGTATAATATAAATGTATATTTGGGAAGCCCCCACCTGCTTTTTGTAATTTCAGAAATAGTAGGTTTTTTGTTGGTCTTTTTCTATTAAAAATAAATTTTATAAACATTTGTTGCTAGGAGTTCAAGATCTTAGAATTCAAATATATTGGCATAGTTTAGAAATAATAATTTTGGAAAAACTGATAATTTTAGGGCAGCTATTTTGCTCAGAATAGAGAGATTAAGTAATTTTCTAAATTGTTTTTTGATAGCTTGCAACAATAGGTTATAATTTAGCACACCTAATTTACTGAGATTCTTTGGAATATTGATTCCTAAATATCTTAGTGACTTTTGACAGATATTAATGTCATATTGCTTCTTAACTTCTTTCTGGATCTTAGAGCCTATATTTATTAAAAGTGCTTCTTTTTTTATAGTTAATTTTCAATCCTGCTAGTTTTCCATAATTATTTATTTCTTGGATAATAATTGGCAGCTCTTTGGTTGGTAAGAACAGCGCAATATCATCAGCATATACATTCACATCATGTTGACATAAAAATTCACTGTTTAGCAACTGCTTATTATTATGGATTCTCCATAATAGCAGCTCTACAGATAGTATGCATTGTAGGGGAGATAAAGGGCATCCCTGTCTTGTCCCTTTATAAATGGAACTGTTCTGACTCTAAATTATTAAAGAACAAAGGCCCTTCAACAAAAACTCAACTTCCCCTTAGTGCAGCATATTGTTAATAAAATTTCAAAATATCTACAGGGTAATATTGTCTTTAGGGACGCAGTGGCGCTGCGGGTTAAACCGCTGAGCTGTCGATCGGAAGGTCGGCGGTTCGAAACCGCGCGGCGGGGTGAGCTCCCGTTGTTAATCCCAGCTCCTGCACACCAAGCAGTTCGAAAACATGCAAATGTGAGTAGATTAATTGGTACCGCTTCGGCGGGAAGGTAACGGCGTTCCGTGAGTCATGCTGGCCACATGACCCGGAAGTGTCTATGACAACGCCGGCTCCAAGGCTTAGAAACGGAGATGAGCACCGCCCCCTAGAGTCGGATTCGACTGGACTTTACGTCAAGGGAAACCTTTACCTTTTTTACTAATATTGTCTTTATGTATGTGAATATGAATAAAAATCTAATAAAATCTTATAAAAAACAGGAGATATAATACAATAGAATTATTTACATAATTTGCAGCATCTGTTAATCATATTTTCTGGTAACCATCTCCAGCTGGCCATATTAGTCCTCCATAAGAGGTATAGAGAGAGAGACTGAGGTATCAATCATCTTAAATTGCAATTGTTCATCTCCTTATTTAAGTATAGTAGCAATCTCTTGAGCTTCAAAGTCTAATACAGGTGGTTAGTGTAGATCTTCGTTCATTTCTTCTCCCCCTCTTATTCCCCCTCTTCTCTCTCTCTTCTCTTCCTTTCTTCTGTTTAAAGTCAATTTCCAACATTCAGATTGCTTATCTTTAATTGTTCAAATAAATTTTCAAAAAGCCCTTTGCTGTATCTCCAAGTTTAGGGCCGTATTATAATGTCTCAGTCATTGCATCTTGCATCTCTGGCATAAAAACCTTGTAAAACCTTTCTCCTTTCTTAGTTATGTCCATGTTGAACAGCACTGTTACTCCTCCTCTGCTTTTTCCCTCTTTGCTGGGTATCACTTTTCATCCTCAAACCACTTTGGTTATAGATTATAAATTTCAAAACTCCAGCATACAGAGAAATTAAGTGCCCTAATGGGCCTCCAGAATCAAAAACATTTATTGGGGGTTCTCCTTCTGAGTATCTACAGCTTGCTGGCTCTTAGCAGTTTACTCAACATTTTCATGGACCTTCTGTCTGTCTGTAGCTGCATCAATTGTCATTTCCGAAGGGGAGTTTAAAGCCTATGTAGACAAAGCCATCTGTGACCTTCAACTATACTAATATCACAGTATAACTCTATTTATTCGGAAAGAATTTCTCATTCTTTCTACTCTTCACTCCCTCTTTGCAACTCTAGATAATTAACAGATAAAGTTCAAAGATGGAAATAGCATACAAACTTTAAAACCTCCAGAGCTGCTACTACTACTACAGTTCCTGTATGTTTGCTGGTAAAAGTGCGGAATACAGAAGGCCAAATACAAAAGGCCAAACACCAAAGATCTGGGAGTGCAGGTCATAATTAAGCTGGTTGAATATTGGCAACCATTGCTTCCCAGTTATCCACAGTAGACATACTATCATTCAAGTTTGAGAGACTAGCATACATCAACTGTCCAAACTGAAAGAGCTCTAGTGGAACAGCACGATATCCAAGTATGAATGATGAAAAATATCTCTGAAGTTTACATACTTAAAAATGGGATATTAAATATTTTGCATTTCCATAATATTTAGGCTATAGTAATTATTAAGTGGGAGGTGTCTTCCCCTTGCCCTTTTTTTGGAGTATGATAGCATACGTAACTACCCACAGCAACATCCAAGTGGTACACTTCCCTTGTCATCTTGGAAGGCAAGAGTTGGCAAACTTTTTACAGTTGAAGGCCACCTTCCTTCTATATCCATTTTTACTCTTCAAAAGTTGCAGGGGATAGTGTAGCATGGATTTAATCACCCACCTGGATGGTGGGAATTTTCAGCCCACCATTTATTTATTTATTTATTTATTTATCTATTTATTTATTTATCTATTTATTTATTTATTTCTGGAGAGGTGGTCATATGTATGTATGAATTTTATATATATGATGATGGTGATGGTATCTGTTCAATCGTATCCAATTCTCAGTGATTCTATGGACCAGCTCTCTCCACGTTTTTGGATCTTGTACGGCTTCTCATAGTTGTTTTATGCTCTGGCTGGTGTCAGCTTGACATTCTCTAGCCCATTTTTGACAGCCTTCTTTCCTTTTATCACTGACCATTCTGAGCATAACTGTCTTTTCCAACAAGTTTGATCACGACATCACTGAAACAAGTAAGGTGGAGTTTTGTGATTTTGCCACCAATGATATGTCTGGCTAAATATTCTCCAATATTTGTTTGTCACCTCTGCTGACCAAGGAATGCACAGGAGCTTTCTCCAATACCACAGCTTGAGCAAGCTGATTTTCCTCTGTTTTAAGTTTTTTTATGCTCCATTTATATATATAAGATTATATATATAAGAATTTTTCAATACAGTAAAAGTATAAAAATTAAAGAAAAGGAAAAGAAGACAAAAAATGAAGAATAGAATCAACCCTTCTTTCTATCAAGTAATTGCCATCTCACTCTTTCCCCTGCCTTTAACCCTTTTTAATCCCCAAATCCATAAATCATCTTCAGTCTTTTCTTCTTTCAGCAAAAAGTCCATATAAGGCTCCAGTCTTTTAAAAAAGTCTTTATTGTTTTTCCCTGACCAAACTGTTTAGCTTTGCCATTTCTATAAGCTCTGTCAATTTTATAATCCAACCTTCTGTTGTGGGTATTTCATTATTACAAGCATAAAATAATCTTGCTGCAGTTACCCTATAAAATGTTAGTTTCCCATATTTCTTTTCTAGTTCAGCATTCATGAAACCCAATAAAAATAATCCTGTGTCAGGCTCTGCCTGCTACCCAGTAAAAACACAGACGCTAGTGTAGGCTTAGGTTCTGGTTTTATTTGAGTAACAGTATGCGTGCCCTTTAAGAAAGCTGAGAGTGAGTGGAGCGCACCGGAACGGGATTTAAATAGCCTGCGCTGGTCAGCGCTCCATCCCTCCTTACTCCAGGTGCGCCCCCGAGCCCCGTCGGTTCCGTCGTTGGTAGGTGAGGGGTCGTGGAGCCCTTCCTGTGCTCTGGGCGTTTCCTTGATTGCTTCCCTGGCCGGTGATGGTTCATTGCCGGGCGATCAGGTTCGTAATCTCTTTGACAGCTCGGGCAGGCCTCGTGATCTGGTCTTGTCAATTGCTTTCTTTGCGACATTGTATCTTTCTCTTCCTGCCTCTGGCTAGAGTTGATACTTTGTTGCCAGCACCTGTTGCTCTCTTTTGTTACCTAGTTGCCTTTTCCCTTAATCCGCCCGGGACCCATTTCCCTGCATTGTCATGTGAGCCATTGCGATGTCACAAGCATTGCAATGGTGATCATGACATACTGCCCCCCTTTGAGAAGGTTAAGCCGTGGGTTTGGAGGGATAGGCGGTATGGAAGGTGCAGATCAGGTCGGGGGCCTGGACGTCGCGGGCAGCGACCCACTCAGGGTGTGGAAAGTGTTTCCACTTTACTAGGTATTGGAGGGAGCCCCGCCGCTTGCAAGAGTCAAGTACCTCCTTCACTTCGAAATGTTGTTGCCCATCTATCATCACTGGTGGGGGGGGGGGTGCATGGGTGCCACCGGGAGGGATCACTTGCCGGCTTGAGCAAGCTGCAGTGAAATACCAGGTGCAGTCTCTTTAAATTATGGGGCAGGTCCAAGCGCACCATGACTGGGTTCACAATTTGTGTCACCTGGAATGGTCCAATAAACTTGGGGGCCAGCTCCTTTGACGGTTGCGGTGATTTTATGAATCTGGTGGATAGATAGACCATGTCCCCCACCTGAAACGTTGGTTGCTGGCGCCAGTGTTTGTCCGCTTGCAATTTGTACGTGGTTTGTGCCTCTTTAAGTGCGTCCTTGATGACCGGCCAGGAATCTGCGAGTTTCTCACCCCAATCACAGGTGGCTACTGCTGGGGACGGAGGCTGAGGTAGTTCAGGGATGGGGACAAACTCCCGACCCGACACCACCCCAAAGGGGGGTTTTCCCGTGCTTTGGTGTATCGCATTGTTGTATGCAACCTCTGCAAACGGGAGGAGGTCCACCCAGTCGTCCTGGTGGTAATTTATGTAGGAGCGGAGGAATTGCTCCAGTGTGGTATTAAGGATCTCTGTGGATCCGTCCGTCTGGGGATGCCAGGAGGTTGACAGGGCTTGCTGGGTACCTATCAGTTTCAAAAAAGCCCGCCAAAGCCTTGAGGTAAATTGTGTGCCCCTATTGGTCACCAAGCGGGAGGGACAGCCATGTAGGTGGTACACGTGGACTAGGAACAGTTTCGCCAGCTGTTGGGCTGATGGGATCGAGGCTCAGGGGATGAAATGGGCTTGTTTTGAAAAGTACTCTTTTACAACCAAATGACCATTTTCTTTTGGCTAGGCGGTAAGTCTACTATGAAGTCCATTGAGATTTCATCCCAAGGGCAGGAGGGTTCAGCCACAGGTTGCAGCTTGGCCATAGCGCACACTGGGCAGGATGCCACATATGTCTTGACGTCCTTCCTCAGCGAGGGCCACCAAAACTGTCTCCGAGTTAAGTGTAGGGTTTTCAAAAACCTGAAGTGACCAGCCTGTTTGCTGTCATGCGATCTGTTGAGGATCGCCTGCCATTGTGAGTCGGGTACATATAACCTTCCCTCCGCCCATGCGAGGTCCTGTTCCATATTGACCTTGTTGGGGTTGGCGAGGAGCCAGGGGTCAGATTTTAACGCCATTGTAAAATCTGCCCATAACCCACTTGGCATTTGAGGTTGCCTGCATCTAGGGGCGGGTTGCGCCGTAGTTGTTTGCGAGGGGGAGGCAGGTTGTCCCCGAGTGCGTCCCAGGGTGACAGCTGCCATACCCAGTTGGGAATCAGAGAGCACTGTCCCTACGATGTTGGAGATAGGCTCCGCATCCTGGGGCAGTCGGGAGAGTGCATCTGCCAGGAAATTCTTTTTGCCTGGTATGAACTTCAGCTGGAAGTTGAACCGGCTGAAGAACTGAGCCCAGCGTATCTGTTTGGGGCTGAGGCGCCGGGGCATACGGAGTGCCTCGAGGTTGCGGTGGTCTGTCCAGACCTCAAACGGGCAAGTCGTCCCTTCCAAAAGGTGATGCCAAGCCTCCAGTGCTGCTTTAACTGCAAATGCTTCCTTTTCCCACACGTGCCAGCGCCTCTCTGTCTCTGAGAATTTCCTCGAGAGATAGGCGCATGGCTTCAGAATTCCAGCGGAATTCTTTTGCAGCAGGATGGCACCTATTGAGAAGTCAGAGGCGTCCACCTGCACCACAAAAGGCCGTTCGGGGTCCGGGTGAGCTAGAATTGGCTCCGCTGTGAACAGCGCTTTGACAGTTTGACAGGCAGGAGTCCAATTAAGTATGGCCCCTGGGTTTTTGACCTTGTGCATCTCCCCGACGCCTTTGGTCTTGAGCAAATCAGTTAAGGGCAGGGCAATTTCCGCAACCCCCCTCGCAAAGGACCTATAGAGGTTCGCGAACCCAAGGAAGCTTTGAAGCTGGCGCCTGGTGCGTGGGCTCAAAACTGCCTGGACTTTGCGGGGTCCATCTCTATCATTGTCAGAGATTCTGTACCCTAAGTAGTCCAAGCACGACTTATGGAATTCGCACTTGGACAGCTTAGTGTAGACTTTGGCTTTCCGGAGCTTAGTGAGAACTTGCCTCACTAACCTCTCGTGTTCCCTCTGCGTCCTCGTGTAGATGAGGACATCATCCAGGTAAACCAGTATGCCCTTGAATAGATGTTCATGCAGTACCTCGTTGATGAGTTGCATGAAGACCCCCGGGGCCCCCGCAAGACCGAATGGCAGTACCTTGTATTGGAAGGAGCCCAAGGGGCAGTTGAACGCCATTTTCCACTCGTCCCCCTCCCTGATATTACAAATTCTGTAATACACCCCATGGAGGTCGGGTTTGGAAAACACCCTTCCCTTTGACAAGTGTGCCAGCATGTCCTTTACGAGGGGTAGGGAGTATTTGTTGGATAGGGAAGCAGAATTTAATCCGCGGTAATCGGTGCATAGTCTCAGGGTGCCGTCCTTCTTTTCCCGAAATAGGACGGGTGCTCCAACCGGCGGGTTCGCTGGTTCTATGAAGCCCCTGGAGAGGTTTTTGTCCAAGAATTCCTGCAGCACCGCTAATTCTCTCTGGGTCATGGGGTAGATCTTGGGCTTGGGTAATGGGACGTCTGGGAGCAGTTCAATTGTGCAGTCCGTCTTGCGGTGGGGGGGTAATTGGTCCGCCTCCTCTTCTCAGAAGACATCTGCAAAGTCCACGTATTGCTCCGGCAGTCCTTCTGGGGGGGGGGTTGTGGGTTTGGTCGACGACCTCTGCCCTCCCCACCGTCAGAGCAGATGGTTTGTCCGGTGTCGGTGCCTGGTAGACCCCGTCTTTGAACTTGATGGAGCGTGTCCTCCAATCTATTGTGGCATGCTAGCCAGGGGATCCCCAGCACTACTATGGGTTTCCCCACCTGGGTTACCACAAAGTCTATGGATTCCTTGTGGGTGCCCATTGTCAGGGTGACCTTTCCGGTCCTCTGGGTGGCCGGTCCCCCCCCCCCCCCGCTGTAGAGCCATCAAGTTGTTGGAATGCCAGCAGTTTAGGGAGGGGGGAGCAGGGCAGTTTTAATGCAGTGACAATGTCTGGGTGGATCAGATTTCTGGAGTGTCCAGTCCACCAGAGCCTCGACCACGATGGCTCTAGGGCCGTATGAGAGTTCAATTGTCCCTGCCAGGATGGAGCAATCGTCACTCACCCTGGGGTTGTTGCGCCCCTTCTTCACCACCTGCCCAGCGGCACTGCTTAGAGCAAGTGGGGGGCGTTTTCCGCCGGCTGTTCTTGGGCGTCGATCGTGTCCCCTGCGAGGTAGGTGTCCGCGTCCTTGTCTGGGGTTGCTAGTGCTCCTGTCAGACGTCTGGGGGGGTTGGATGGCTTGTGCAGCGTCTTCGACGTTGGTCTGGGCAGGCGATCCGTTGTCCTGTTCTTGAAACAGTCTGCCGCTTGGTGGCCTGTCTTCCCACACCTGGTACATTGCCCACGGGCAAACCTCCGTTGTTGGTCTGCGTGCCAGGTTGGGCCTGACTATGGGACTGGTCCTCTTGTGCTGGGAGGGACTTTGTCATTTGCGGTTGTGAGCAGGAACGTGCGCTGGGCATGCTCCGCTTTTCCGGCTAGGCAAATCCACCCTTGAAGGCACCCTGTAGAGTGCCCATTGTAGTACCTCCCGGTTGAGGCCACGCTTGAACATGTTGATCAGGGTGGCCTCAGACCATTCCGTGATTTTGCCTGCGAGGACCTTGAACTCGAGGGCGTAGTCGGCCACCGTTTTTCTTCCTTGGCGCAGCGCTTGAAGTGTGCACTTGGCCCTTTCTTTCGCCAGGGTGTCCTCAAAGTAATGCTTCAGCTCGGCTAGGAAGTCATGGAAATTGGCCAAGGCTGGGGCTCCGGACTCAGACATCTGCACGTACCAGTCCGCAGCCCTGCCTTGGAGCTTGGTGGCCACTGCCGAGATTTTGGCTGCTTCTCTGCTGAAGTAATGGCTGTATTGGGCCATGTAGTCCCTCGCATTCATGAGAAGGAAGGACAGTTTTGTAGGGTCCCCGTCAAACTGTGCGGGGAAGTCTTTGGCGAACCCCTCAATTTGCGGGACCCTTACCTGTGGGTGGTAAGGGATGGCTCCCACTGGCCTGGGGCCACAAAGCCCTGCGACAGAGTCTCGTGCTTGGCCCCTTCCACTCAGGGATGTTGGTGGGGGGGGTAGGGTGCCCCGATCCCCTCTTGCCCCCTGTGCCGCCTCAGTCTTGGAGTGTTCGCCTACGATCGTTGCCAGGGACTGGAGCATGTGTTCCAGGTCTCGTACCTTGGCTTCCAGGGCTGTGACCTTGTCTGGCATGCCCTGGTCTGCTGATGTCGGGGACTGGAGCAGGTGTTCCAGGTCTCATACCCTGGCTTCCAGGGCCGTGACCCTGTCTGGAGTGCCCTGGTCGTCCGACGTCGGTGCTGCCGGATGCTGTTCGGTCTGTAGTCTTGCACCTTCCTGCTCGGGCATTTGGGGGTAGCGGAGCCTCCAGGTGGAGTAGGGTGTTCCCGTCCAGGGTCCTGCTCCGCCGGCCCATGTGAGGAGTTGTTGGTCCCCGACTTCATCTTCTGTCGGGGCTCTCCCATCTGGGTTGGAGCTCCAGGTCTGGAACTTGGGTGCGGTGTGGGCAGGGAGGGTGTCCGTGTCCCATTTCGGGTGCGCCGCCTCGAGCAGCTGTCAGGTCACCTCTACCTCTTGCAGGCCGTCCTTCACGCCTCTGGTGCGTCCCCGGATCTGTTTTTGCCAGTTGATCTCTCCCGCGGAAAATTTTCGTCCGGTGGAGCTTGGCAACTTTGGTTTGGTGACTCTCAGCTTTATGTCAGGCTCTGCCTGCTACCCAGTAAAAACACAGACGCTAGTGTAGGCTTAGGTTCTGGTTTTGTTTGAGTAACAGTATGCGTGCCCTTTAAGAAAGCTGAGAGTGAGTGGAGCACACCGGAACGGGATTTAAATAGCCCACGCCGGTCAGCGCTCCACCCCTTCTTACTCTGGGTGCGCCCCCGAGCCCCGTCGGTTCCGTCATTGGTAGGTGAGGGGTCGTGGAGCCCCTCCTGTGCTCTGGGCGTTTCCTTGATTGCTTCCCTGGCCGGTGATGGTTCATTGCCGGGCGATCAGATTCGTAATCTCTTTGACAGCTCAGGCGCGCCTCGTGGTCTGGTCTTGTCAATTGCTTTCTTTGTGACATTGTATCTTTCTCTTCCGTGCCTCCGGCTAGAGTTGATACTTTGTTGCCAGCACCTGTTGCTCTCTTTTGTTACCTAGTTGCCTTTTCCCTTAATCCGCCCGGGACCCATTTCCCTGCATTGTCATGTGAGCCGTTGCGATGTCACAAGCATCGCAACAGTGATCATGACATCCTGGTTTCATTGTAATATTAATCTGCAGTATCTTTTGCATCGTTGTATGAATTTTCACCCAAAATTTCTTTGCTTTTTCACAAGTCCACCTAAAAAGTCTTCTCTTCCCTTTCACACTTAGCAGCACTGGTTTGCTATTCCTTTATACAGTTTTGACAGTTTGATTGGTGTCACGTAGCATCAGGACATCATTTTATAAAAGTTCTCTCTTAAATTATGACACCCTGTACATTTAACATCAGTTTCCCACATTTTTAGATTTTTTAATATATTTTTTATCCTGCCTTTATTATTTTTATAAATAACTCAAGGTGGCAAACACACCTAACCTAATACTCCTTCCTCCTCCTCTTTTCCCCACAACAACCCTGTGTGGTGAGTTTGGCTGAGAGAGAGGGACTGGCCCAGGGTCACCCAGCTGCTTTCATGCCTCAGGCGGGACTAGAACTCAGACTCCTGATATCTAGCCTGGTTCCTTCACCACTAGACCAAACTGGCTCTATTAGTTGTGTTGTTAAAATAAATCCACCTTTCCCAAAGTATCATTGTATTGTTTTCATTGTTCATTTGTGTTCATTTTGGTGTTTAGATTTTTAGGGGGCATGTTTACACTACTTGAGGATTACACCAAAGGGAGGTGTGGTAGCAAAAAGGTTAGGCACCCCTGCCATGGAGGAAGATTCTGCACTTGGTCCATGCAAAGCATTGATAAGATCTCTGGCAGACATTGTTTTGTTGGAGTTGGGAACTAAACCCAAATCTGGCCCAAGGATGATAATGATTATATCCTATCTTTACATATATAAACTCCTTGAGGCAGTGAAATCAAGGCAGCGAACATACCTAATACCCCTTCCTCCAATTTTCCCCACAACAACAACCCTGTGAGGTGGGCTGGGCTGAGAGAGAGTCACTGGCCCAAGGTCACGCAGCTGGCTTTCATGCCTAAGGTGAGACTAGAACTCACTGTCCTGGTTTCTAGCCCAGCATCTTAACCACTAGACCCCCATACTGTGCACCAAAACTACTCAGTCAAGATGGCAAGATCACAGCCTCCTGGTTTCTAGGCTGGAGCCTTCACCACTAGCCCAAACCAGCTCTCTATTCTATTATGGATATATGGGAGATTCCAAGACCTCCAAGAGGAATTGGATTATCTGGACTCACTGCAGTCAGAATTCAGGCCAGGATGTAGCCTTGATGATCAATGGCACTAATTGATCACATGTGTAAATGTCCTCTGGCAGGCTCAGGTTGGGATAATATACCATTGATATATTGATGGGATATTGTTGTTGTTGTTTATTCATTCAGTCGCTTCCGACTCTTCGTGACTTCATGGACCAGCCCACGCCAGAGCTTCCTGTCGGTTGTCAACACCCCCAGCTCCCCCAGGGACAAGTCCATCACCTCTAGAATATCATCCATCCACCTTGCCCTTGGTCGGCCCCTCTTCCTTTTGCCCTCCACTCTCCCTAGCATCAGCATCTTCTCCAGGGTGTCCTGTCTTCTCATTATGTGGCCAAAGTATTTCAGTTTTGCTTTAATATCGTTCCCTCAAGTGAGCAGTCTGGCTTTATTTCCTGGAGGATGGACTGGTTTGATCTTCTTGCAGTCCAAGGCACTCTCAGGATTTTCCTCCAACACCACAGTTCAAAAGCATCGATCTTCCTTCTCTCAGCCTTCCTTATGGTCCAGCTCTCGCACCCATATGTTACTACGGGGAACACCATTGCTTTAACAATGCGGACCTTTGTTGTCAGTGTGATGTCTCTGCTCTTAACTATTTTATCGAGATTTGTCATTGCTCTTCTCCCAAGGATGAAGCGACTTCTGATTTCCTGACTGCAGTCAGTATCTGCAGTAATCTTCGCACCTAGAAATACAAAGTCTTTCACTGCTTCTACATTTTCTCCCTCTATTTGCCAGTTATCGATCAAGCTGGTTGACATAATCTTGGTTTTTTTGAGGTTTAGTTGCAAGCCAGCTTTTGCACTTTCTTCTTTCACCATCATCCTCAGTTCCTCTTTGCTTTCAGCCATCAAAGTGGTATCATCTGCATATCTGAGATTGTTAATGTTTCTTCCAGCGATTTTAACTCCAGCCTTGGATTCCTCAAGCCCAGCTTGTCGCATGATGTGTTGTGCATACAAGTTGAATAGGTAGGGTGAGAGTATACAACCCTGCCATACTCCGTTCCCAATCTTAAACCAGTCCGTTGTTCCATGGTCTGTTCTTACTGTTGCTGCTTGGTCGTTATACAGATTCTTCAGGAGGCAGACAAGATGACTTGGTATCCCCATACCACTAAGAACTTGCCACAGTTTGTTATGGTCCACACAGTGAAAGGCTTTAGAATAGTCAATAAAACAGAAATAGATGTTTTTCTGAAACTCCCTGGCTTTTTCCATTATCCATCGGATATTGGCAATTTGGTCCCTAGTTCCTCTGCCTTTTCTAAACCCAGCTTGTACATCTGGCAATTCTCGCTCCATGAATTGCTGAAGTCTACCTTGCAGGACCTTGAGCATTACCTTACTGGCATGTGAGATGAGTGCCACTGTTCGATAGTTTGAACATTCTTTAGTGTTTCCCTTTTTTGGTATGGGGATGTAAGTTGATTTTTTCCAATCTGATGGCCATTCCTGTGTTTTCCAAATTTGCTGGCATATAGCATGCATTACCTTGACAGCATCATCTTGCAAGATTTTGAACAGTTCAGCTGGGATGCCGTCGTCTCCTGCTGCCTTGTTATTAGCAATGCTTCTTAAGGCCCACTCAACCTCACTCTTCAGGATGTCTGGCTCTAGCTCACTGACCACACCGTCAAAGCTATCCCCGATATTGTTATCCTTCCTATACAGGTCTTCTGTATATTCTTGCCACCTTTTCTTGATCTCTTCTTCTTCTGTTAGGTCCTTGCCATCTTTGTTTTTGATCATACCCATTTTTGCCTGGAATTTACCTCCAATGTTTCTAGTTTTCTGGAAGAGGTCTCTTGTCTTCTTCCACTTCCGCGCATTGCTTGTTTAGAAATAATTCCTTATCTCTTCTGGTTAACCTCTGGAATTTTGCATTTAATTGGGCATATCTCCCCCTATCGCTGTTGCCTTTTGCTTTCCTTCTTTCTTGGGCTACTTCTAGTGTCTCAGCAGACAGCCATTTTGCCTCCTTGGTTTTCTCTTTCTTTGGGATGTATTTTGTTGCCACCTCCTGAACAATGTTGCGAACTTCTGTCCAGAGTTCTTCCGGGACCCTATCTACTAAGTCCAGTCCCTTAAATCAATTCTTTACCTCCACTGCATATTCCTGAGGGATATTAGTGAGCTCATATCTAGCTGATCTGTGGGTCTTCCCTAATCTCTTTAGTCTGATCCTAAATTGTGCAAGAAGAAGTTCGTGATCTGAACTACAGTCAGCTCCAGGTCTTGTTTTTACTGACTGTATAGATGACCGCCACCTTTGGCTGCAAAGGATGTAGTCAATCTGATTTCGGTGTTGTCCATCTGGGGAAGTCCATGTATAAAGCCGTCTCTTAGGTTGTTGGAAGAGAGTGTTCGTTATGCAGAGTGAGTTGTCTTGGCAAAATTCTATCAGCCTATGTCCTGCTTCATTTTGTTCTCCCAGGCCATGCTTACCTGTAATTCCAGGGGTCATTTGACTGCCCACCTTAGCATTCCAGTCTCCCGTGATGAAAATAACATCTCTTTTAGGCGTGTTGTCCAGTAGGTGCTGCAGATCCTCATAGAACTGCTCTACTTCAGCTTCTTCAGCATCTGTGGTTGGGGCGTATATTTGGATCACTGTGATGTTAGATGGCTTGCCCTGAATTCGAATTGAGATCATTCTATCGTTTTTTGGATTGTATCCAAGCACTGCTTTAGCCACTTTACTATTAATTATGAAGGCTACTCCATTTCTTCTGTGGTCCTCTTGTCCACAGTAGTAGATCTGGTGGTCATGTGATGTGAAGTGGCCCATTCCAGTCCATTTCAGTTCGCTGATGCCCAAAATGTCTATCTTTAATCTTTCACCACTGTAACTGTCCATCTACCTTGCTGCAGGTCATCCTCTTTCCTACCACCATTTCCAGCATCAAAGCCTTCTCCAGAGAACTGGTTCTTCACATAATTTATAGAAAGTATGTTAATTTGAGCCTGGTCATCTGGGCCTCGAATGAAAACTTTGGGTTGATTTGTTCAATGATTCATTTGTTTATTTTCTGCTACAGTCTTCTCAGGAATCTTCTTTAACACCAAAGTTCAAAAACATCAATTTTCTATCTCGCTTCTTTGAAGTCCAACTTTGCTTCCATCAAATGTCATAGGGAATATCATTGCCAGTGACGGACTCATCCTGGCATCTGAATATCTTTTTCAAGTGGAGTCTTTGGTGCTCTCTGAGCTTTGTTGTTTTCTTGCAGACGCTTCATTGCCAGACTAGGCAACATCTTCAGTTCGAAGAGGGAGTGGGCCTTGCTCTCAGCTTACATACCGTGCCTTGCATGGCTTGTGTTGTTGGGGGTGTTGTTCTCTCCTTGGGAGTTCTTTGATTGGGCTGTTGTTTGCTGCTTGGTTGATTGACTGAGTTAATAGTGCCTTGATTAGAGTGTACTGTGCTGTTTGATTGTTCATCAACCAAGCAGCAAACAACAGCCCACTCCCTCTTCGCACTGAAGATGTTGCCTAGTCTGGCAATGAAATGTCTGCAAGAAAACAACAAGGCTCAGAGAGCACCAAGAACTCCACAGTTCAACCCTCAGCTACAAATATTCACTTCGATTGGTATCTTTTTCAAGGCCTTCAGGGCTGCTCTACCAAGTGCTAGTCTGTTGTGTATTTCTTGACTGCTTGTTCCTATACTATTGATGGTTGATCCTAAAAGGCAGAAGCTCTCCACCACCAATATCTTCATTGTGAATTCTAAGGCTGGTTGCTTTTCCTGTAGTCATTAGTTTGGTCTTCTTTATATTTAATATAAGTTCCATTTTTTTCACTGTGCTCCTTGACTTTTATTACTATAGATCCTTTGGATCTGTGGCTATCAGAGTAGTATCATCAGCATAGTAGAGGTTACTGATATTTCTTCTTCCACTTTTAAAACCATACTCTTTTTCTTCCAATCCAACTTCCCTTGATATATATTCAACATATAGGTTGCATAAATAAGAGGAGAGTATAAAGCCTTGTTTCACTCCTTTTCCAACCTGAAATGTTCTGCAATGTTCTGCAATGTTCTCTGCATACTCTGGCTTCTTATTCTGTATATAGGTTATGCATGAGGATGATGAGATGTTCTGGGATTCCACAGCTTGACATGATTGACACAAAGGCCTTTTACAATCAATGCACATACTGACTTCTTTTGGTTTTCTTTGGCTATCTATCAATCATCTATCTGAATTTTGATGATAATAGTAAAATCTAATTACAAACTAATCTTAAAGAAAGAAAAGAGAATAGAAAGGAGTATCCCATTTTAACCTTGTTCAAATAAACCAACTTTATATTCCTTCCTTCTAACAGTTTAATCTTTAGTTCATTCAAATATTGTTGTAGGATTTGATTTCTTTTCATTTCTTCTTTGTCCTATCACACAGAGCTCTTCAAGAGTTTAATATGTCTCTTTTGTAAATCCGGTAGGAAAAAATTATCCAGCTCTCTCTCTTGGTTTGTCATTTGTATTTTCTGTTTAAATTTTAAAGCCTCAGCCAATTTCTTTTGTAGATCCAGTGAAACATCTTTTTCTAAGTCATTCTCTTGGCCTGTCAGTTGTAAATCCACTTTCAATGCCATCTCTATTTTGTCAGCTAAAATTCGTTCTACAGCTGTCATTTCTTCAATAACATCTTGTGGACATAGTCTATCCATAGAAGTAGATACCATTACTGACGTTGATATTGTGGCTACTATTTTCTGATTCCATTCTTCAAAAGTCTCCTTCTGTATTTCATTGTTAGAATGTTGTGCAACATTTTGCAGGTTTGTAAATCTTTCCTCTACCTACAAACTTTAGTCCCCTCTAGTCTCTGGTTTTTGAAATCATGAAATTGCTTATCTTTGTTTAGTCTTGTAAAAACCAAAACAGAATCAATTTCCCACAAGAAGTTGTTTGTTCTTTAATCCAAAATCTTATTGTAAAAGTTTATTCCAATTTTATCTGGACCCTTAATCCATGTCTAAGATCTGTCTAAGAACTGTCTAAGATCAAAATTGTATTTAGCTTTTTGCTGTTTATTTCAGATTCTTTAAATTCTTAAGCTTATGATTAATTTTTTCATTCAGGACTGAAGGCAGACTCATCCAGATGTTTTCAGACTTGTCAGTCTGGAAGTCTTTAATAGAAGTAGTCAATGAGCAATTTCCGAAAGTGATTAGAAAGTGAGTTTTGCCAATGTAGTGTCCTTTAAAAGTCTCTACTGCAGCTGTGAGCAAGATGACTAATCTTGTTGTCTGCCTGTGGTCTTCTAATGGGGAGCAGCCATCCAGGAGCACATGTAGACAATATCTGGACAGGTAGCAAGGAACCTGTCTAAGCAGTTCCTGGGTCTTTGCTGTGGTAGTCGGCTCCACTTTCGCAGAGCCATCTTTAGTTTGCCATACCTGTCCCAGAATACTAGATTTCTATATTATAAACTTCTGGACTGGATGTCCTCTGAAAACATTTTGCTCCAGAGCAAGACGGCTTCAGGTCTGAACATTCAAACATGGATCAATGTACCATCCTACATCACTTAGCTGAGAAATATTACAGTCACCCCAAAGGTGCCCTCTGTGTAGCCTTTATAGACTTGAGGGCAGCCTTTCATTCTATTCCACAAGAATGACTGGTGGAAATTAGCTACTACAATGATAGACCAACATCTTGTTAGGCTAAATGCTATTATACCAAGGCACAACCACTCAAGTAAAGGGTAGTATCTTTGGTGATGTCCTAACAGTCAGGAATCACGCTGAGACGAGGAGTAGGTCTCTTGTGTTTATTACAAGACAGAATCCTAACAAACTGAAGAAGCGTGGGAAAAACCCAGACAGATAAACCCCAAAAGTTAAGGTGGGTCTGATCTGTGTCTCCTTGAATGGCTGCTTAATTCCTCAGTACTACGCATGCATTTTCCCCCCTGGATAGAGGCCCCCTCCTGGTCGCCATCAGTATTCATGACAGGTGATTTAACTGAGCAAAGGTGTAAAGCAAGGTTGTATGCTTGTCAACTTCTACATTAATAATATTGTTGAGATGTTTGCTAAGCCAGAATTCCATCCTCCTTCTCTTGCCCACTGTCCCGTTTCTATTCTCATTTATGCTGATGATGCAGCCATATTGTCTATAACCCAAGTAGGCCTCTGAAGTTGCCTTAAAGCACTTTACAGAGAACACCTTGAAATAAATTACTCCAAAACAAAAGTACTGGTATTCTCTAGGAAATGCTTTAACCCTCACCTAGATGGACAATTAATGGCAAACTCATCAAACAGGTAAAATCCTTTAAATATTTAGGTCTCTATTTTCAGTCTTCTACCTGCTGGTCTATTCAAACAAGACAATTTCTGGTAAAAGCCCCAAAACATCCCTTGCAATCACTAAAATTGCAGGTTTTAAACAGCTATTAAACTATTTAAAGCTAAAGGTCTTGGTTTGATGTTATATGGTGGTCAGTTGTGTATTTATAAGGTGTCTCCTAGTTTAGAAATAATCCAATCAAATTTTTTGAAAAATGTATTAGAAGTTCCTTATTCAGCTTCCAATGCTTTAACATGATTAGAATTAGGCTGCATTTTCCTTGGGGCCCTATTAAGAGTTTGCTGTCTTAGATTCTGGCTGGAACAAGTCTACTGGGGAACTTCCTTAGGTCATCTCACCTTGCTGGGTAGGTTCTCTTACAAACTAAGAAGGCAAATCAGTGACAATTTGGCATATTGCAGACTTGCTTTGTCAGCACTACCTGCTTTGGGAATTGATAAAACCCTGGCTGAGCTAAAGCAGAGGATTTGGGATCTAGGTATCCAAAATGACAGAGCCAAAGCTCCCATCCCTTCTATAGGAAAATTACTCCTTCCTCGTCTGTCCCTAGATAGTCTGGCAGTGAAAAGTCTGCAAGAAAACAACAAGGCTCAGAGAGCACCAAGGACTCCACAGTTCAACCCTGAGCTACAAATATTTGCTTCGATTGTTAATCTGTAGTTGTTTCATTTCATCTTTTACTGTGTTGAGCTTTCCTGAGTTCATGCTTCTTATATTCAATGTTCCTACTGTAATTCTATCTTTGCAGCTTCAAATTTTCTTTTCCTGTATGGCAACATCAACAACATCATCAAAACTAGACATCCTGAAGGCTTTAATCTAGGCATGTCATAAACCCCATTAGTATCTGAAGGATCCTCAGCTCTTCCTCAGTAGCATGAGTGCCATCCAACCTGCCATCATCTGTCACTACAGCACCAATCACTTCAGCTGGTCTATCCATGTGGTTTTCTTGACATATATGGGAGTGGTTTAGCATTGCCTTATCCCACACAATATGAATTGATGTCTTTGCCATTGTCACTAAAGTGATCATCTGCCTCTGGCATCTTATATTGCTGCTGCCTAATACTGGTGCCTACTTGGTTTAGCTGGGCAGCTGCGATGATCTTCACACCTTGGGTGACCCTGCTGGGGTTAGCATTCCGGCATTTTTTGCTCATGCAATGCAAGAACCCCCAATGCCAGGATGAAGCAGCATGGGGGGATTGTATTGCTTAACCCCCCCACAAATATATAAATAATTTATGTGACACACACACACACACAAACACAAACCATAAAATTCCTGTCATTGCTGGATGGTTTTTGACAGATGCCTAGATAGTTTAGTTATCAAAACTAGCTACAGGTTTGGCTCTTTGCTTTGCCAGAGCATACCTGCAATGTTCAGGCACAGTTGGAGCAAGTTTTGAAGCTCTCCCACTGTGCCTACGTAGGTCTGATCAGTTTTTTTTAAAAAGTGACCCACCTCTGTGTGCCTAGGAAGATGTCATAACACACTGAGACCCCTGGTTTAGAGTGTTCTTTTCAAAGCAACACAATCCCATACATGTAGACCCATCATAAGAATGGCCTTCAGGTTAAGCAATGTTATATAAAGTGCAGAAAAGTAATATGCCAAAGGCATACATAAAGAAAACAGTGAAATCCAGTTTGCACCACCACTTTTACCATACCTCTCCATACCTTTCTATTCCTGCATAGCATTCTTCCTTCCACGATATCCATTAATTATAGTTTTTTTCTTTAATAGACTTTGGCTTGCTGCCATATTTCAGAAGGATACTTCTGGTTCTTCTGCTTTTCTGAGATTAATTATAGTGGAAGGCAAAAAAAATGGCCAGCTGACCTACGATGTGTCAAGGGAAACATTCTGCCAGTGCCACAATCAGAAATAGCTGTCTCAGACATATTCTTCAGCTGATTGTCCTGCATATGTGAACTGGCTCTTTCAGCCAAAGTGATACAACTCAATGGGACCAAAGAGATTACTTGGGGTACAAAAAAGCTAGAAAAATTAATTCCTTATTAATTCTGCAGGTGGAGAAACCTCCTGTCTATATCAGCCCAAAAGAAGCAGCTGACTTTACTAGCATTGCTCAGATGCTACAGAATGCCACTCTAGCCAGGCATGCCATTGGGATGGTCAAGACTTTTAGCAATTATTACTCTCTCCGTGAATATCTATCCAGGCTCCAAAGGGGTTCTTGCCAGGTAAGCTTTAATTCCTGAGTTTGGAATGCTTCCTTTTCCACTGTGGAGGGGCTTTTTCTTCAGCTTGTATCATTGTCCTCAAAAGTCACTGCTCCGTAGGCACCCAAATACATTGTGATCTGTGAGTTTTCATTACATCTGACCCTAGACTTTGTAGCAAGTTGTGGTTGATGATTTGGTTTGTGTTTTTCATACTGCCAGCAAAAGCAGTATTCCTGAACAGTAAGAACTTAGGAACTCCAGCAGCAGTATCCCTAAAAACACACATGTATTTTAATGTCCCAATGATAGAAGTGTTCTGGCAGGCTGTTAAAATTCCTAAGCATTGTTTACATAGTAATGAGTGGAAAAGTGGGCTCTCTCGCATTATTTTATTTTGTTTTAAAAATTGTATGCCACCCTTCAGAACCAAGGTTTCCCATTATTCTTTTTCATTTTCTCATCCAAACTCCATGTTGATCCAAAGTCTGACCATGCATAAGCTATTTTCCTCTCTGTATTCATAGAATCTCAGAGAAAGCTACTGAAAGCATATGGCAATGTAGTAGATAATGCTGACTGTATTAAATTACAAAAAAATATTTTTTTAAAATAAATTTTATTGCTTTTAATTAATAACAAAAAAGAGAAAGAAAAAGAAAAAAACAAAATACAATAAAGATACATATATCATTATATCAACTATACGACTGACATTCCCTATGGAAATACGAGAGTTTTTCCCCTTGATTGTTGTAAATTTAATTCTGTCTCTTTTGTTCAGGGCATCAGAACCATATCAGGCCCATCAACATGTAGGCAATCTTCTCCTGCCTTCACTGTTGAAATCCAGCAAGAATTCTTGGAAAATGCTCTTTTTTTCCTCAAAAAAGAAGGTAGCTCAATGAACTCTTCTCAGTGGGGTGAAGCCTACTTCCTTTTGTTTTCCAATATCCTGCCACAACCCAGGACAGCCCAGCTGGCTCCCAAATTGCCATGTCACCTCCACACCATGTGAGTCAACCATGAACCGATGCTATTAACTGAGAGAGGTTAATAGCTAAACTGGGTCAATTCATCATATGAATAATGTGGGATACCTACTTTACTAATTACATGATCTAGGAGTTTATAGGAAGTGACAGAATAGACAGGCTGATAGGTCTGTTGGTGAGGAATCTGCAAACCCTGGGCCATAGAAGCCAGAATTCAGAGTAATCATTCTGCAAGTACACAGTGAAGTCATGTGACAGTCAGAGGACTGAAAATGGGTAAGTTAAAAGCTTCTGCTGGGTCAGGAATCAGTAATCATTCTATGTTCACAATTAAGTTACATGCGTGAAGTAAAAGTCAGAGGACTAAGGATGGGTCTGCCGGGTCATCAATCACCAACGATGTCTTTCCCTAAGGCATAAATAGGTTTGATACAGATCTGCGATCAACCTCTCTGCTTGAAAGAATTGATATTCAAAATATGCTCTGTGTTTATATCAGTTTGAAGGCCATCACTGCTCTTCATCCTAGTCTGACCAAACAGCAGGAAGAACTTGTCAGCCATCTTTGCTGTCCTGGAAGTCATCATCCTAATATTAAAGGTAGATTTCTCTGCTATATTGGGCCAAAATAATCTACTTGGAAATTATAATTTGGACACCAACCTGAGACACGCAAATTTGAGGTTCTGCAGAGAGATCACATTCTCTTAATTTCATGACAGCTAAACTCAATGTGCCATTCTATGATTTGCTTGAATAAATCAGAAATTACAATATTTGGCCAGATGAAATACTGAGGTGAATTAGAGGTCAGTGAGATATGATTTCTGGGTTGTATGTATTGTCCACATCCTGAAAATTCTGAACAGCTTTATGATTGCTAGATGATTGCTGCAATTGTTTCCCCTTGATTGCAAATATATGAGGGACTCCATTTTGTGACACGTGGCACTTTAGCAGATTATATAGGATTCAGTGTGTTGTTGTCTGTTAAGTGCAAGAAACATTAATGAAACTAAATACAATTCCTGAAACTCCTCATAAGGAAGATCACAAATCTGCATCCTTTTTTCAATTTTCTAGTCCACCTTCATTGTAACCTCAATGGTTACTCAGCTCTGTTATATATACAATGCCTAGCAGTCATTATTAAGAGGATGGCTCACTATTAGATACAACAAAATTAAGTATCAGCAATAATTACATTTACATGAAAATTCTGAACTGCCTTGGAGTGCTAGATGACTGCTGTACTAATGGTTCTCCTTGACTGAAGTTATGTGTTGTTCTGCATTGTGACATGCAGACTTTCTATGATTCAAGAAAAATTACTGACAGTAAGAATTCATGGTGCTCCTTACTGGGACATCACAGATAAGCAACCTCCTCTCTGTGTTCTAGCAAATGATGTGATGGACTCCATTGTGTGGTTCTCTGTTTTCATGTTTTGTTCACTCTTTAGGATAAGCAGGGAGATGGTGGATCAGCAGCTCTTTTTCAATTCTGGCATTCCCCTGACTTTTTTATTTTAGATATTTTATCCCTCCTTTATTATTTTTGTGGGA
Source organism: Candoia aspera (assembly GCF_035149785.1). NCBI lineage: Eukaryota > Metazoa > Chordata > Lepidosauria > Squamata > Candoiidae > Candoia > Candoia aspera. Next base: position 16,927,261 of record NC_086166.1, on the reverse strand, counting down.
CGCGGTGGCCCTGCGGGTTAAACCGCTGAGCTGCTGAGCTTGCTGATCGGAAGGTCGGCGGTTTGAATCCGCGTGACAGGGTGAGCTCCCGTTGCTAGTCCCAGCTCCTGCCAACCTAGCAGTTCGAAAACATGCAAATGTGAGTAGATTAATAGATACCGCTTCAGCGGGCAGGTAACGGCGTTCCATGTAGTCATGCCGGCCATATGACCACAGAACTGTCTACGGACAAACGCCGGCTCTTTGGCTTTGAAACGGAGATGAGCACCACCCCCTAGAGTTGGACACGACTGGACTTAATGTCAAGGGAAACCTTTACTTTTACCTTATTATTTTTATAAATAAGGCGACAAACATACCTAACCTAATACTCCCTCCTCCTATTTTCCCCACAACAACAACCCTGTGAGGTGGGTTGGTGTCATGCACTGCCTACCGCAGAGTAAAACACTGACGCTGATTCATGCGAGAGCAGGTTCAGGTTTATTTCTTTACGTAGTAACAGTTGCGGAAAAAAGCTGAGAGTGAGGAGCGCGCGCCGGTGCGGGGTTTAAATACCCCGCGCCGGTCAGCGCCCCCTCACCCTGGGTTACGTCATCCCCCCTTTGTCCTGCATGCTGTCTTGCCGGTAGGTGAAGGGTTGCGAGGCCCCAGCGGGTGCCCCGGGATCGCCCATCATTGGTTTCCTCATTCAGCCGGTGATTGCTGTCAGCTGGGCGATCTCCGTTGCGCTTGTGCTAACAGCTTGGGTGCGCCTCGCGATCTGCCTATCCTTTGTCCTTTCTTCTCTCTCTTTTGTGTTTTGATGGCTGCATGCTCCAGCTAGGGTCTGTGGTTTTTGTTGTGCGTGCTAAGCTTATCTTGAGCCCCTTCCTCTGTTTCCTCGTTATTGTCATTTGTGCCGTTGTGCTGATGTCTTCAGCTCAACGGCACTCATGACAGTTGGGATGAGAGAGAGTGACTGGCCCAAGGTCACCCAGCCAGCTTTCATGCCTAAGGCAGGACTAGAACTCACTGCCTCCTGGTTCCTAGCCTGGAGCTTTAACTATTGGACTAAACTGACTTTGCAATATGATACATTGCTAGTTGAATTCCTCATTGGACAGACAACACAAGAGTCCTTGTTAAGAGTAGGTCTCTTTGCTTCAGCAAATGAGATTATACATTGTAGACTGCATATTTTTTACAATTATGGATCGTCCTTGGATAGTTAATGGAGAGCTGTTGTTATGCTGCCTCTTCATTGTACTCATATGATGGACTCCATTTGGTGGTATATTGTTCTAATGCAAATGTCTTTGAATACATCTTTTCTATCAATTAAATAGATTAGTGAAAGTAAGTAGGTTTCCAGATTCAGCCCCCATATTTCAATTCTGGCATTCCACTGACATTGGAACATGGTAAGTCTCAGTTGAATTCCATAGTCAATATACAGCACAAGCACCCTTGTTAGGTGTAAGTAAAGGTAAAGGTTTCCCTTGACATTAAGTCCAGTCGTGTCCGACTCTAGGGGGCGGCGCTCATCTCTGTTTCAAAGCCGAAGAGCCGGCGTTTGTCCGTAGACAGTTCCGTGGTCATGTGGCCGGCATGACTACACGGAATGCCGTTACCTGCCCACTGAAGCGGTACCTATTAATCTACTCACATTTGCATGTTTTCAAACTGCTCGGTTGGCAGGAGCTGGGACTAGCAACAGGAGCTCACCCTGTCACGCGGATCAGCAAGCTCAGCAGCTCAGCGGTTTAACCCGCAGCGCCACCGCGTCCCTTTGTTAGGTGTAGAACACTCTAATCTGTTTCAGGAAATGGGATATGTGTAACACACCGCATTGACATCATAATTAGGAACTCTGATTGGATTGCAGGTTGATCACTTGTCATGCTTCCCCTTGATTGCAGTTATATGATGATGGCATGAGGTTGAAATGCAAATCTTCTCTGAATACATGTTATGCTTACTCTTAAGGGAAAGTGGTATTAGTGAAAGGAGACAGATTTCCAGATTACCATCATTAGATTGGGAATGGGCAGTTTCTGTATGCTGCTCTTTGATTGCAGTGATGTGAAGGACTCCACTTAGTAGTATATGGTCCTCACACTTTTTTTTTTTTAACATTTCCTGTTTCACTTAAATGAAAGATATATTGAAAGCAAGTATATTCTCCTCAGTGGTGATGTTTAATCAAATTAAAAAGCACAAGTTGTCTGCTATTATACTGAATGGTACAACAATTTTAATAATCCCACTTAATAAACCTCAAAAGAAAAAGCCAATTCAAAACAGTAAATCCAAAGGCAAATAGCATCAGTCAAATCCTTAAAGCAAACCAGATAAACATCCTTCAATCTTTATCCCACTTCAAAATAAACCAGAGCAGTTACATGTCCCCACAATGTACACAGAGCTTCCTCTTTAAAAAATCAAACAGCCCAACCGCCCCTCTCAAAAATTCCAAGTTCCTTTCATGGTATTGCACCAGGAGATCGATTTTACTTATGGTTTGCAAATCACTCTCTTAGATTTCTCCATTATCCAATCTTCATCCAGCATCTCAATGGAAATCTCAGTCTCAGTCTTAAAAAAAACCCTTTCTATCACTCTTAGATTCCTCAGTTTCATCCACCACATCCCCAGCCTGATGGTTCTCATATTTTCCACAGTGTCCTGGATATCTTGCATAAAAGTTTGATAAAAGTCTGAAGAATCTGTTTAAGATCCTGGTGGCCAGAAAGTAGCCGTTTGAAATCCTCCATGTCTCACGCAGTAGATTATGGCGCCCCTTAGAACTTAATCAGTGAAAAACAAAGATATGGGAGAGTTCGAAAGTTTTTACATAGTGAGAGTAAATAACAGACTATTCTCAAGGGAAAGTGAAGACAGAAAGTTGAAGGTTCAGATCAGCCGATCTTTAAATTTAATACAAAAATAATAACAGGAAGACAATTGTTTATTCTCGGTCTTTGAAATTTTCTTTGGAAGGAAAACAAAATCCAGAACTTAATTTTTTTTTAAAAAGTTATCACAAAAATAACATTAAGCACCAAGAGGACCAGTTTCTCCTCACTGTAAAAAGCCTCTCTTGGGGTACATATACTTAAAAAATACAAATTGGTGATTTAGAAATGGGGTGACCTGTCTTAGTGTCTCTTTAAGGCTACAGCGTGGCTTGGAAATGGTGATGTCCCCACCTTCCAGGTTCTCTTACCAGTTAAAAACAAAACACAGTCTTCTGACTGCAGGATGCCATTTCAGAGGACAAATGGGGTAATTCCAAGCATTCTCCTTAATCCGGAGAACATTTTTGGGCTTCAGGAAAGCCTTCCTGAACTTGAAAGAAGTTGCCGCATTGTCCGCTCTGCCAGCTGAGCCAGTGGGCAAAAAATTCCCACTGGAAGCCACAATACACTATATTTATATGAACATTCTGAACATTCTTTTGACTGCTAAATTATCACTGCAGTTATATTTCCCCTTGATTACAGTTAAGCAATGGACATTTTGTGATGTGATACTATGGCAAATTTTCTACATTTTGGTACGTTCTTTGTGAAGTGTAAGAACATAAATGAACCTTTATTGTTCCTGATGCTCCTTACAAGGGTGATCACGAATCAACCTCCTTTTTTCAATTCTTATGGGACTGATTCTTTCCAACATTTTCCAATTGTTTTCATTACTGTATCTATCTCCTTCTTGCTAAAGGAGTCCTTTGTGTGATGTTCGTAGATGTAGCCTTACAGTACACTACATTTGCATGAAGATTCTGAATTGTCTTTTGATTGCTAAATAATTGCTGTGGTTATGTTTCCCCTTGATAGCAATGTGACAGACTCCAGTTTGTGACATGCAGTAGTGTAACAGAATTTCTGTGGTGTGTTCTTTGTGAAGTGTAAGAACATAAATGAACCTTTAGCGTTCCTGGTGTTCCTTAAAAGGATAGGTAAAGGTAAAGGTTTCCCTTGACGTAAAGTCCAGTCGTGTCCGACTCTAGGGGGCGGTGCTCATCTCCGTTTCTAAGCCTTGGAGCCAGCGTTGTCATAGACACTTCCGGGTCATGTGGCCAGCATGATGACTCGGAACGCCGTTACCTTCCCGCCGAAGCGGTACCAATTAATCTACTCACATTTGCATGTTTTCAAACTGCTTGGTGTGCAGGAGCTGGGACTAGCAACGGGAGCTCACCCCGCCGCGCGGTTTTGAACCGCCGACCTTCCGATCGACAGCTCAGCGGTTTAACCCACAGCGCCACCGTGTCCCTCTGCCTTAAAAGGATAAGCATCCTTTTTTTTCAATCTTTGTGTCCTACCTACTTTGTAACCTCAGTGGTTGCTGCTGAATTCCATATTTAGATACAATAACAGTTCTTTTTAAGATGAGGGCGCTCTATGATGTTCAAGCAAATTAGATATTGATACTGCGTTCGTATTGTACTTCTGAACTGTTTTTGGATTGCTAAATCACATACACTCCTTGTTTTCTACCCAAAACTGGATAGTATAACAGTATTATCATTTTCCCCACAACCTCAGCTGTGTGAGGTGGGTTGGGCTGAGAAAAGGGGACCTGCCCAGTCACCCAGCAGGCTTTCATGCCAAAGACAGGTCTCCTGGTTTCTAGGTCAGCACCTTCACTACTACTCCAAACTGGTTCTCAAGCTTCTATTATTAGTACTTCTAAGCCACACTGTTGATGCATGATTTCAGTGTGTGTGAAAAGGTTTGTGTGTGGGGGGGGGGTGGATTACATGTAGGCTAAGACTTTAGGCTGGCTATTTCTGTTCTAGATATTAATAATTGAACAAGAGATTTCTTGTATTATATCCAATTTGACTTTAGTTTTTCATTTTGATTTTAGCAGCAACTCAAATCCTTACAAGGGTGACAAAGTACAGCTATCAAGATGAAACACACAGCAAGCACAGACACAGGACAACTCTTCCCCATCAGACTGCCAAATCACACGTCCTAGGAGATATTACTAACCAAAATCTTGAAAGTGACCCAGATAATAAGCTCAGAAGCAGTGGAATGGACATGACAGGACATGCCACAATTCATTATCTTACAAACAACACCAGTGGCTTCCTTGAAGATGCTGCAAACAAACTAATTTCTACCCCTGGAGGTGCCACAAAGGACATTTTGCTAACTATCACATCTCATATCTCTGAAAATCCCAGGTTTCCCAATCCCAAAAGTGCCAGAACTAATGTCCCTAGAGATGCCACAAATTATGTTACTGAAAACACCACAGGTGATTTAACTGGGCACATCACAATTTATGGCTTTGGAAGGACCAGCATGGACATTTCTGGAAGTTCCATAACTAACATTCCTAGAACTGCTACAGCTGATATACATAGAAGCACTATAACTTCGATTCCTAATAAAGGTATTACTCAAATATCCAGGAGGGATACAAGTGATATCCTTGGGAGAGTCTTAGGAAATCTCCCTGAAAGTGCTATGCTTCACATCTCTGGAAGCACTGCCAGTCACATCCCTAAATGGGCCACTGCTCAAATCTTTGCAAAGACCACAAGTAAATTCCATGGAAATATAACAGATCGTTATCGTAAAAGTTTTGCAAATGAGATCCCAGATGAGATTACCAAAATTCATGGCAATGCCAATGAAATCATCTTTGAAAGCAGTGCAACTGATGTCCCAGGAAGGGCCATAAGTCATATCGCTGGTGATACCATAGGTAAGATTCCTGAAAAATATTTCAACGCAGGTATTTAGAGGTATCCAAGGTAATCTTGACAGCACCATAACACATACTGCCCAGAGTCCCTCTCTTGGGGGAGATGGGCGGTGGCTAAATTTGATTAATAAATAAATAAATATCCCTAGAAATGACAACAGCAAAATTTCTGCTAGTGCCACACATAACAATTCTGGCAATTCCTCAGCTTGCACCACACCACATAACTATGGAGGTTGTACTGGCTGTAACCGGGAGGGTATCTCAGGTAACACTTACGGAACGGCTAGGACTCCCATTCCTGGAGATACCACTGAAAATATCCTTGGAACTTACTCTCTAGCAAGCACTATGGAAAACAATTCTAGTGCTGCTGTAGGCAATATCTATGAAGTTGCCGTAACACACATCCCTGCAGATGTTACAGTCGGCAAACACACAGTTCACATTCTTGGAAGCCAAAATGGGAACTTACCTCATAATATGATAGGATTAATGGAGGTCCTACAATCCAAATCCCTGAAACAACGCAACAGGAAACAAATCTAAAGTCTCCATCGCCTACACTCCCAGAGATAGGGCCATGAGTTACATCTCTGGAGGTGTCACAACTATCTCCGAAAGTACCACTGTAAATATGTTTCCAAGCACCACAACTAATGCCAAGGAAGTTGCCATGGGGACTGACCATTATAATAATGGTGCAGTCAACAACCATGAAAGCACAATGGGCAACATTTCTGGAGGTGCAATTATTTATGTTCCTGGAGGCGCTACTGCAAATATTCCTGGTATAGATAAAAATCTGGGAGGTACCAATCTTGGAAGTGCCATTCATAAACCTGGAGCTTCCATGATTTATGGGAGTGCCACTGCCACAATTCTTCTTGGTCGTGGTAGCAGTAATATTCCCAGTGATTGCATGCTTCATATGTCTAAAAGCACCATTCCTGAAGGGTCCACAGCAGTGTCACTGACAATAACACTGACAATAAAGCTACCCACTTCCTGGTTTCTCAGGGAACGTTACTAGAGGTATTCCTGATCATGTTAGTGGCAATGACCAAGGTGGTGCCAGTTACCATCATGGATAACACTCCTCAAAATATAATCCCTGGGGTTGTTGCTAGCATTGTTTCCAGTAATAATACAGGTTACACATATGCAAATGCCACACCTTCTGGAGACATTCTAACTGCCATTCATGGAGATGCCTCTGTTAAAATTCTGAGTGCAACAGGCAACATTGTTGGAGATGCAACTGTCAATATTCTTTGAAGATGCTACAGGTTCCATTCCCTTAGGTACCACTAACCATAACCTTGAAGACAAAACAACCCATGTTTTCCTTAGGTACCAGCCATGATGATGCCACTGGAAATATCTCTCAGAACATCATAACACCAATTTCTGGAAGCAGCAGAGGTAGTATTTCTACTATTCTTGGAGGTGGACCAAGTCGCCTCCCTGGAAGGGGCAATGGAGATAGTGCTCCTCGAGGCCCAGACCATGAGACTTCTGGAGATGTGATAACTAGCATATTTGTTGGTGCTGTAACCCATAATCCTAGTTCTGTTCCTGGCAGCAACTGGGCAAATAATTGCTTGCACTTGTCATTCTACTGCGTTCTCCCTTGGATTTTTGTCTCGTTTTCATTATAGTCTTTTTTGTAATCCAAATGCAAATGTCTAAATGTCTGATATCCACAGAATATATTTAAACTGGTTAAATAAAGCAGCTACACTTGCACAAGAGAAATTGGTTGTTGTTCACAGCTTGATGTATTGGCTGAACCCTATAATACACAAAAATTTAACCTGTTAAATTATGGTTGACTGAAAACCTAGAAAATGGATTGCTTCAGTAAGCAGGTTAAGGATGTGGGAACACATCCCTTGAAATGAAAGCTGTTTATCAGTTATGTATCCAAAGTATGGACACTAATTGTATTTTGTTCTCCTGGAATATTAAATTTTTGCTTGGTAATAGAGACCATCCAACCATCTGCCTAGCAGCAGTGTGCATTACAATACATAAAAATTTCTTGTTTCTTAAAAGAAAATTGTGGTTTCTCTAAAAACCACATTTCTTTTCGTGAAGTGAGCAATTTCAGAGACCCCTGCTCCAGAAAGAAAGTTTAAACTGGAAAAACAATGGTACAATTTTTAGTAATTTTTGAGCTGGGCAATATAGATATATCTGCATGTTAAATATTTCTTCCTGACTTTATTTTTCAACACCTCACTATGATAGATCAGCTGGAAAGGTTTGTAATTTTTTAATTATCTTTACAAATCACTCATTTTGAGGGGAAATGGAATTTTATTTCCCTTTGTCGGATAAAAATTAAAAATGAAAAAAGATTTTTAATACTACCATTGAAGGCAATTCTTGAATTTTTTGAATCCTGCTTTCTATTAGATGGTAGAAACACACTTCAGTTGCTCAGAAGAAATCATTGGATCTTACAATTTGTCTTTATTATAATTTTTAATATTGCCTTAGATATTTTATACTGTTAGTATGTGCTGCTTTTATTTGATTGCTGTAAGCCGCCCAGAGTCAGTTTCTGAGATAGGCAGCTATATACATTTGAATACATAGACTTACATGGTGCTCAGAAATTTGCACTTTGATTATGTTGAGATACCAGTGCCAATATATATTTGTATAGGTTGCTATCTGCGTAAAAAAGACTTTTCCAATTGCCAGCTTTGTGGTTTTGCCTTGCCTTGTTTATTCCATACACTGTATTGCTTTTTTCTGACTTAAATGTAAATGACAGTTAATACGACAATTGTTTGCAAATTTTCCCTTGAATCAATATTTTATGCCTTGTTTAAACTAGTAAATCTGGTTAACATTCCCCTTGTTGGTCCTTTTGCTATGCACTCCATACTCGGCAATGTGTCGAAATAGCGATTCTTCTTTTTATTGCAAGATTTTATTCATTCAAAATTTTCATAATTTTCATAATTCATAAGACTTCGCAAGATGAGGCCTCTCTATGATGCTGGACAAAACTAGATGAGTGTCCTCGACAGCGTTTAGACGTCGATTCTGAACTCTCATGGGATTGCTAGAACGGTGCTCTAGTTATCTTTCCCCTTCTTCGTACGTTTGCTGTGCACTCCATTTTGAGGAAGGGGAAATTGAATCATCAACTGTTGAATCATCAACATGAATCATCACCTGTCTTTCAGATCTGGTCTTTCACTGGACTGAAAACTTGAGTTATAAAAGGTGAATTCTGCCTTCCCATTCATAGGGCTCATAGGAGTTGCTGAGAGGAGGCCTCCATGTGACGATGCCAGAAACCGAACCGGTGTCCTAGAGTGCATTTCGATGTCAATTCTGAACTCGCATGGGATTTCTAATACAACACAGAGCTTGACTTTCCCCTTCTGTGTACGTTTGTGTGGTGCCATGTTGGGCAAGGTGTTAGAATAGCGATTCTTCTCAATATCTCAGTTAGCTTTCTCTTCAGGCAGAGAGAGATTCATGAAAATCCATGCATTTCAAGATTCTCCTTTCCAACCAGAACATGAATCATCAACTGTCTTTCAGATCTGGTCTTTCACTGGGCTGCAAATTTGAGTTATATAAGGTGAATTCTGCCTTCCCATTCATAGGGCTCATAGGAGTTGCTGAGAGGAGGCCTCCCCGTGACGATACCAGAAACCGAACCGGTGTCCTAGAGTGCATTTGGATGTCAATTCTGAACTCGCATGGGATTGCTAATACAACGCACAGCTTGACCTTCCCCTTCTGTGTACGTTTGTGTGGAGGCCAGGTTGGGCAAGGTGTTAAAATGGCGATTCTTCTCAATCTCTCAGTTAGCTTTCTCTTCAGGCAGAGAGATTCATGAAAATCCATGCATTTCAAGATTCTCCTTTCCAACCAGAACATGAATCATCAACTGTCTTTCAGATCTGGTCTTTAACTGGGCTGCAAACTTGAGTTATATAAGGTGAATTCTGCCTTCCCATTCATAGGGCTCATAGGAGTTGCTGAGAGGAGGCCTCCCCGTGACGATGCCAGAAACCGAACCGGTGTCGTAGAGTGCATTTGGATGTCAATTCTGAACTCGCATGGGATTGCTAATACAACGCACAGCTTGACTTTCCCCTTCTGTGTACGTTTGTGAGGAGGCCATGTTGGGCAAGGTGTTAAAATAGCGATTCTTCTCAATATCTCAGTTAGCTTTCTCTTCAGGCAGAGAGAGATTCATGAAAATCCATGCATTTCAAGATTCTCCTTTCCAACCAGAACATGAATCATCAACTGACTTTCAGATCTGGTCTTTCACTGGGCTGCAAACTTAAGTTATATAAGGTGAATTCTACCTTCACATTCATAGGGCTCATAGGAGTTGCTGAGAGGAGGCCTCCCTGTGACGATGCCAGAAACCGAACCGGTGTCCTAGAGTGCATTTGGATGTCAATTCTGAACTCGCATGGGATTGCTAATACAACGCACAGCTTGACTTTCCCCTTCTGTGTACGTTTGTGAGGAGGCCATGTTGGGCAAGGTGTTAAAATAGCGATTCTTCTCAATATCTCAGTTAGCTTTCTCTTCAGGCAGAGAGAGGTTCATGAAAATCCATGCATTTCAAGATTCTCCTTTCCAACCAGAACATGAATCATAAACTGTCTTTCAGATCTGGTCTTTCACTGGGCTGCAAACTTAAGTTATATAAGGTGAATTCTACCTTCACATTCATAGGGCTCATAGGAGTTGCTGAGAGGAGGCCTCCCTGTGACGATGCCAGAAACCGAACCGGTGTCCTAGAGTGCATTTGGATGTCAATTCTGAACTCGCATGGGATTGCTAATACAACGCACAGCTTGACTTTCCCCTTCTGTGTACGTTTGTGAGGAGGCCATGTTGGGCAAGGTGTTAAAATAGCGATTCTTCTCAATATCTCAGTTAGCTTTCTCTTCAGGCAGAGAGAGGTTCATGAAAATCCATGCATTTCAAGATTCTCCTTTCCAACCAGAACATGAATCATCAACTGTCTTTCAGATCTGGTCTTTCACTGGGCTGCAAACTTAAGTTATATAAGGTGAATTCTACCTTCACATTCATAGGGCTCATAGGAGTTGCTGAGAGGAGGCCTCCATGTGACGATGCCAGAAACCGAACCGGAGTACTAGAGTGCATTTGGATGTCAATTCTGAACTCGCATGGGATTGCTAATACAACGCACAGCTTGACTTTCCCCTTCTGTGTACGTTTGTGAGGAGGCCATGTTGGGCAAGGTGTTAAAATAGCGATTCTTCTCAATATCTCAGTTAGCTTTCTCTTCAGGCAGAGAGAGATTCATGAAAATCCATGCATATCAAGATTCTCCTTTCCAACCACAACATGAATCATAAAATGCCTTTCAGATCTGGTCTTTCACTAGGCTGCAAACTTGAGTTATAAAAGGTGAATTCTGCCTTCCCATTCATAAGGCTCATAGGAGTTGCTGAGAGGAGGCCTCCATGTGACGATGCCAGAAACCGAACCGGTGTCCTAGAGTGCATTTGGATTTCAATTCTGAACTCGCATGGCATTGCTAATAAAACGCAGAGCTTGACGTTCCCCTACTGTGTACGTTTGTGTGGAGGCCATGTTGGGCAAGGTGTTAAAATAGCGATTCTTCTCAATATCTCAATTAGCATTCTCTTCAGGCAGAGAGAGATTCATGAAAATCCATGCATATCAAGATTCTCCTTTCCAACCAGAACATGAATCAGGAAATGTCTTTCAGATCTGGTCTTTCACTGGGCTGCAAACATCAGTTATAAAAGGTGAATTCTGCCTTCCCATTCATAGGGCTCATAGGAGTTGCTGAGAGGAGGCCTCCATGTGACGATGCCAGAAACCGAACCGGTGTACTAGAGTGCATTTGGATGTAAATTCTGAACTCGCATGGGATTGCAATTACAACGCACAGCTTGACCTTCCCCTTCTGTGTACGTTTGTGTGGAGGCCATGGGGGGCAAGGTGTTAAAATAGCGATTCTTCTCAATCTCTCAGTTAGCTTTCTCTTCAGGCAGAGAGAGATTCATGAAAATCCATGCATATCAAGATTCCCCTTTCCAACCAGAACATGAATCATAAAATGCCTTTCAGATCTGGTCTTTCACTGGGCTGCAAACATCAGTTATAAAAGGTGAATTCTGCCTTCCCATTCATAGGGCTCATAGGAGTTGCTGAGAGGAGGCCTCCATGTGACGATGCCAGAAACCGAACCGGTGTCCTAGAGTGCATTTGGATTTCAATTCTGAACTCGCATGGCATTGCTAATAAAACGCAGAGCTTGACGTTCCCCTACTGTGTACGTTTGTGTGGAGGCCATGTTGGGCAAGGTGTTAAAATAGCGATTCTTCTCAATATCTCAGTTAGCATTCTCTTCAGGCAGAGAGAGATTCATGAAAATCCATGCATATCAAGATTCTCCTTTCCAACCAGAACATGAATCAGGAAATGTCTTTCAGATCTGGTCTTTCACTGGGCTGCAAACATCAGTTATAAAAGGTGAATTCTGCCTTCCCATTCATAGGGCTCATAGGAGTTCCTGAGAGGAGGCCTCCATGTGACGATGCCAGAAACCGAACCGGTGTACTAGAGTGCATTTGGATGTAAATTCTGAACTCGCATGGGATTGCAATTACAACGCACAGCTTGACCTTCCCCTTCTGTGTACGTTTGTGTGGAGGCCATGGTGGGCAAGGTGTTAAAATAGCGATACTTCTCAATCTCTCAGTTAGCTTTCTCTTCAGGCAGAGAGAGATTCATGAAAATCCATGCATATCAAGATTCTCCTTTCCAACCAGAACATGAATCATAAAATGCCTTTAGGATCTGGTCTTTCACTGGGCTGCAAACATCAGTTATAAAAGGTGAATTCTGCCTTCCCATTCATAGGGCTCATAGGAGTTGCTGGGAGGAGGCCTCCATGTGATGATGCCAGAAACCGAACCGGTGTCCTAGAGTGCATTTGGATTTCAATTCTGAACTCGCATGGCATTGCTAATAAAACGCAGAGCTTGACGTTCCCCTACTGTGTACGTTTGTGTGGAGGCCATGTTGGGCAAGGTGTTAAAATAGCGATTCTTCTCAATATCTCAGTTAGCTTTCTCTTCAGGCAGAGAGAGGTTCATGAAAATCCATGCATTTCAAGATTCTCCTTTCCAACCAGAACATGAATCATCAACTGTCCTTCAGATCTGGTCTTTCACTGGGCTGCAAACTTAAGTTATATAAGGTGAATTCTACCTTCACATTCATAGGGCTCATAGGAGTTGCTGAGAGGAGGCCTCCCTGTGACGATGCCAGAAACCGAACCGGTGTCCTAGAGTGCATTTGGATGTCAATTCTGAACTCGCATGGGATTGCTAATACAACGCACAGCTTGACGTTCCCCTTCTGTGTACGTTTGTGAGGAGGCCATGTTGGGCAAGGTGTTAAAATAGCGATTCTTCTCAATATCTCAGTTAGCTTTCTCTTCAGGCAGAGAGAGGTTCATGAAAATCCATGCATTTCAAGATTCTCCTTTCCAACCAGAACATGAATCATAAACTGTCTTTCAGATCTGGTCTTTCACTGGGCTGCAAACTTAAGTTATATAAGGTGAATTCTACCTTCACATTCATAGGGCTCATAGGAGTTGCTGAGAGGAGGCCTCCCTGTGACGATGCCAGAAAACGAACCGGTGTCCTAGAGTGCATTTGGATGTCAATTCTGAACTCGCATGGGATTGCTAATACAACGCACAGCTTGACTTTCCCCTTCTGTGTACGTTTGTGTGGAGGCCAGGTTGGGCAAGGTGTTAAAATGGCGATTCTTCTCAATCTCTCAGTTAGCTTTCTCTTCAGGCAGAGAGAGATTCATGAAAATCCATGCATATCAAGATTCTCCTTTCCAACCACAACATGAATCATAAAATGCCTTTCAGATCTGGTCTTTCACTAGGCTGCAAACTTGAGTTATAAAAGGTGAATTCTGCCTTCCCATTCATAAGGCTCATAGGAGTTGCTGAGAGGAGGCCTCCATGTGACGATGCCAGAAACCGAACCGGTGTCCTAGAGTGCATTTGGATTTCAATTCTGAACTCGCATGGCATTGCTAATAAAACGCAGAGCTTGACGTTCCCCTACTGTGTACGTTTGTGTGGAGGCCATGTTGGGCAAGGTGTTAAAATAGCGATTCTTCTCAATATCTCAATTAGCATTCTCTTCAGGCAGAGAGAGATTCATGAAAATCCATGCATATCAAGATTCTCCTTTCCAACCAGAACATGAATCAGGAAATGTCTTTCAGATCTGGTCTTTCACTGGGCTGCAAACATCAGTTATAAAAGGTGAATTCTGCCTTCCCATTCATAGGGCTCATAGGAGTTGCTGAGAGGAGGCCTCCATGTGACGATGCCAGAAACCGAACCGGTGTACTAGAGTGCATTTGGATGTAAATTCTGAACTCGCATGGGATTGCAATTACAACGCACAGCTTGACCTTCCCCTTCTGTGTACGTTTGTGTGGAGGCCATGGGGGGCAAGGTGTTAAAATAGCGATTCTTCTCAATCTCTCAGTTAGCTTTCTCTTCAGGCAGAGAGAGATTCATGAAAATCCATGCATATCAAGATTCCCCTTTCCAACCAGAACATGAATCATAAAATGCCTTTCAGATCTGGTCTTTCACTGGGCTGCAAACATCAGTTATAAAAGGTGAATTCTGCCTTCCCATTCATAGGGCTCATAGGAGTTGCTGAGAGGAGGCCTCCATGTGACGATGCCAGAAACCGAACCGGTGTCCTAGAGTGCATTTGGAGTTCAATTCTGAACTCGCATGGCATTGCTAATAAAACGCAGAGCTTGACCTTCCCCTTCTGTGTACGTTTGTGTGGAGGCCATGGTGGGCAAGGTGTTAAAATAGCGATACTTCTCAATCTCTCAGTTAGCTTTCTCTTCAGGCAGAGAGAGATTCATGAAAATCCATGCATATCAAGATTCTCCTTTACAACCAGAACATGAATCATAAAATGCCTTTCAGATCTGGTCTTTCACTGGGCTGCAAACATCAGTTATAAAAGGTGAATTCTGCCTTCCCATTCATAGGGCTCATAGGAGTTGCTGGGAGCAGGCCTCCATGTGATGATGCCAGAAACCGAACCGGTGTCCTAGAGTGCATTTGGATTTCAATTCTGAACTCGCATGGCATTGCTAATAAAACGCAGAGCTTGACGTTCCCCTACTGTGTACGTTTGTGTGGAGGCCATGTTGGGCAAGGTGTTAAAATAGCGATTCTTCTCAATATCTCAGTTAGCTTTCTCTTCAGGCAGAGAGAGGTTCATGAAAATCCATGCATTTCAAGATTCTCCTTTCCAACCAGAACATGAATCATCAACTGTCCTTCAGATCTGGTCTTTCACTGGGCTACAAACTTAAGTTATATAAGGTGAATTCTACCTTCACATTCATAGGGCTCATAGGAGTTGCTGAGAGGAGGCCTCCCTGTGACGATGCCAGAAACCGAACCGGTGTCCTAGAGTGCATTTGGATGTCAATTCTGAACTCGCATGGGATTGCTAATACAACGCACAGCTTGACGTTCCCCTACTGTGTACGTTTGTGTGGAGGCCATGTTGGGCAAGGTGTTAAAATAGCGATTCTTCTCAATATCTCAGTTAGCATTCTCTTCAGGCAGAGAGAGATTCATGAAAATCCATGCATATCAAGATTCTCCTTTCCAACCAGAACATGAATCAGGAAATGACTTTCAGATCTGGTCTTTCACTGGGCTGCAAACATCAGTTATAAAAGGTGAATTCTGCCTTCCCATTCATAGGGCTCATAGGAGTTGCTGAGAGGAGGCCTCCATGTGACGATGCCAGAAACCGAACCGGTGTACTAGAGTGCATTTGGATGTCAATTCTGAACTCGCATGGTATTGCAAATACAACGCACAGCTTGACCTTCCCCTTCTGTGTACGTTTGTGTGGAGGCCATGTTGGGCAAGGTGTTAAAATAGCGATTCTTCTCAATCTCTCAGTTAGCTTTCTCTTCAGGCAGAGAGAGATTCATGAAAATCCATGCATATCAAGATTCTCCTTTCGAACCAGAACATGAATCAGGAAATGTCTTTCAGATCTGGTCTTTCACTGGGCTGCAAACATCAGTTATAAAAGGTGAATTCTGCCTTCACATTCATAGGGCTCATAGGAGTTGCTGAGAGGAGGCCTCCATGTGACGATGCCAGAAACCGAACCGGTGTACTAGAGTGCATTTGGATGTAAATTCTGAACTCGCATGGGATTGCAATTACAACGCACAGCTTGACCTTCCCCTTCTGTGTACGTTTGTGTGGAGGCCATGGTCGGCAAGGTGTTAAAATAGCGATTCTTCTCAATCTCTCAGTTAGCTTTCTCTTCAGGCAGAGAGAGATTCATGAAAATCCATGCATATCAAGATTCTCCTTTCCAACCAGAACATGAATCATAAAATGCCTTTCAGATCTGGTCTTTCACTGGGCTGAAAACATCAGTTATAAAAGGTGAATTCTGCCTTCCCATTCATAGGGCTCATAGGAGTTGCTGAGAGGAGGCCTCCATGTGACGATGCCAGAAACCGAACCGGTGTACTAGAGTGCATTTGGATGTCAATTCTGAACTCGCATGGGATTGCAAATACAACGCACAGCTTGACCTTCCCCTTCTGTGTACGTTTGTGTGGAGGCCATGTTGGGCAAGGTGTTAAAATAGCGATTCTTCTCAATATGTCAGTTAGCATTCTCTTCAGGCAGAGAGAGATTCATGAAAATCCATGCATATCAAGATTCTCCTTTCCAACCAGAACATGAATCAGGAAATGCCTTTCAGATCTGGTCTTTCACTGGGCTGCAAACATCAGTTATAAAAGGTGAATTCTGCCTTCCCATTCATAGGGCTCATAGGAGTTGCTGAGAGGAGGCCTCCATGTGACGATGCCAGAAACCGAACCGGTGTACTAGAGTGCATTTGGATGTCAATTCTGAACTCGCATGGTATTGCAAATACAACGCACAGCTTGACCTTCCCCTTCTGTGTACGTTTGTGTGGAGGCAATGTTGGGCAAGGTGTTAAAATAGCGATTCTTCTCAATATCTCAGTTAGCTTTCTCTTCAGGCAGAGAGAGATTCATGAAAATCCATGCATTTCAAGATTCTCCTTTACAAACAGAACATGAATCATCAACTGTCTTTCAGATCTGGTCTTTCACTGGGCTGCAAACTTGAGTTATAAAAGGTGAATTCTGCCCTCCATGTGACAATGCCAGAAACCGAACCGGAGTACTAGAGTGCATTTGGATGTCAATTCTGAACTCGCATGGGATTCCTAATACAACGCACAACTTGACTTTCCCCTTCTGTGTACGTTTGCCAGGAGCCATGTTCGGCAAGGTGTTAAAATAGCGATTCTTCTCAATATCTCAGTTAGCCTTCTCTTCAGGCAGAGAGAGATTCATGAAAGTCCATGCATTTCAAGATTCTCCTTTACAACCAGAACATGAATCATCAACTGTCTTTCAGATCTGGTCTTTCACTGGGCTGCAAACCTGAGTTATAAAAGATGAATTCTGCCCTCCATGTGACAATGCCAGAAACCGAACCGGAGTTCTAGAGTGCATTTGGATGTCAATTCTGAACTCGCATTGGATTGCTAATACAACGGAGAGCTTGACATTCCCCTTCTGTGTACATTTGTGTGGAGGCAATGTTGGGCAAGGTGTTAAAATAGCGATTCTTCTCAATATCTCAGTTAGCTTTCTCTTCAGGCAGAGAGAGATTCATGAAAATCCATGCATTTCAAGATTCTCCTTTACAAACAGAACATGAATCATCAACTGTCTTTCAGATCTGGTCTTTCACTGGGCTGCAAAATTCAGTTGTAAAAGGTGAATTCTGCCCTCCATGTGACAATGCCAGAAACCGAACCGGAGTACTAGAGTGCATTTGGATGTCAATTCTGAACTCGCATGGGATTCCTAATACAACGCACAACTTGACTTTCCCCTTTTGTGTACGTTTGCCAGGAGCCATGTTGGGCAAGGTGTTAAAATAGCGATTCTTCTCAATATCTCAGTTAGCCTTCTCTTCAGGCAGAGAGAGATTCATGAAAGTCCATGCATTTCAAGATTCTCCTTTACAACCAGAACATGAATCATCAACTGTCTTTCAGATCTGGTGTTTCACTGGGCTGCAAACTTGAGTTATAAAAGATGAATTCTGCCCTCCATGTGACAATGCCAGAAACCGAACCGGAGTTCTAGAGTGCATTTGGATGTCAATTCTGAACTCGCATGGGATTGCTAATACAACGGAGAGCTTGACATTCCCCTTCTGTGTACATTTGTGTGGAGGCAATGTTGGGCAAGATGTTAAAATAGCGATTCTTCTCAATATCTCAGTTAGCCTTCTCTTCAGGAAGAGAGTGATTCAGGAAAATCCATGCATTTCAAGGTTCTCCTTTACAAGCAGAACATGAATCATCAACTGTCTTTCAGATCTGGTCTTTCACTGGGCCGCAAACCTCAGTTGTAAAAGGTGAATTCTGCCCTCCATGTGACGATGCCAGAAACCGAACCGGAGTACTAGAGTGCATTTGGATGTCAATTCTGAACTCGCATGGGATTCCTAATACAACGCACAACTTGACTTTCCCCTTCTGTGTACGTTTGCCAGGAGCCATGTTGGGCAAGGTGTTAAAATAGCGATTCTTCTCAATATCTCAGTTAGCCTTCTCTTCAGGCAGAGAGAGATTCATGAAAGTCCATGCATTTCAAGATTCTCCTTTACAACCAGAACATGAATCATCAACTGTCTTTCAGATCTGGTCTTTCACTGGGCTGCAAACCTGAGTTATAAAAGATGAATTCTGCCCTCCATGTGACAATGCCAGAAACCGAACCGGAGTTCTAGAGTGCATTTGGATGTCAATTCTGAACTCGCATGGGATTCCTAATACAACGCACAACTTGACTTTCCCCTTCTGTGTACGTTTGCCAGGAGCCATGTTGGGCAAGGTGTTAAAATCGCGATTCTTCTCAATATCTCAGTTAGATTTCTCTTCAGGCAGAGAGAGATTCATGAAAATCCATGCATTTCAAGATTCTCCTTTAGAAACAGAACATGAATCATCAACTGTCTTTCAGATCTGGTCTTTCACTGGGCTGCAAACTTGAGTTATAAAAGGTGAATTCTGCCCTCCATGTGACAATGCCAGAAACCGAACCGGAGTACTAGAGTGCATTTGGATGTCAATTCTGAACTCGCATGGGATTGCTAATACAACGGAGAGCTTGACATTCCCCTTCTGTGTACATTTGTGTGGAGGCAATGTTGGGCAAGGTGTTAAAATAGCGATTCTTCTCAATATCTCAGTTAGCTTTCTCTTCAGGCAGAGAGAGATTCATGAAAATCCATGCATTTCAAGATTCTCCTTTACAAGCAGAACATGAATCATCAGCTGTCTTTCAGATCTGGTCTTTCACTGGGCTGCAAACTTCCGTTGTAAAAGGTGAATTCTGCCCTCCATGTGACAATGCCAGAAACCGAACCGGTGTACTAGTGCATTTGGATGTCAATTCTGAACTCGCATGGGATTGCTAATACAACGGAGAGCTTGACATTCCCCTTCTGTGTACATTTGTGTGGAGGCAATGTTGGGCAAGGTGTTAAAATAGCGATTCTTCTCAATATCTCAGTTAGCTTTCTCTTCAGGCAGAGAGAGATTCATGAAAATCCATGCATTTCAAGATTCTCCTTTACAAGCAGAACATGAATCATCAGCTGTCTTTCAGATCTGGTCTTTCACTGGGCTGCAAACTTCCGTTGTAAAAGGTGAATTCTGCCCTCCATGTGACAATGCCAGAAACCGAACCGGAGTACTAGAGTGCATTTGGATGTCAATTCTGAACTCGCATGGGATTCCTAATACAACGCACAACTTGACTTTCCCCTTCTGTGTACGTTTGCCAGGAGCCATGTTGGGCAAGGTGTTAAAATAGCGATTCTTCTCAATATCTCAGTTAGCCTTCTCTTCAGGCAGAGAGAGATTCATGAAAGTCCATGCATTTCAAGATTCTCCTTTACAACCAGAACATGAATCATCAACTGTCTTTCAGATCTGGTCTTTCACTGGGCTGCAAACTTGAGTTATAAAAGATGAATTCTGCCCTCCATGTGACAATGCCAGAAACCGAACCTGAGATCTAGAGTGCATTTGGATGTCAATTCTGAACTCGCATGGGATTGCTAATACAACGGAGAGCTTGACATTCCCCTTCTGTGTACATTTGTGTGGAGGCAATGTTGGGCAAGATGTTAAAATAGCGATTCTTCTCAATATCTCAGTTAGCCTTCTCTTCAGGAAGAGAGTGATTCATGAAAATCCATGCATTTCAAGGTTCTCCTTTACAAGCAGAACATGAATCATCAACTGTCTTTCAGATCTGGTCTTTCACTGGGCCGCAAACCTCAGTTGTAAAAGGTGAATTCTGCCCTCCATGTGACGATGCCAGAAACCGAACCGGAGTACTAGAGTGCATTTAGATGTCAATTCTGAACTCGCATGGGATTCCTAATACAACGCACAACTTGACTTTCCCCTTCTGTGTACGTTTGCCAGGAGCCATGTTGGGCAAGGTGTTAAAATAGCGATTCTTCTCAATATCTCAGTTAGCCTTCTCTTCAGGCAGAGAGAGATTCATGAAAATCCATGCATTTCAAGATTCTCCTTTACAAGCAGAACATGAATCATCAGCTGTCTTTCAGATCTGGACTTTCACTGGGCTGCAAACTTCCGTTGTAAAAGGTGAATTCTGCCCTCCATGTGACAATGCCAGAAACCGAACCGGAGTACTAGAGTGCATTTGGATGTCAATTCTGAACTCGCATGGGATTCCTAATACAACGCACAACTTGACTTTCCCCTTCTGTGTACGTTTGCCAGGAGCCATGTTCGGCAAGGTGTTAAAATAGCGATTCTTCTCAATATCTCAGTTAGCCTTCTCTTCAGGCAGAGAGAGATTCATGAAAGTCCATGCATTTCAAGATTCTCCTTTACAACCAGAACATGAATCATCAACTGTCTTTCAGATCTGGTCTTTCACTGGGCTGCAAACCTGAGTTATAAAAGATGAATTCTGCCCTCCATGTGACAATGCCAGAAACCGAACCGGAGTTCTAGAGTGCATTTGGATGTCAATTCTGAACTCGCATTGGATTGCTAATACAACGGAGAGCTTGACATTCCCCTTCTGTGTACATTTGTGTGGAGGCAATGTTGGGCAAGGTGTTAAAATAGCGATTCTTCTCAATATCTCAGTTAGCTTTCTCTTCAGGCAGAGAGAGATTCATGAAAATCCATGCATTTCAAGATTCTCCTTTACAAACAGAACATGAATCATCAACTGTCTTTCAGATCTGGTCTTTCACTGGGCTGCAAACTTCAGTTGTAAAAGGTGAATTCTGCTCTCCATGTGACAATGCCAGAAACCGAACCGGAGTACTAGAGTGCATTTGGATGTCAATTCTGAACTCGCATGGGATTCCTAATACAACGCACAACTTGACTTTCCCCTTTTGTGTACGTTTGCCAGGAGCCATGTTGGGCAAGGTGTTAAAATAGCGATTCTTCTCAATATCTCAGTTAGCCTTCTCTTCAGGCAGAGAGAGATTCATGAAAATCCATGCATTTCAAGATTCTCCTTTACAAGCAGAACATGAATCATCAGCTGTCTTTCAGATCTGGTCTTTCACTGGGCTGCAAACTTCCGTTGTAAAAGGTGAATTCTGCCCTCCATGTGACAATGCCAGAAACCGAACCGGTGTACTAGAGTGCATTTGGATGTCAATTCTGAACTCGCATGGGATTGCTAATACAACGGAGAGCTTGACATTCCCCTTCTGTGTACATTTGTGTTGAGGCAATGTTGGGCAAGGTGTTAAAATAGCGATTCTTCTCAATATCTCAGTTAGCTTTCTCTTCAGGCAGAGAGAGATTCATGAAAATCCATGCATTTCAAGATTCTCCTTTACAAGCAGAACATGAATCATCAGCTGTCTTTCAGATCTGGTCTTTCACTGGGCTGCAAACTTGAGTTATAAAAGATGAATTCTGCCCTCCATGTGACAATGCCAGAAACCGAACCGGAGTTCTAGAGTGCATTTGGATGTCAATTCTGAACTCGCATGGGATTGCTAATACAACGGAGAGCTTGACATTCCCCTTCTGTGTACATTTGTGTGGAGGCAATGTTGGGCAAGATGTCAAAATAGCGATTCTTCTCAATATCTCAGTTAGCCTTCTCTTCAGGAAGAGAGTGATTCAGGAAAATCCATGCATTTCAAGGTTCTCCTTTACAAGCAGAACATGAATCATCAACTGTCTTTCAGATCTGGTCTTTCACTGGGCCGCAAACCTCAGTTGTAAAAGGTGAATTCTGCCCTCCATGTGACGATGCCAGAAACCGAACCGGAGTACTAGAGTGCATTTGGATGTCAATTCTGAACTCGCATGGGATTCCTAATACAACGCACAACTTGACTTTCCCCTTCTGTGTACGTTTCCCAGGAGCCATGTTGGGCAAGGTGTTAAAATAGCGATTCTTCTCAATATCTCAGTTAGCCTTCTCTTCAGGCAGAGAGAGATTCATGAAAGTCCATGCATTTCAAGATTCTCCTTTACAACCAGAACATGAATCATCAACTGTCTTTCAGATCTGGTCTTTCACTGGGCTGCAAACCTGAGTTATAAAAGATGAATTCTGCCCTCCATGTGACAATGCCAGAAACCGAACCGGAGTTCTAGAGTGCATTTGGATGTCAATTCTGAACTCGCATGGGATTCCTAATACAACGCACAACTTGACTTTCCCCTTCTGTGTACGTTTGCCAGGAGCCATGTTGGGCAAGGTGTTAAAATCGCGATTCTTCTCAATATCTCAGTTAGATTTCTCTTCAGGCAGAGAGAGATTCATGAAAATCCATGCATTTCAAGATTCTCCTTTAGAAACAGAACATGAATCATCAACTGTCTTTCAGATCTGGTCTTTCACTGGGCTGCAAACTTGAGTTATAAAAGGTGAATTCTGCCCTCCATGTGACAATGCCAGAAACCGAACCGGAGTACTAGAGTGCATTTGGATGTCAATTCTGAACTCGCATGGGATTGCTAATACAACGGAGAGCTTGACATTCCCCTTCGGTGTACATTTGTGTGGAGGCAATGTTGGGCAAGGTGTTAAAATAGCGATTCTTCTCAATATCTCAGTTAGCTTTCTCTTCAGGCAGAGAGAGATTCATGAAAATCCATGCATTTCAAGATTCTCCTTTACAAGCAGAACATGAATCATCAGCTGTCTTTCAGATCTGGTCTTTCACTGGGCTGCAAACTTCCGTTGTAAAAGGTGAATTCTGCCCTCCATGTGACAATGCCAGAAACCGAACCGGTGTACTAGTGCATTTGGATGTCAATTCTGAACTCGCATGGGATTGCTAATACAACGGAGAGCTTGACATTCCCCTTCTGTGTACATTTGTGTGGAGGCAATGTTGGGCAAGGTGTTAAAATAGCGATTCTTCTCAATATCTCAGTTAGCTTTCTCTTCAGGCAGAGAGAGATTCATGAAAATCCATGCATTTCAAGATTCTCCTTTACAAGCAGAACATGAATCATCAGCTGTCTTTCAGATCTGGTCTTTCACTGGGCTGCAAACTTCCGTTGTAAAAGGTGAATTCTGCCCTCCATGTGACAATGCCAGAAACCGAACCGGAGTACTAGAGTGCATTTGGATGTCAATTCTGAACTCGCATGGGATTCCTAATACAACGCACAACTTGACTTTCCCCTTCTGTGTACGTTTGCCAGGAGCCATGTTGGGCAAGGTGTTAAAATAGCGATTCTTCTCAATATCTCAGTTAGCCTTCTCTTCAGGCAGAGAGAGATTCATGAAAGTCCATGCATTTCAAGATTCTCCTTTACAACCAGAACATGAATCATCAACTGTCTTTCAGATCTGGTCTTTCACTGGGCTGCAAACTTGAGTTATAAAAGATGAATTCTGCCCTCCATGTGACAATGCCAGAAACCGAACCTGAGTTCTAGAGTGCATTTGGATGTCAATTCTGAACTCGCATGGGATTGCTAATACAACGGAGAGCTTGACATTCCCCTTCTGTGTACATTTGTGTGGAGGCAATGTTGGGCAAGATGTTAAAATAGCGATTCTTCTCAATATCTCAGTTAGCCTTCTCTTCAGGAAGAGAGTGATTCATGAAAATCCATGCATTTCAAGGTTCTCCTTTACAAGCAGAACATGAATCATCAACTGTCTTTCAGATCTGGTCTTTCACTGGGCCGCAAACCTCAGTTGTAAAAGGTGAATTCTGCCCTCCATGTGACGATGCCAGAAACCGAACCGGAGTACTAGAGTGCATTTGGATGTCAATTCTGAACTCGCATGGGATTCCTAATACAACGCACAACTTGACTTTCCCCTTCTGTGTACGTTTGCCAGGAGCCATGTTGGGCAAGGTGTTAAAATAGCGATTCTTCTCAATATCTCAGTTAGCCTTCTCTTCAGGCAGAGAGAGATTCATGAAAGTCCATGCATTTCAAGATTCTCCTTTACAACCAGAACATGAATCATCAACTGTCTTTCAGATCTGGTCTTTCACTGGGCTGCAAACCTGAGTTATAAAAGATGAATTCTGCCCTCCATGTGACAATGCCAGAAACCGAACCGGAGTTCTAGAGTGCATTTGGATGTCAATTCTGAACTCGCATTGGATTGCTAATACAACGGAGAGCTTGACATTCCCCTTCTGTGTACATTTGTGTGGAGGCAATGTTGGGCAAGGTGTTAAAATAGCGATTCTTCTCAATATCTCAGTTAGCTTTCTCTTCAGGCAGAGAGAGATTCATGAAAATCCATGCATTTCAAGATTCTCCTTTACAAGCAGAACATGAATCATCAGCTGTCTTTCAGATCTGGACTTTCACTGGGCTGCAAACTTCCGTTGTAAAAGGTGAATTCTACCCTCCATGTGACAATGCCAGAAACCGAACCGGAGTACTAGAGTGCATTTGGATGTCAATTCTGAACTCGCATGGGATTCCTAATACAACGCACAACTTGACTTTCCCCTTCTGTGTACGTTTGCCAGGAGCCATGTTCGGCAAGGTGTTAAAATAGCGATTCTTCTCAATATCTCAGTTAGCCTTCTCTTCAGGCAGAGAGAGATTCATGAAAGTCCATGCATTTCAAGATTCTCCTTTACAACCAGAACATGAATCATCGTCTTTCAGATCTGGTCTTTCACTGGGCTGCAAACCTGAGTTATAAAAGATGAATTCTGCCCTCCATGTGACAATGCCAGAAACCGAACCGGAGTTCTAGAGTGCATTTGGATGTCAATTCTGAACTCGCATTGGATTGCTAATACAACGGAGAGCTTGACATTCCCCTTCTGTGTACATTTGTGAGGAGGCAATGTTGGGCAAGGTGTTAAAATAGCGATTCTTCTCAATATCTCAGTTAGCTTTCTCTTCAGGCAGAGAGAGATTCATGAAAATCCATGCATTTCAAGATTCTCCTTTACAAACAGAACATGAATCATCAACTGTCTTTCAGATCTGGTCTTTCACTGGGCTGCAAACTTCAGTTGTAAAAGGTGAATTCTGCTCTCCATGTGACAATGCCAGAAACCGAACCGGAGTACTAGAGT
Organism: Candoia aspera; assembly: GCF_035149785.1. Lineage (NCBI taxonomy): Eukaryota > Metazoa > Chordata > Lepidosauria > Squamata > Candoiidae > Candoia > Candoia aspera. Next base: position 16,901,799 of record NC_086166.1, on the reverse strand, counting down.
GCATTTGGATGTCAATTCTGAACTCGCATGGGATTCCTAATACAACGCACAACTTGACTTTCCCCTTTTGTGTACGTTTGCCAGGAGCCATGTTGGGCAAGGTGTTAAAATAGCGATTCTTCTCAATATCTCAGTTAGCCTTCTCTTCAGGCAGAGAGAGATTCATGAAAATCCATGCATTTCAAGATTCTCCTTTACAAGCAGAACATGAATCATCAGCTGTCTTTCAGATCTGGTCTTTCACTGGGCTGCAAACTTCCGTTGTAAAAGGTGAATTCTGCCCTCCATGTGACAATGCCAGAAACCGAACCGGTGTACTAGAGTGCATTTGGATGTCAATTCTGAACTCGCATGGGATTGCTAATACAACGGAGAGCTTGACATTCCCCTTCTGTGTACATTTGTGTTGAGGCAATGTTGGGCAAGGTGTTAAAATAGCGATTCTTCTCAATATCTCAGTTAGCTTTCTCTTCAGGCAGAGAGAGATTCATGAAAATCCATGCATTTCAAGATTCTCCTTTACAAGCAGAACATGAATCATCAGCTGTCTTTCAGATCTGGTCTTTCACTGGGCTGCAAACTTCCGTTGTAAAAGGTGAATTCTGCCCTCCATGTGACAATGCCAGAAACCGAACCGGTGTACTAGAGTGCATTTGGATGTCAATTCTGAACTCGCATGGGATTCCTAATACAACGCACAACTTGACTTTCCCCTTCTGTGTACGTTTGCCAGGAGCCTTGTTGGGCAAGGTGTTAAATTCGCGATTCTTCTCAATATCTCAGTTAGATTTCTCTTCAGGCAGAGAGAGATTCATGAAAATCCATGCATTTCAAGATTCTCCTTTACAAACAGAACATGAATCATCAACTGTCTTTCAGATCTGGTCTTTCACTGGGCTGCAAAATTCAGTTGTAAAAGGTGAATTCTGCCCTCCATGTGACAATGCCAGAAACCGAACCGGAGTACTAGAGTGCATTTGGATGTCAATTCTGAACTCGCATGGGATTCCTAATACAACGCACAACTTGACTTTCCCCTTTTGTGTACGTTTGCCAGGAGCCATGTTGGGCAAGGTGTTAAAATAGCGATTCTTCTCAATATCTCAGTTAGCTTTCTCTTCAGGCAGAGAGAGATTCATGAAAATCCATGCATTTCAAGATTCTCCTTTACAAGCAGAACATGAATCATCAGCTGTCTTTCAGATCTGGTCTTTCACTGGGCTGCAAACTTCCGTTGTAAAAGGTGAATTCTGCCCTCCATGTGACAATGCCAGAAACCGAACCGGAGTACTAGAGTGCATTTGGATGTCAATTCTGAACTCGCATGGGATTGCTAATACAACGGAGAGCTTGACATTCCCCTTCTGTGTACATTTGTGTGGAGGCAATGTTGGGCAAGGTGTTAAAATAGCGATTCTTCTCAATATCTCAGTTAGCTTTCTCTTCAGGCAGAGAGAGATTCATGAAAATCCATGCATTTCAAGATTCTCCTTTACAAGCAGAACATGAATCATCAGCTGTCTTTCAGATCTGGTCTTTCACTGGGCTGCAAACTTCCGTTGTAAAAGGTGAATTCTGCCCTCCATGTGACAATGCCAGAAACCGAACCGGAGTACTAGAGTGCATTTGGATGTCAATTCTGAACTCGCATGGGATTCCTAATACAACGCACAACTTGACTTTCCCCTTCTGTGTACGTTTGCCAGGAGCCATGTTGGGCAAGGTGTTAAAATAGCGATTCTTCTCAATATCTCAGTTAGCCTTCTCTTCAGGCAGAGAGAGATTCATGAAAGTCCATGCATTTCAAGATTCTCCTTTACAACCAGAACATGAATCATCAACTGTCTTTCAGATCTGGTCTTTCACTGGGCTGCAAACTTGAGTTATAAAAGATGAATTCTGCCCTCCATGTGACAATGCCAGAAACCGAACCGGAGTTCTAGAGTGCATTTGGATGTCAATTCTGAACTCGCATGGGATTGCTAATACAACAGAGAGCTTGACATTCCCCTTCTGTGTACATTTGTGTGGAGGCAATGTTGGGCAAGATGTTAAAATAGCGATTCTTCTCAATATCTCAGTTAGCCTTCTCTTCAGGAAGAGAGTGATTCATGAAAATCCATGCATTTCAAGGTTCTCCTTTACAAGCAGAACATGAATCATCAACTGTCTTTCAGATCTGGTCTTTCACTGGGCCGCAAACCTCAGTTGTAAAAGGTGAATTCTGCCCTCCATGTGACGATGCCAGAAACCGAACCGGAGTACTAGAGTGCATTTGGATGTCAATTCTGAACTCGCATGGGATTCCTAATACAACGCACAACTTGACTTTCCCCTTCTGTGTACGTTTGCCAGGAGCCATGTTGGGCAAGGTGTTAAAATAGCGATTCTTCTCAATACCTCAGTTAGCCTTCTCTTCAGGCAGAGAGAGATTCATGAAAGTCCATGCATTTCAAGATTCTCCTTTACAACCAGAACATGAATAATCAACTGTCTTTCAGATCTGGTCTTTCACTGGGCTGCAAACCTGAGTTATAAAAGATGAATTCTGCCCTCCATGTGACAATGCCAGAAACCGAACCGGAGTTCTAGAGTGCATTTGGATGTCAATTCTGAACTCGCATGGGATTCCTAATACAACGCACAACTTGACTTTCCCCTTCTGTGTACGTTTGCCAGGAGCCATGTTGGGCAAGGTGTTAAAATCGCGATTCTTCTCAATATCTCAGTTAGATTTCTCTTCAGGCAGAGAGAGATTCATGAAAATCCATGCATTTCAAGATTCTCCTTTAGAAACAGAACATGAATCATCAACTGTCTTTCAGATCTGGTCTTTCACTGGGCTGCAAACTTGAGTTATAAAAGGTGAATTCTGCCCTCCATGTGACAATGCCAGAAACCGAACCGGAGTACTAGAGTGCATTTGGATGTCAATTCTGAACTCGCATGGGATTGCTAATACAACGGAGAGCTTGACATTCCCCTTCTGTGTACATTTGTGTGGAGGCAATGTTGGGCAAGGTGTTAAAATAGCGATTCTTCTCAATATCTCAGTTAGCTTTCTCTTCAGGCAGAGAGAGATTCATGAAAATCCATGCATTTCAAGATTCTCCTTTACAAGCAGAACATGAATCATCAGCTGTCTTTCAGATCTGGTCTTTCACTGGGCTGCAAACTTCCGTTGTAAAAGGTGAATTCTGCCCTCCATGTGACAATGCCAGAAACCGAACCGGTGTACTAGTGCATTTGGATGTCAATTCTGAACTCGCATGGGATTGCTAATACAACGGAGAGCTTGACATTCCCCTTCTGTGTACATTTGTGTGGAGGCAATGTTGGGCAAGTTGTTAAAATAGCGATTCTTCTCAATATCTCAGTTAGCTTTCTCTTCAGGCAGAGAGAGATTCATGAAAATCCATGCATTTCAAGATTCTCCTTTACAAACAGAACATGAATCATCAACTGTCTTTCAGATCTGGTCTTTAACTGGGCTGCAAACTTCAGTTGTAAAAGGTGAATTCTGCCCTCCATGTGACAATGCCAGAAACCGAACCGGAGTACTAGAGTGCATTTGGATGTCAATTCTGAACTCGCATGGGATTCCTAATACAACGCACAACTTGACTTTCCCCTTCTGTGTACGTTTGCCCGGAGCCATGTTGGGCAAGGTGTTAAAATCGCGATTCTTCTCAATATCTCAGTTAGATTTCTCTTCAGGCAGAGAGAGATTCATGAAAATCCATGCATTTCAAGATTCTCCTTTACAACCAGAACATGAATCATCAACTGTCTTTCAGATCTGGTCTTTCACTGGGCTGCAAACTTGAGTTATAAAAGGTGAATTCTGCCCTCCATGTGACAATGCCAGAAACCGAACCGGTGTACTAGAGTGCATTTGGATGTCAATTCTGAACTCGCATGGGATTGCTAATACAACGGAGAGCTTGACATTCCCCTTCTGTGTACATTTGTGTGGAGGCAATGTTGGGCAAGGTGTTAAAATAGCGATTCTTCTCAATATCTCAGTTAGCTTTCTCTTCAGGCAGAGAGAGATTCATGAAAATCCATGCATTTCAAGATTCTCCTTTACAAGCAGAACATGAATCATCAGCTGTCTTTCAGATCTGGTCTTTCACTGGGCTGCAAACTTCCGTTGTAAAAGGTGAATTCTGCCCTCCATGTGACAATGCCAGAAACCGAACCGGAGTACTAGAGTGCATTTGGATGTCAATTCTGAACTCGCATGGGATTCCTAATACAACGCACAACTTGACTTTCCCCTTCTGTGTACGTTTGCCAGGAGCCATGTTCGGCAAGGTGTTAAAATAGCGATTCTTCTCAATATCTCAGTTAGCCTTCTCTTCAGGCAGAGAGAGATTCATGAAAGTCCATGCATTTCAAGATTCTCCTTTACAACCAGAACATGAATCATCAACTGTCTTTCAGATCTGGTCTTTCACTGGGCTGCAAACTTGAGTTATAAAAGATGAATTCTGCCCTCCATGTGACAATGCCAGAAACCGAACCGGAGTTCTAGAGTGCATTTGGATGTCAATTCTGAACTCGCATGGGATTGCTAATACAACGGAGAGCTTGACATTCCCCTTCTGTGTACATTTGTGTGGAGGCAATGTTGGGCAAGATGTTAAAATAGCGATTCTTCTCAATATCTCAGTTAGCCTTCTCTTCAGGAAGAGAGTGATTCATGAAAATCCATGCATTTCAAGGTTCTCCTTTACAAGCAGAACATGAATCATCAACTGTCTTTCAGATCTGGTCTTTCACTGGGCCGCAAACTACAGTTGTAAAAGGTGAATTCTGCCCTCCATGTGACGATGCCAGAAACCGAACCGGAGTACTAGAGTGCATTTGGATGTCAATTCTGAACTCGCATGGGATTCCTAATACAACGCACAACTTGACTTTCCCCTTCTGTGTACGTTTGCCAGGAGCCATGTTGGGCAAGGTGTTAAAATCGCGATTCTTCTCAATATCTCAGTTAGATTTCTCTTCAGGCAGAGAGAGATTCATGAAAATCCATGCATTTCAAGATTCTCCTTTAGAAACAGAACATGAATCATCAACTGTCTTTCAGATCTGGTCTTTCACTGGGCTGCAAACTTGAGTTATAAAAGGTGAATTCTGCCCTCCATGTGACAATGCCAGAAACCGAACCGGAGTACTAGAGTGCATTTGGATGTCAATTCTGAACTCGCATGGGATTGCTAATACAACGGAGAGCTTGACATTCCCCTTCTGTGTACATTTGTGTGGAGGCAATGTTGGGCAAGGTGTTAAAATAGCGATTCTTCTCAATATCTCAGTTAGCTTTCTCTTCAGGCAGAGAGAGATTCATGAAAATCCATGCATTTCAAGATTCTCCTTTACAAGAAGAACATGAATCATCAGCTGTCTTTCAGATCTGGACTTTCACTGGGCTGCAAACTTCCGTTGTAAAAGGTGAATTCTGCCCTCCATGTGACAATGCCAGAAACCGAACCGGAGTACTAGAGTGCATTTGGATGTCAATTCTGAACTCGCATGGGATTCCTAATACAACGCACAACTTGACTTTCCCCTTCTGTGTACGTTTGCCAGGAGCCATGTTCGGCAAGGTGTTAAAATAGCGATTCTTCTCAATATCTCAGTTAGATTTCTCTTCAGGCAGAGAGAGATTCATGAAAATCCATGCATTTCAAGATTCTCCTTTAGAAACAGAACATGAATCATCAACTGTCTTTCAGATCTGGTCTTTCACTGGGCTGCAAACTTGAGTTATAAAAGGTGAATTCTGCCCTCCATGTGACAATGCCAGAAACCGAACCGGAGTACTAGAGTGCATTTGGATGTCAATTCTGAACTCGCATGGGATTGCTAATACAACGGAGAGCTTGACATTCCCCTTCTGTGTACATTTGTGTGGAGGCAATGTTGGGCAAGGTGTTAAAATAGCGATTCTTCTCAATATCTCAGTTAGCTTTCTCTTCAGGCAGAGAGAGATTCATGAAAATCCATGCATTTCAAGATTCTCCTTTACAAGCAGAACATGAATCATCAGCTGTCTTTCAGATCTGGACTTTCACTGGGCTGCAAACTTCCGTTGTAAAAGGTGAATTCTGCCCTCCATGTGACAATGCCAGAAACCGAACCGGAGTACTAGAGTGCATTTGGATGTCAATTCTGAACTCGCATGGGATTCCTAATACAACGCACAACTTGACTTTCCCCTTCTGTGTACGTTTGCCAGGAGCCATGTTCGGCAAGGTGTTAAAATAGCGATTCTTCTCAATATCTCAGTTAGCCTTCTCTTCAGGCAGAGAGAGATTCATGAAAGTCCATGCATTTCAAGATTCTCCTTTACAACCAGAACATGAATCATCAACTGTCTTTCAGATCTGGTCTTTCACTGGGCTGCAAACTTGAGTTATAAAAGATGAATTCTGCCCTCCATGTGACAATGCCAGAAACCGAACCGGAGTTCTAGAGTGCATTTGGATGTCAATTCTGAACTCGCATGGGATTGCTAATACAACGGAGAGCTTGACATTCCCCTTCTGTGTACATTTGTGTGGAGGCAATGTTGGGCAAGATGTTAAAATAGCGATTCTTCTCAATATCTCAGTTAGCCTTCTCTTCAGGAAGAGAGTGATTCATGAAAATCCATGCATTTCAAGGTTCTCCTTTACAAGCAGAACATGAATCATCAACTGTCTTTCAGATCTGGTCTTTCACTGGGCCGCAAACTACAGTTGTAAAAGGTGAATTCTGCCCTCCATGTGACGATGCCAGAAACCGAACCGGAGTACTAGAGTGCATTTGGATGTCAATTCTGAACTCGCATGGGATTCCTAATACAACGCACAACTTGACTTTCCCCTTCTGTGTACGTTTGCCAGGAGCCATGTTGGGCAAGGTGTTAAAATAGCGATTCTTCTCAATATCTCAGTTAGCCTTCTCTTCAGGCAGAGAGAGATTCATGAAAGTCCATGCATTTCAAGATTCTCCTTTACAACCAGAACATGAATCATCAACTGTCTTTCAGATCTGGTCTTTCACTGGGCTGCAAACCTGAGTTATAAAAGATGAATTCTGCCCTCCATGTGACAATGCCAGAAACCGAACCGGAGTTCTAGAGTGCATTTGGATGTCAATTCTGAACTCGCATTGGATTGCTAATACAACGGAGAGCTTGACATTCCCCTTCTGTGTACATTTGTGTGGAGGCAATGTTGGGCAAGGTGTTAAAATAGCGATTCTTCTCAATATCTCAGTTAGCTTTCTCTTCAGGCAGAGAGAGATTCATGAAAATCCATGCATTTCAAGATTCTCCTTTACAAGCAGAACATGAATCATCAGCTGTCTTTCAGATCTGGACTTTCACTGGGCTGCAAACTTCCGTTGTAAAAGGTGAATTCTGCCCTCCATGTGACAATGCCAGAAACCGAACCGGAGTACTAGAGTGCATTTGGATGTCAATTCTGAACTCGCATGGGATTCCTAATACAACGCACAACTTGACTTTCCCCTTCTGTGTACGTTTGCCAGGAGCCATGTTCGGCAAGGTGTTAAAATAGCGATTCTTCTCAATATCTCAGTTAGCCTTCTCTTCAGGCAGAGAGAGATTCATGAAAGTCCATGCATTTCAAGATTCTCCTTTACAACCAGAACATGAATCATCAACTGTCTTTCAGATCTGGTCTTTCACTGGGCTGCAAACTTGAGTTATAAAAGATGAATTCTGCCCTCCATGTGACAATGCCAGAAACCGAACCGGAGTTCTAGAGTGCATTTGGATGTCAATTCTGAACTCGCATGGGATTGCTAATACAACGGAGAGCTTGACATTCCCCTTCTGTGTACATTTGTGTGGAGGCAATGTTGGGCAAGATGTTAAAATAGCGATTCTTCTCAATATCTCAGTTAGCCTTCTCTTCAGGAAGAGAGTGATTCATGAAAATCCATGCATTTCAAGGTTCTCCTTTACAAGCAGAACATGAATCATCAACTGTCTTTCAGATCTGGTCTTTCACTGGGCCGCAAACTACAGTTGTAAAAGGTGAATTCTGCCCTCCATGTGACGATGCCAGAAACCGAACCGGAGTACTAGAGTGCATTTGGATGTCAATTCTGAACTCGCATGGGATTCCTAATACAACGCACAACTTGACTTTCCCCTTCTGTGTACGTTTGCCAGGAGCCATGTTGGGCAAGGTGTTAAAATAGCGATTCTTCTCAATATCTCAGTTAGCCTTCTCTTCAGGCAGAGAGAGATTCATGAAAGTCCATGCATTTCAAGATTCTCCTTTACAACCAGAACATGAATCATCAACTGTCTTTCAGATCTGGTCTTTCACTGGGCTGCAAACCTGAGTTATAAAAGATGAATTCTGCCCTCCATGTGACAATGCCAGAAACCGAACCGGAGTTCTAGAGTGCATTTGGATGTCAATTCTGAACTCGCATTGGATTGCTAATACAACGGAGAGCTTGACATTCCCCTTCTGTGTACATTTGTGTGGAGGCAATGTTGGGCAAGGTGTTAAAATAGCGATTCTTCTCAATATCTCAGTTAGCTTTCTCTTCAGGCAGAGAGAGATTCATGAAAATCCATGCATTTCAAGATTCTCCTTTACAAGCAGAACATGAATCATCAGCTGTCTTTCAGATCTGGTCTTTCACTGGGCTGCAAACTTCCGTTGTAAAAGGTGAATTCTCCCCTCCATGTGACAATGCCAGAAACCGAACCGGTGTACTAGAGTGCATTTGGATGTCAATTCTGAACTCGCATGGGATTGCTAATACAACGGAGAGCTTGACATTCCCCTTCTGTGTACATTTGTGTGGAGGCAATGTTGGGCAAGGTGTTAAAATAGCGATTCTTCTCAATATCTCAGTTAGCTTTCTCTTCAGGCAGAGAGAGATTCATGAAAATCCATGCATTTCAAGATTCTCCTTTACAAACAGAGCATGAATCATCAACTGTCTTTCAGATCTGGTCTTTCACTGGGCTGCAAAATTCAGTTGTAAAAGGTGAATTCTGCCCTCCATGTGACAATGCCAGAAACCGAACCGGAGTACTAGAGTGCATTTGGATGTCAATTCTGAACTCGCATGGGATTCCTAATACAACGCACAACTTGACTTTCCCCTTTTGTGTACGTTTGCCAGGAGCCATGTTGGGCAAGGTGTTAAAATAGCGATTCTTCTCAATATCTCAGTTAGCCTTCTCTTCAGGCAGAGAGAGATTCATGAAAATCCATGCATTTCAAGATTCTCCTTTACAAGCAGAACATGAATCATCAGCTGTCTTTCAGATCTGGTCTTTCACTGGGCTGCAAACTTCCGTTGTAAAAGGTGAATTCTGCCCTCCATGTGACAATGCCAGAAACCGAACCGGAGTACTAGAGTGCATTTGGATGTCAATTCTGAACTCGCATGGGATTGCTAATACAACGGAGAGCTTGACATTCCCCTTCTGTGTACATTTGTGTGGAGGCAATGTTGGGCAAGGTGTTAAAATAGCGATTCTTCTCAATATCTCAGTTAGCTTTCTCTTCAGGCAGAGAGAGATTCATGAAAATCCATGCATTTCAAGATTCTCCTTTACAAGCAGAACATGAATCATCAGCCGTCTTTCAGATCTGGTCTTTCACTGGGCTGCAAACTTCCGTTGTAAAAGGTGAATTCTGCCCTCCATGTGACAATGCCAGAAACCGAACCGGAGTACTAGAGTGCATTTGGATGTCAATTCTGAACTCGCATGGGATTCCTAATACAACGCACAACTTGACTTTCCCCTTCTGTGTACGTTTGCCAGGAGCCATGTTGGGCAAGGTGTTAAAATAGCGATTCTTCTCAATATCTCAGTTAGCCTTCTCTTCAGGCAGAGAGAGATTCATGAAAGTCCATGCATTTCAAGATTCTCCTTTACAACCAGAACATGAATCATCAACTGTCTTTCAGATCTGGTCTTTCACTGGGCTGCAAACTTGAGTTATAAAAGATGAATTCTGCCCTCCATGTGACAATGCCAGAAACCGAACCGGAGTTCTAGAGTGCATTTGGATGTCAATTCTGAACTCGCATGGGATTGCTAATACAACGGAGAGCTTGACATTCCCCTTCTGTGTACATTTGTGTGGAGGCAATGTTGGGCAAGATGTTAAAATAGCGATTCTTCTCAATATCTCAGTTAGCCTTCTCTTCAGGAAGAGAGTGATTCATGAAAATCCATGCATTTCAAGGTTCTCCTTTACAAGCAGAACATGAATCATCAACTGTCTTTCAGATCTGGTCTTTCACTGGGCCGCAAACCTCAGTTGTAAAAGGTGAATTCTGCCCTCCATGTGACGATGCCAGAAACCGAACCGGAGTACTAGAGTGCATTTGGATGTCAATTCTGAACTCGCATGGGATTCCTAATACAACGCACAACTTGACTTTCCCCTTCTGTGTACGTTTGCCAGGAGCCATGTTGGGCAAGGTGTTAAAATAGCGATTCTTCTCAATATCTCAGTTAGCCTTCTCTTCAGGCAGAGAGAGATTCATGAAAGTCCATGCATTTCAAGATTCTCCTTTACAACCAGAACATGAATCATCAACTGTCTTTCAGATCTGGTCTTTCACTGGGCTGCAAACCTGAGTTATAAAAGATGAATTCTGCCCTCCATGTGACAATGCCAGAAACCGAACCGGAGTTCTAGAGTGCATTTGGATGTCAATTCTGAACTCGCATGGGATTCCTAATACAACGCACAACTTGACTTTCCCCTTCTGTGTACGTTTGCCAGGAGCCATGTTGGGCAAGGTGTTAAAATCGCGATTCTTCTCAATATCTCAGTTAGATTTCTCTTCAGGCAGAGAGAGATTCATGAAAGTCCATGCATTTCAAGATTCTCCTTTACAACCAGAACATGAATCATCAACTGTCTTTCAGATCTGGTCTTTCACTGGGCTGCAAACTTGAGTTATAAAAGGTGAATTCTGCCCTCCATGTGACAATGCCAGAAACCGAACCGGAGTACTAGAGTGCATTTGGATGTCAATTCTGAACTCGCATGGGATTGCTAATACAACGGAGAGCTTGACATTCCCCTTCTGTGTACATTTGTGTGGAGGCAATGTTGGGCAAGGTGTTAAAATAGCGATTCTTCTCAATATCTCAGTTAGCTTTCTCTTCAGGCAGAGAGAGATTCATGAAAATCCATGCATTTCAAGATTCTCCTTTACAAGCAGAACATGAATCATCAGCTGTCTTTCAGATCTGGTCTTTCACTGGGCTGCAAACTTCCGTTGTAAAAGGTGAATTCTGCCCTCCATGTGACAATGCCAGAAACCGAACCGGAGTACTAGAGTGCATTTGGATGTCAATTCTGAACTCGCATGGGATTCCTAATACAACGCACAACTTGACTTTCCCCTTTTGTGTACGTTTGCCAGGAGCCATGTTGGGCAAGGTGTTAAAATAGCGATTCTTCTCAATATCTCAGTTAGCCTTCTCTTCAGGCAGAGAGAGATTCATGAAAATCCATGCATTTCAAGATTCTCCTTTACAAGCAGAACATGAATCATCAGCTGTCTTTCAGATCTGGTCTTTCACTGGGCTGCAAACTTCCGTTGTAAAAGGTGAATTCTGCCCTCCATGTGACAATGCCAGAAACCGAACCGGAGTACTAGAGTGCATTTGGATGTCAATTCTGAACTCGCATGGGATTGCTAATACAACGGAGAGCTTGACATTCCCCTTCTGTGTACATTTGTGTGGAGGCAATGTTGGGCAAGGTGTTAAAATAGCGATTCTTCTCAATATCTCAGTTAGCTTTCTCTTCAGGCAGAGAGAGATTCATGAAAATCCATGCATTTCAAGATTCTCCTTTACAAGCAGAACATGAATCATCAGCTGTCTTTCAGATCTGGTCTTTCACTGGGCTGCAAACTTCCGTTGTAAAAGGTGAATTCTGCCCTCCATGTGACAATGCCAGAAACCGAACCGGAGTACTAGAGTGCATTTGGATGTCAATTCTGAACTCGCATGGGATTCCTAATACAACGCACAACTTGACTTTCCCCTTCTGTGTACGTTTGCCAGGAGCCATGTTGGGCAAGGTGTTAAAATAGCGATTCTTCTCAATATCTCAGTTAGCCTTCTCTTCAGGCAGAGAGAGATTCATGAAAGTCCATGCATTTCAAGATTCTCCTTTACAACCAGAACATGAATCATCAACTGTCTTTCAGATCTGGTCTTTCACTGGGCTGCAAACTTGAGTTATAAAAGATGAATTCTGCCCTCCATGTGACAATGCCAGAAACCGAACCGGAGTTCTAGAGTGCATTTGGATGTCAATTCTGAACTCGCATGGGATTCCTAATACAACGGAGAGCTTGACATTCCCCTTCTGTGTACATTTGTGTGGAGGCAATGTTGGGCAAGATGTTAAAATAGCGATTCTTCTCAATATCTCAGTTAGCCTTCTCTTCAGGAAGAGAGTGATTCATGAAAATCCATGCATTTCAAGGTTCTCCTTTACAAGCAGAACATGAATCATCAACTGTCTTTCAGATCTGGTCTTTCACTGGGCCGCAAACCTCAGTTGTAAAAGGTGAATTCTGCCCTCCATGTGACGATGCCAGAAACCGAACCGGAGTACTAGAGTGCATTTGGATGTCAATTCTGAACTCGCATGGGATTCCTAATACAACGCACAACTTGACATTCCCCTTCTGTGTACGTTTGCCAGGAGCCATGTTGGGCAAGGTGTTAAAATAGCGATTCTTCTCAATATCTCAGTTAGCCTTCTCTTCAGGCAGAGAGAGATTCATGAAAGTCCATGCATTTCAAGATTCTCCTTTACAACCAGAACATGAATCATCAACTGTCTTTCAGATCTGGTCTTTCACTGGGCTGCAAACCTGAGTTATAAAAGATGAATTCTGCCCTCCATGTGACAATGCCAGAAACCGAACCGGAGTTCTAGAGTGCATTTGGATGTCAATTCTGAACTCGCATGGGATTCCTAATACAACGCACAACTTGACTTTCCCCTTCTGTGTACGTTTGCCAGGAGCCATGTTGGGCAAGGTGTTAAAATCGCGATTCTTCTCAATATCTCAGTTAGATTTCTCTTCAGGCAGAGAGAGATTCATGAAAATCCATGCATTTCAAGATTCTCCTTTAGAAACAGAACATGAATCATCAACTGTCTTTCAGATCTGGTCTTTCACTGGGCTGCAAACTTGAGTTATAAAAGGTGAATTCTGCCCTCCATGTGACAATGCCAGAAACCGAACCGGAGTACTAGAGTGCATTTGGATGTCAATTCTGAACTCGCATGGGATTGCTAATACAACGGAGAGCTTGACATTCCCCTTCTGTGTACATTTGTGTGGAGGCAATGTTGGGCAAGGTGTTAAAATAGCGATTCTTCTCAATATCTCAGTTAGCTTTCTCTTCAGGCAGAGAGAGATTCATGAAAATCCATGCATTTCAAGATTCTCCTTTACAAGCAGAACATGAATCATCAGCTGTCTTTCAGATCTGGTCTTTCACTGGGCTGCAAACTTCCGTTGTAAAAGGTGAATTCTGCCCTCCATGTGACAATGCCAGAAACCGAACCGGTGTACTAGAGTGCATTTGGATGTCAATTCTGAACTCGCATGGGATTGCTAATACAACGGAGAGCTTGACATTCCCCTTCTGTGTACATTTGTGTGGAGGCAATGTTGGGCAAGGTGTTAAAATAGCGATTCTTCTCAATATCTCAGTTAGCTTTCTCTTCAGGCAGAGAGAGATTCATGAAAATCCATGCATTTCAAGATTCTCCTTTACAAACAGAACATGAATCATCAACTGTCTTTCAGATCTGGTCTTTAACTGGGCTGCAAACTTCAGTTGTAAAAGGTGAATTCTGCCCTCCATGTGACAATGCCAGAAACCGAACCGGAGTACTAGAGTGCATTTGGATGTCAATTCTGAACTCGCATGGGATTCCTAAAACAACGCACAACTTGACTTTCCCCTTCTGTGTACGTTTGCCCGGAGCCATGTTGGGCAAGGTGTTAAAATCGCGATTCTTCTCAATATCTCAGTTAGCTTTCTCTTCAGGCAGAGAGAGATTCATGAAAATCCATGCATTTCAAGATTCTCCTTTAGAAACAGAACATGAATCATCAACTGTCTTTCAGATCTGGTCTTTCACTGGGCTGCAAACTTGAGTTATAAAAGGTGAATTCTGCCCTCCATGTGACAATGCCAGAAACCGAACCGGAGTACTAGAGTGCATTTGGATGTCAATTCTGAACTCGCATGGGATTGCTAATACAACGGAGAGCTTGACATTCCCCTTCTGTGTACATTTGTGTGGAGGCAATGTTGGGCAAGGTGTTAAAATAGCGATTCTTCTCAATATCTCAGTTAGCTTTCTCTTCAGGCAGAGAGAGGTTCATGAAAATCCATGCATTTCAAGATTCTCCTTTACAAGCAGAACATGAATCATCAGCTGTCTTTCAGATCTGGTCTTTCACTGGGCTGCAAACTTCCGTTGTAAAAGGTGAATTCTGCCCTCCATGTGACAATGCCAGAAACCGAACCGGAGTACTAGAGTGCATTTGGATGTCAATTCTGAACTCGCATGGGATTCCTAATACAACGCACAACTTGACTTTCCCCTTCTGTGTACGTTTGCCAGGAGCCATGTTCGGCAAGGTGTTAAAATAGCGATTCTTCTCAATATCTCAGTTAGCCTTCTCTTCAGGCAGAGAGAGATTCATGAAAGTCCATGCATTTCAAGATTCTCCTTTACAACCAGAACATGAATCATCAACTGTCTTTCAGATCTGGTCTTTCACTGGGCTGCAAACTTGAGTTATAAAAGATGAATTCTGCCCTCCATGTGACAATGCCAGAAACCAAACCGGAGTTCTAGAGTGCATTTGGATGTCAATTCTGAACTTGCATGGGATTGCTAATACAACGGAGAGCTTGACATTCCCCTTCTGTGTACATTTGTGTGGAGGCAATGTTGGGCAAGATGTTAAAATCGCGATTCTTCTCAATATCTCAGTTAGCCTTCTCTTCAGGAAGAGAGTGATTCATGAAAATCCATGCATTTCAAGGTTCTCCTTTACAAGCAGAACATGAATCATCAACTGTCTTTCAGATCTGGTCTTTCACTGGGCCGCAAACTACAGTTGTAAAAGGTGAATTCTGCCCTCCATGTGACGATGCCAGAAACCGAACCGGAGTACTAGAGTGCATTTGGATGTCAATTCTGAACTCGCATGGGATTCCTAATACAACGCACAACTTGACTTTCCCCTTCTGTGTACGTTTGCCAGGAGCCATGTTGGGCAAGGTGTTAAAATCGGGATTCTTCTCAATATCTCAGTTAGATTTCTCTTCAGGCAGAGAGAGATTCATGAAAATCCATGCATTTCAAGATTCTCCTTTAGAAACAGAACATGAATCATCAACTGTCTTTCAGATCTGGTCTTTCACTGGGCTGCAAACTTGAGTTATAAAAGGTGAATTCTGCCCTCCATGTGACAATGCCAGAAACCAAACCGGAGTACTAGAGTGCATTTGGATGTCAATTCTGAACTCGCATGGGATTGCTAATACAACGGAGAGCTTGACATTCCCCTTCTGTGTACATTTGTGTGGAGGCAATGTTGGGCAAGGTGTTAAAATAGCGATTCTTCTCAATATCTCAGTTAGCTTTCTCTTCAGGCAGAGAGAGGTTCATGAAAATCCATGCATTTCAAGATTCTCCTTTACAAGCAGAACATGAATCATCAGCTGTCTTTCAGATCTGGTCTTTCACTGGGCTGCAAACTTCCGTTGTAAAAGGTGAATTCTGCCCTCCATGTGACAATGCCAGAAACCGAACCGGAGTACTAGAGTGCATTTGGATGTCAATTCTGAACTCGCATGGGATTCCTAATACAACGCACAACTTGACTTTCCCCTTCTGTGTACGTTTGCCAGGAGCCATGTTCGGCAAGGTGTTAAAATAGCGATTCTTCTCAATATCTCAGTTAGCCTTCTCTTCAGGCAGAGAGAGATTCATGAAAGTCCATGCATTTCAAGATTCTCCTTTACAACCAGAACATGAATCATCAACTGTCTTTCAGATCTGGTCTTTCACTGGGCTGCAAACTTGAGTTATAAAAGATGAATTCTGCCCTCCATGTGACAATGCCAGAAACCAAACCGGAGTTCTAGAGTGCATTTGGATGTCAATTCTGAACTTGCATGGGATTGCTAATACAACGGAGAGCTTGACATTCCCCTTCTGTGTACATTTGTGTGGAGGCAATGTTGGGCAAGATGTTAAAATCGCGATTCTTCTCAATATCTCAGTTAGCCTTCTCTTCAGGAAGAGAGTGATTCATGAAAATCCATGCATTTCAAGGTTCTCCTTTACAAGCAGAACATGAATCATCAACTGTCTTTCAGATCTGGTCTTTCACTGGGCCGCAAACTACAGTTGTAAAAGGTGAATTCTGCCCTCCATGTGACGATGCCAGAAACCGAACCGGAGTACTAGAGTGCATTTGGATGTCAATTCTGAACTCGCATGGGATTCCTAATACAACGCACAACTTGACTTTCCCCTTCTGTGTACGTTTGCCAGGAGCCATGTTGGGCAAGGTGTTAAAATCGGGATTCTTCTCAATATCTCAGTTAGATTTCTCTTCAGGCAGAGAGAGATTCATGAAAATCCATGCATTTCAAGATTCTCCTTTAGAAACAGAACATGAATCATCAACTGTCTTTCAGATCTGGTCTTTCACTGGGCTGCAAACTTGAGTTATAAAAGGTGAATTCTGCCCTCCATGTGACAATGCCAGAAACCAAACCGGAGTACTAGAGTGCATTTGGATGTCAATTCTGAACTCGCATGGGATTGCTAATACAACGGAGAGCTTGACATTCCCCTTCTGTGTACATTTGTGTGGAGGCAATGTTGGGCAAGGTGTTAAAATAGCGATTCTTCTCAATATCTCAGTTAGCTTTCTCTTCAGGCAGAGAGAGATTCATGAAAATCCATGCATTTCAAGATTCTCCTTTACAAGCAGAACATGAATCATCAGCTGTCTTTCAGATCTGGACTTTCACTGGGCTGCAAACTTCCGTTGTAAAAGGTGAATTCTGCCCTCCATGTGACAATGCCAGAAACCGAACCGGAGTACTAGAGTGCATTTGGATGTCAATTCTGAACTCGCATGGGATTCCTAATACAACGCACAACTTGACTTTCCCCTTCTGTGTACGTTTGCCAGGAGCCATGTTCGGCAAGGTGTTAAAATAGCGATTCTTCTCAATATCTCAGTTAGCCTTCTCTTCAGGCAGAGAGAGATTCATGAAAGTCCATGCATTTCAAGATTCTCCTTTACAACCAGAACATGAATCATCAACTGTCTTTCAGATCTGGTCTTTCACTGGGCTGCAAACTTGAGTTATAAAAGATGAATTCTGCCCTCCATGTGACAATGCCAGAAACCGAACCGGAGTTCTAGAGTGCATTTGGATGTCAATTCTGAACTCGCATGGGATTGCTAATACAACGGAGAGCTTGACATTCCCCTTCTGTGTACATTTGTGTGGAGGCAATGTTGGGCAAGGTGTTAAAATAGCGATTCTTCTCAATATCTCAGTTAGCCTTCTCTTCAGGAAGAGAGTGATTCATGAAAATCCATGCATTTCAAGGTTCTCCTTTACAAGCAGAACATGAATCATCAACTGTCTTTCAGATCTGGTCTTTCACTGGGCCGCAAACTACAGTTGTAAAAGGTGAATTCTGCCCTCCATTTGACGATGCCAGAAACCGAACCGGAGTACTAGAGTGCATTTGGATGTCAATTCTGAACTCGCATGGGATTCCTAATACAACGCACAACTTGACTTTCCCCTTCTGTGTACGTTTGCCAGGAGCCATGTTGGGCAAGGTGTTAAAATCGGGATTCTTCTCAATATCTCAGTTAGATTTCTCTTCAGGCAGAGAGAGATTCATGAAAATCCATGCATTTCAAGATTCTCCTTTAGAAACAGAACATGAATCATCAACTGTCTTTCAGATCTGGTCTTTCACTGGGCTGCAAACTTGAGTTATAAAAGGTGAATTCTGCCCTCCATGTGACAATGCCAGAAACCAAACCGGAGTACTAGAGTGCATTTGGATGTCAATTCTGAACTCGCATGGGATTGCTAATACAACGGAGAGCTTGACATTCCCCTTCTGTGTACATTTGTGTGGAGGCAATGTTGGGCAAGGTGTTAAAATAGCGATTCTTCTCAATATCTCAGTTAGCTTTCTCTTCAGGCAGAGAGAGATTCATGAAAATCCATGCATTTCAAGATTCTCCTTTACAAGCAGAACATGAATCATCAGCTGTCTTTCAGATCTGGACTTTCACTGGGCTGCAAACTTCCGTTGTAAAAGGTGAATTCTGCCCTCCATGTGACAATGCCAGAAACCGAACCGGAGTACTAGAGTGCATTTGGATGTCAATTCTGAACTCGCATGGGATTCCTAATACAACGCACAACTTGACTTTCCCCTTCTGTGTACGTTTGCCAGGAGCCATGTTCGGCAAGGTGTTAAAATAGCGATTCTTCTCAATATCTCAGTTAGCCTTCTCTTCAGGCAGAGAGAGATTCATGAAAGTCCATGCATTTCAAGATTCTCCTTTACAACCAGAACATGAATCATCAACTGTCTTTCAGATCTGGTCTTTCACTGGGCTGCAAACTTGAGTTATAAAAGATGAATTCTGCCCTCCATGTGACAATGCCAGAAACCGAACCGGAGTTCTAGAGTGCATTTGGATGTCAATTCTGAACTCGCATGGGATTGCTAATACAACGGAGAGCTTGACATTCCCCTTCTGTGTACATTTGTGTGGAGGCAATGTTGGGCAAGGTGTTAAAATAGCGATTCTTCTCAATATCTCAGTTAGCCTTCTCTTCAGGAAGAGAGTGATTCATGAAAATCCATGCATTTCAAGGTTCTCCTTTACAAGCAGAACATGAATCATCAACTGTCTTTCAGATCTGGTCTTTCACTGGGCCGCAAACTACAGTTGTAAAAGGTGAATTCTGCCCTCCATTTGACGATGCCAGAAACCGAACCGGAGTACTAGAGTGCATTTGGATGTCAATTCTGAACTCGCATGGGATTCCTAATACAACGCACAACTTGACTTTCCCCTTCTGTGTACGTTTGCCAGGAGCCATGTTGGGCAAGGTGTTAAAATCGGGATTCTTCTCAATATCTCAGTTAGATTTCTCTTCAGGCAGAGAGAGATTCATGAAAATCCATGCATTTCAAGATTCTCCTTTAGAAACAGAACATGAATCATCAACTGTCTTTCAGATCTGGTCTTTCACTGGGCTGCAAACTTCCGTTGTAAAAGGTGAATTCTGCCCTCCATGTGACAATGCCAGAAACCGAACCGGAGTACTAGAGTGCATTTGGATGTCAATTCTGAACTCGCATGGGATTGCTAATACAACGGAGAGCTTGACATTCCCCTTCTGTGTACATTTGTGTGGAGGCAATGTTGGGCAAGGTGTTAAAATAGCGATTCTTCTCAATATCTCAGTTAGCTTTCTCTTCAGGCAGAGAGAGATTCATGAAAATCCATGCATTTCAAGATTCTCCTTTACAAGCAGAACATGAATCATCAGCTGTCTTTCAGATCTGGACTTTCACTGGGCTGCAAACTTCCGTTGTAAAAGGTGAATTCTGCCCTCCATGTGACAATGCCAGAAACCGAACCGGAGTACTAGAGTGCATTTGGATGTCAATTCTGAACTCGCATGGGATTCCTAATACAACGCACAACTTGACTTTCCCCTTCTGTGTACGTTTGCCAGGAGCCATGTTCGGCAAGGTGTTAAAATAGCGATTCTTCTCAATATCTCAGTTAGCCTTCTCTTCAGGCAGAGAGAGATTCATGAAAGTCCATGCATTTCAAGATTCTCCTTTACAACCAGAACATGAATCATCAACTGTCTTTCAGATCTGGTCTTTCACTGGGCTGCAAACTTGAGTTATAAAAGATGAATTCTGCCCTCCATGTGACAATGCCAGAAACCGAACCGGAGTTCTAGAGTGCATTTGGATGTCAATTCTGAACTCGCATGGGATTGCTAATACAACGGAGAGCTTGACATTCCCCTTCTGTGTACATTTGTGTGGAGGCAATGTTGGGCAAGATGTTAAAATAGCGATTCTTCTCAATATCTCAGTTAGCCTTCTCTTCAGGAAGAGAGTGATTCATGAAAATCCATGCATTTCAAGGTTCTCCTTTACAAGCAGAACATGAATCATCAACTGTCTTTCAGATCTGGTCTTTCACTGGGCCGCAAACTACAGTTGTAAAAGGTGAATTCTGCCCTCCATGTGACGATGCCAGAAACCGAACCGGAGTACTGGAGTGCATTTGGATGTCAATTCTGAACTCGCATGGGATTCCTAATACAACGCACAACTTGACTTTCCCCTTCTGTGTACGTTTGCCAGGAGCCATGTTGGGCAAGGTGTTAAAATAGCGATTCTTCTCAATATCTCAGTTAGCCTTCTCTTCAGGCAGAGAGAGATTCATGAAAGTCCATGCATTTCAAGATTCTCCTTTACAACCAGAACATGAATCATCAACTGTCTTTCAGATCTGGTCTTTCACTGGGCTGCAAACCTGAGTTATAAAAGATGAATTCTGCCCTCCATGTGACAATGCCAGAAACCGAACCGGAGTTCTAGAGTGCATTTGGATGTCAATTCTGAACTCGCATTGGATTGCTAATACAACGGAGAGCTTGACATTCCCCTTCTGTGTACATTTGTGTGGAGGCAATGTTGGGCAAGGTGTTAAAATTGCGATTCTTCTCAATATCTCAGTTAGCTTTCTCTTCAGGCAGAGAGAGATTCATGAAAATCCATGCATTTCAAGATTCTCCTTTACAAGCAGAACATGAATCATCAGCTGTCTTTCAGATCTGGTCTTTCACTGGGCTGCAAACTTCCGTTGTAAAAGGTGAATTCTGCCCTCCATGTGACAATGCCAGAAACCGAACCGGTGTACTAGAGTGCATTTGGATGTCAATTCTGAACTCGCATGGGATTGCTAATACAACGGAGAGCTTGACATTCCCCTTCTGTGTACATTTGTGTGGAGGCAATGTTGGGCAAGGTGTTAAAATAGCGATTCTTCTCAATATCTCAGTTAGCTTTCTCTTCAGGCAGAGAGAGATTCATGAAAATCCATGCATTTCAAGATTCTCCTTTACAAACAGAGCATGAATCATCAACTGTCTTTCAGATCTGGTCTTTAACTGGGCTGCAAACTTCAGTTGTAAAAGGTGAATTCTGCCCTCCATGTGACAATGCCAGAAACCGAACCGGAGTACTAGAGTGCATTTGGATGTCAATTCTGAACTCGCATGGGATTCCTAATACAACGCACAACTTGACTTTCCCCTTCTGTGTACGTTTGCCAGGAGCCATGTTCGGCAAGGTGTTAAAATAGCGATTCTTCTCAATATCTCAGTTAGCCTTCTCTTCAGGCAGAGAGAGATTCATGAAAGTCCATGCATTTCAAGATTCTCCTTTACAACCAGAACATGAATCATCAACTGTCTTTCAGATCTGGTCTTTCACTGGGCTGCAAACTTGAGTTATAAAAGATGAATTCTGCCCTCCATGTGACAATGCCAGAAACCGAACCGGAGTTCTAGAGTGCATTTGGATGTCAATTCTGAACTCGCATGGGATTGCTAATACAACGGAGAGCTTGACATTCCCCTTCTGTGTACATTTGTGTGGAGGCAATGTTGGGCAAGATGTTAAAATAGCGATTCTTCTCAATATCTCAGTTAGCCTTCTCTTCAGTAAGAGAGTGATTCATGAAAATCCATGCATTTCAAGGTTCTCCTTTACAAGCAGAACATGAATCATCAACTGTCTTTCAGATCTGGTCTTTCACTGGGCCGCAAACTACAGTTGTAAAAGGTGAATTCTGCCCTCCATGTGACGATGCCAGAAACCGAACCGGAGTACTAGAGTGCATTTGGATGTCAATTCTGAACTCGCATGGGATTCCTAATACAACGCACAACTTGACTTTCCCCTTCTGTGTACGTTTGCCAGGAGCCATGTTGGGCAAGGTGTTAAAATAGCGATTCTTCTCAATATCTCAGTTAGCCTTCTCTTCAGGCAGAGAGAGATTCATGAAAGTCCATGCATTTCAAGATTCTCCTTTACAACCAGAACATGAATCATCAACTGTCTTTCAGATCTGGTCTTTCACTGGGCTGCAAACCTGAGTTATAAAAGATGAATTCTGCCCTCCATGTGACAATGCCAGAAACCGAACCGGAGTTCTAGTGCATTTGGATGTCAATTCTGAACTCGCATTGGATTGCTAATACAACGGAGAGCTTGACATTCCCCTTCTGTGTACATTTGTGTGGAGGCAATGTTGGGCAAGGTGTTAAAATAGCGATTCTTCTCAATATCTCAGTTAGCCTTCTCTTCAGGAAGAGAGTGATTCATGAAAATCCATGCATTTCAAGGTTCTCCTTTACAAGCAGAACATGAATCATCAACTGTCTTTCAGATCTGGTCTTTCACTGGGCCGCAAACTACAGTTGTAAAAGGTGAATTCTGCCCTCCATTTGACGATGCCAGAAACCGAACCGGAGTACTAGAGTGCATTTGGATGTCAATTCTGAACTCGCATGGGATTCCTAATACAACGCACAACTTGACTTTCCCCTTCTGTGTACGTTTGCCAGGAGCCATGTTGGGCAAGGTGTTAAAATCGGGATTCTTCTCAATATCTCAGTTAGATTTCTCTTCAGGCAGAGAGAGATTCATGAAAATCCATGCATTTCAAGATTCTCCTTTAGAAACAGAACATGAATCATCAACTGTCTTTCAGATCTGGTCTTTCACTGGGCTGCAAACTTCCGTTGTAAAAGGTGAATTCTGCCCTCCATGTGACAATGCCAGAAACCGAACCGGAGTACTAGAGTGCATTTGGATGTCAATTCTGAACTCGCATGGGATTGCTAATACAACGGAGAGCTTGACATTCCCCTTCTGTGTACATTTGTGTGGAGGCAATGTTGGGCAAGGTGTTAAAATAGCGATTCTTCTCAATATCTCAGTTAGCTTTCTCTTCAGGCAGAGAGAGATTCATGAAAATCCATGCATTTCAAGATTCTCCTTTACAAGCAGAACATGAATCATCAGCTGTCTTTCAGATCTGGACTTTCACTGGGCTGCAAACTTCCGTTGTAAAAGGTGAATTCTGCCCTCCATGTGACAATGCCAGAAACCGAACCGGAGTACTAGAGTGCATTTGGATGTCAATTCTGAACTCGCATGGGATTCCTAATACAACGCACAACTTGACTTTCCCCTTCTGTGTACGTTTGCCAGGAGCCATGTTCGGCAAGGTGTTAAAATAGCGATTCTTCTCAATATCTCAGTTAGCCTTCTCTTCAGGCAGAGAGAGATTCATGAAAGTCCATGCATTTCAAGATTCTCCTTTACAACCAGAACATGAATCATCAACTGTCTTTCAGATCTGGTCTTTCACTGGGCTGCAAACTTGAGTTATAAAAGATGAATTCTGCCCTCCATGTGACAATGCCAGAAACCGAACCGGAGTTCTAGAGTGCATTTGGATGTCAATTCTGAACTCGCATGGGATTGCTAATACAACGGAGAGCTTGACATTCCCCTTCTGTGTACATTTGTGTGGAGGCAATGTTGGGCAAGATGTTAAAATAGCGATTCTTCTCAATATCTCAGTTAGCCTTCTCTTCAGGAAGAGAGTGATTCATGAAAATCCATGCATTTCAAGGTTCTCCTTTACAAGCAGAACATGAATCATCAACTGTCTTTCAGATCTGGTCTTTCACTGGGCCGCAAACTACAGTTGTAAAAGGTGAATTCTGCCCTCCATGTGACGATGCCAGAAACCGAACCGGAGTACTAGAGTGCATTTGGATGTCAATTCTGAACTCGCATGGGATTCCTAATACAACGCACAACTTGACTTTCCCCTTCTGTGTACGTTTGCCAGGAGCCATGTTGGGCAAGGTGTTAAAATAGCGATTCTTCTCAATATCTCAGTTAGCCTTCTCTTCAGGCAGAGAGAGATTCATGAAAGTCCATGCATTTCAAGATTCTCCTTTACAACCAGAACATGAATCATCAACTGTCTTTCAGATCTGGTCTTTCACTGGGCTGCAAACCTGAGTTATAAAAGATGAATTCTGCCCTCCATGTGACAATGCCAGAAACCGAACCGGAGTTCTAGAGTGCATTTGGATGTCAATTCTGAACTCGCATTGGATTGCTAATACAACGGAGAGCTTGACATTCCCCTTCTGTGTACATTTGTGTGGAGGCAATGTTGGGCAAGGTGTTAAAATTGCGATTCTTCTCAATATCTCAGTTAGCTTTCTCTTCAGGCAGAGAGAGATTCATGAAAATCCATGCATTTCAAGATTCTCCTTTACAAGCAGAACATGAATCATCAGCTGTCTTTCAGATCTGGTCTTTCACTGGGCTGCAAACTTCCGTTGTAAAAGGTGAATTCTGCCCTCCATGTGACAATGCCAGAAACCGAACCGGTGTACTAGAGTGCATTTGGATGTCAATTCTGAACTCGCATGGGATTGCTAATACAACGGAGAGCTTGACATTCCCCTTCTGTGTACATTTGTGTGGAGGCAATGTTGGGCAAGGTGTTAAAATAGCGATTCTTCTCAATATCTCAGTTAGCTTTCTCTTCAGGCAGAGAGAGATTCATGAAAATCCATGCATTTCAAGATTCTCCTTTACAAACAGAGCATGAATCATCAACTGTCTTTCAGATCTGGTCTTTAACTGGGCTGCAAACTTCAGTTGTAAAAGGTGAATTCTGCCCTCCATGTGACAATGCCAGAAACCGAACCGGAGTACTAGAGTGCATTTGGATGTCAATTCTGAACTCGCATGGGATTCCTAATACAACGCACAACTTGACTTTCCCCTTCTGTGTACGTTTGCCAGGAGCCATGTTCGGCAAGGTGTTAAAATAGCGATTCTTCTCAATATCTCAGTTAGCCTTCTCTTCAGGCAGAGAGAGATTCATGAAAGTCCATGCATTTCAAGATTCTCCTTTACAACCAGAACATGAATCATCAACTGTCTTTCAGATCTGGTCTTTCACTGGGCTGCAAACTTGAGTTATAAAAGATGAATTCTGCCCTCCATGTGACAATGCCAGAAACCGAACCGGAGTTCTAGAGTGCATTTGGATGTCAATTCTGAACTCGCATGGGATTGCTAATACAACGGAGAGCTTGACATTCCCCTTCTGTGTACATTTGTGTGGAGGCAATGTTGGGCAAGATGTTAAAATAGCGATTCTTCTCAATATCTCAGTTAGCCTTCTCTTCAGTAAGAGAGTGATTCATGAAAATCCATGCATTTCAAGGTTCTCCTTTACAAGCAGAACATGAATCATCAACTGTCTTTCAGATCTGGTCTTTCACTGGGCCGCAAACTACAGTTGTAAAAGGTGAATTCTGCCCTCCATGTGACGATGCCAGAAACCGAACCGCAGTACTAGAGTGCATTTGGATGTCAATTCTGAACTCGCATGGGATTCCTAATACAACGCACAACTTGACTTTCCCCTTCTGTGTACGTTTGCCAGGAGCCATGTTGGGCAAGGTGTTAAAATAGCGATTCTTCTCAATATCTCAGTTAGCCTTCTCTTCAGGCAGAGAGAGATTCATGAAAGTCCATGCATTTCAAGATTCTCCTTTACAACCAGAACATGAATCATCAACTGTCTTTCAGATCTGGTCTTTCACTGGGCTGCAAACCTGAGTTATAAAAGATGAATTCTGCCCTCCATGTGACAATGCCAGAAACCGAACCGGAGTTCTAGTGCATTTGGATGTCAATTCTGAACTCGCATTGGATTGCTAATACAACGGAGAGCTTGACATTCCCCTTCTGTGTACATTTGTGTGGAGGCAATGTTGGGCAAGGTGTTAAAATAGCGATTCTTCTCAATATCTCAGTTAGCTTTCTCTTCAGGCAGAGAGAGATTCATGAAAATCCATGCATTTCAAGATTCTCCTTTACAAGCAGAACATGAATCATCAGCTGTCTTTCAGATCTGGTCTTTCACTGGGCTGCAAACTTCCGTTGTAAAAGGTGAATTCTGCCCTCCATGTGACAATGCCAGAAACCGAACCGGTGTACTAGAGTGCATTTGGATGTCAATTCTGAACTCGCATGGGATTGCTAATACAACGGAGAGCTTGACATTCCCCTTCTGTGTACATTTGTGTGGAGGCAATGTTGGGCAAGGTGTTAAAATAGCGATTCTTCTCAATATCTCAGTTAGCTTTCTCTTCAGGCAGAGAGAGATTCATGAAAATCCATGCATTTCAAGATTCTCCTTTACAAACAGAGCATGAATCATCAACTGTCTTTCAGATCTGGTCTTTAACTGGGCTGCAAACTTCAGTTGTAAAAGGTGAATTCTGCCCTCCATGTGACAATGCCAGAAACCGAACCGGAGTACTAGAGTGCATTTGGATGTCAATTCTGAACTCGCATGGGATTCCTAATACAACGCACAACTTGACTTTCCCCTTCTGTGTACGTTTGCCCGGAGCCATGTTCGGCAAGGTGTTAAAATCGCGATTCTTCTCAATATCTCAGTTAGATTTCTCTTCAGGCAGAGAGAGATTCATGAAAATCCATGCATTTCAAGATTCTCCTTTAGAAACAGAACATGAATCATCAACTGTCTTTCAGATCTGGTCTTTCACTGGGCTGCAAACTTCCGTTGTAAAAGGTGAATTCTGCCCTCCATGTGACAATGCCAGAAACCGAACCGGAGTACTAGAGTGCATTTGGATGTCAATTCTGAACTCGCATGGGATTGCTAATACAACGGAGAGCTTGACATTCCCCTTCTGTGTACATTTGTGTGGAGGCAATGTTGGGCAAGGTGTTAAAATAGCGATTCTTCTCAATATCTCAGTTAGCTTTCTCTTCAGGCAGAGAGAGATTCATGAAAATCCATGCATTTCAAGATTCTCCTTTACAAGCAGAACATGAATCATCAGCTGTCTTTCAGATCTGGTCTTTCACTGGGCTGCAAACTTCCGTTGTAAAAGGTGAATTCTGCCCTCCATGTGACAATGCCAGAAACCGAACCGGAGTACTAGAGTGCATTTGGATGTCAATTCTGAACTCGCATGGGATTCCTAATACAACGCACAACTTGACTTTCCCCTTCTGTGTACGTTTGCCAGGAGCCATGTTGGGCAAGGTGTTAAAATAGCGATTCTTCTCAATATCTCAGTTAGCCTTCTCTTCAGGCAGAGAGAGATTCATGAAAGTCCATGCATTTCAAGATTCTCCTTTACAACCAGAACATGAATCATCAACTGTCTTTCAGATCTGGTCTTTCACTGGGCTGCAAACCTGAGTTATAAAAGATGAATTCTGCCCTCCATGTGACAATGCCAGAAACCGAACCGGAGTTCTAGAGTGCATTTGGATGTCAATTCTGAACTCGCATTGGATTGCTAATACAACGGAGAGCTTGACATTCCCCTTCTGTGTACATTTGTGTGGAGGCAATGTTGGGCAAGGTGTTAAAATAGCGATTCTTCTCATATCTCAGTTAGCTTTCTCTTCAGGCAGAGAGAGATTCATGAAAATCCATGCATTTCAAGATTCTCCTTTACAAGCAGAACATGAATCATCAGCTGTCTTTCAGATCTGGTCTTTCACTGGGCTGCAAACTTCAGTTGTAAAAGGTGAATTCTGCCCTCCATGTGACAATGCCAGAAACCGAACCGGTGTACTAGAGTGCATTTGGATGTCAATTCTGAACTCGCATGGGATTGCTAATACAACGGAGAGCTTGACATTCCCCTTCTGTGTACATTTGTGTGGAGGCAATGTTGGGCAAGGTGTTAAAATAGCGATTCTTCTCAATATCTCAGTTAGCTTTCTCTTCAGGCAGAGAGAGATTCATGAAAATCCATGCATTTCAAGATTCTCCTTTACAAACAGAGCATGAATCATCAACTGTCTTTCAGATCTGGTCTTTAACTGGGCTGCAAACTTCAGTTGTAAAAGGTGAATTCTGCCCTCCATGTGACAATGCCAGAAACCGAACCGGAGTACTAGAGTGCATTTGGATGTCAATTCTGAACTCGCATGGGATTCCTAATACAACGCACAACTTGACTTTCCCCTTCTGTGTACGTTTGCCCGGAGCCATGTTCGGCAAGGTGTTAAAATCGCGATTCTTCTCAATATCTCAGTTAGATTTCTCTTCAGGCAGAGAGAGATTCATGAAAATCCATGCATTTCAAGATTCTCCTTTAGAAACAGAACATGAATCATCAACTGTCTTTCAGATCTGGTCTTTCACTGGGCTGCAAACTTGAGTTATAAAAGGTGAATTCTGCCCTCCATGTGACAATGCCAGAAACCGAACCGGAGTACTAGAGTGCATTTGGATGTCAATTCTGAACTCGCATGGGATTGCTAATACAACGGAGAGCTTGACATTCCCCTTCTGTGTACATTTGTGTGGAGGCAATGTTGGGCAAGGTGTTAAAATAGCGATTCTTCTCAATATCTCAGTTAGCTTTCTCTTCAGGCAGAGAGAGGTTCATGAAAATCCATGCATTTCAAGATTCTCCTTTACAAGCAGAACATGAATCATCAGCTGTCTTTCAGATCTGGTCTTTCACTGGGCTGCAAACTTCCGTTGTAAAAGGTGAATTCTGCCCTCCATGTGACAATGCCAGAAACCGAACCGG
This sequence comes from Candoia aspera, assembly GCF_035149785.1. Taxonomy (NCBI): domain Eukaryota; kingdom Metazoa; phylum Chordata; class Lepidosauria; order Squamata; family Candoiidae; genus Candoia; species Candoia aspera. Next base: position 16,872,935 of record NC_086166.1, on the reverse strand, counting down.
AGTACTAGAGTGCATTTGGATGTCAATTCTGAACTCGCATGGGATTCCTAATACAACGCACAACTTGACTTTCCCCTTCTGTGTACGTTTGCCAGGAGCCATGTTCGGCAAGGTGTTAAAATAGCGATTCTTCTCAATATCTCAGTTAGCCTTCTCTTCAGGCAGAGAGAGATTCATGAAAGTCCATGCATTTCAAGATTCTCCTTTACAACCAGAACATGAATCATCAACTGTCTTTCAGATCTGGTCTTTCACTGGGCTGCAAACTTGAGTTATAAAAGATGAATTCTGCCCTCCATGTGACAATGCCAGAAACCAAACCGGAGTTCTAGAGTGCATTTGGATGTCAATTCTGAACTTGCATGGGATTGCTAATACAACGGAGAGCTTGACATTCCCCTTCTGTGTACATTTGTGTGGAGGCAATGTTGGGCAAGATGTTAAAATCGCGATTCTTCTCAATATCTCAGTTAGCCTTCTCTTCAGGAAGAGAGTGATTCATGAAAATCCATGCATTTTCAAGGTTCTCCTTTACAAGCAGAACATGAATCATCAACTGTCTTTCAGATCTGGTCTTTCACTGGGCCGCAAACTACAGTTGTAAAAGGTGAATTCTGCCCTCCATGTGACGATGCCAGAAACCGAACCGGAGTACTAGAGTGCATTTGGATGTCAATTCTGAACTCGCATGGGATTCCTAATACAACGCACAACTTGACTTTCCCCTTCTGTGTACGTTTGCCAGAGCCATGTTGGGCAAGGTGTTAAAATCGGGATCTTCTCAATATCTCAGTTAGATTTCTCTTCAGGCAGAGAGAGATTCATGAAAATCCATGCATTTCAAGATTCTCCTTTAGAAACAGAACATGAATCATCAACTGTCTTTCAGATCTGGTCTTTCACTGGGCTGCAAACTTGAGTTATAAAAGGTGAATTCTGCCCTCCATGTGACAATGCCAGAAACCGAACCGGAGTACTAGAGTGCATTTGGATGTCAATTCTGAACTCGCATGGGATTCCTAATACAACGCACAACTTGACTTTCCCCTTCTGTGTACGTTTGCCAGGAGCCATGTTGGGCAAGGTGTTAAAATAGCGATTCTTCTCAATATCTCAGTTAGCCTTCTCTTCAGGCAGAGAGAGATTCATGAAAGTCCATGCATTTCAAGATTCTCCTTTACAACCAGAACATGAATCATCAACTGTCTTTCAGATCTGGTCTTTCACTGGGCTGCAAACCTGAGTTATAAAAGATGAATTCTGCCCTCCATGTGACAATGCCAGAAACCGAACCGGAGTTCTAGAGTGCATTTGGATGTCAATTCTGAACTCGCATTGGATTGCTAATACAACGGAGAGCTTGACATTCCCCTTCTGTGTACATTTGTGTGGAGGCAATGTTGGGCAAGGTGTTAAAATAGCGATTCTTCTCAATATCTCAGTTAGCTTTCTCTTCAGGCAGAGAGAGATTCATGAAAATCCATGCATTTCAAGATTCTCCTTTACAAGCAGAACATGAATCATCAGCTGTCTTTCAGATCTGGTCTTTCACTGGGCTGCAAACTTCAGTTGTAAAAGGTGAATTCTGCCCTCCATGTGACAATGCCAGAAACCGAACCGGTGTACTAGAGTGCATTTGGATGTCAATTCTGAACTCGCATGGGATTGCTAATACAACGGAGAGCTTGACATTCCCCTTCTGTGTACATTTGTGTGGAGGCAATGTTGGGCAAGGTGTTAAAATAGCGATTCTTCTCAATATCTCAGTTAGCTTTCTCTTCAGGCAGAGAGAGATTCATGAAAATCCATGCATTTCAAGATTCTCCTTTACAAACAGAGCATGAATCATCAACTGTCTTTCAGATCTGGTCTTTAACTGGGCTGCAAACTTCAGTTGTAAAAGGTGAATTCTGCCCTCCATGTGACAATGCCAGAAACCGAACCGGAGTACTAGAGTGCATTTGGATGTCAATTCTGAACTCGCATGGGATTCCTAATACAACGCACAACTTGACTTTCCCCTTCTGTGTACGTTTGCCCGGAGCCATGTTCGGCAAGGTGTTAAAATCGCGATTCTTCTCAATATCTCAGTTAGATTTCTCTTCAGGCAGAGAGAGATTCATGAAAATCCATGCATTTCAAGATTCTCCTTTAGAAACAGAACATGAATCAACAACTGTCTTTCAGATCTGGTCTTTCACTGGGCTGCAAACTTGAGTTATAAAAGGTGAATTCTGCCCTCCATGTGACAATGCCAGAAACCGAACCGGAGTACTAGAGTGCATTTGGATGTCAATTCTGAACTCGCATGGGATTGCTAATACAACGGAGAGCTTGACATTCCCCTTCTGTGTACATTTGTGTGGAGGCAATGTTGGGCAAGGTGTTAAAATAGCGATTCTTCTCAATATCTCAGTTAGCTTTCTCTTCAGGCAGAGAGAGGTTCATGAAAATCCATGCATTTCAAGATTCTCCTTTACAAGCAGAACATGAATCATCAGCTGTCTTTCAGATCTGGTCTTTCACTGGGCTGCAAACTTCCGTTGTAAAAGGTGAATTCTGCCCTCCATGTGACAATGCCAGAAACCGAACCGGAGTACTAGAGTGCATTTGGATGTCAATTCTGAACTCGCATGGGATTCCTAATACAACGCACAACTTGACTTTCCCCTTCTGTGTACGTTTGCCAGGAGCCATGTTCGGCAAGGTGTTAAAATAGCGATTCTTCTCAATATCTCAGTTAGCCTTCTCTTCAGGCAGAGAGAGATTCATGAAAGTCCATGCATTTCAAGATTCTCCTTTACAACCAGAACATGAATCATCAACTGTCTTTCAGATCTGGTCTTTCACTGGGCTGCAAACTTGAGTTATAAAAGATGAATTCTGCCCTCCATGTGACAATGCCAGAAACCAAACCGGAGTTCTAGAGTGCATTTGGATGTCAATTCTGAACTTGCATGGGATTGCTAATACAACGGAGAGCTTGACATTCCCCTTCTGTGTACATTTGTGTGGAGGCAATGTTGGGCAAGATGTTAAAATCGCGATTCTTCTCAATATCTCAGTTAGCCTTCTCTTCAGGAAGAGAGTGATTCATGAAAATCCATGCATTTCAAGGTTCTCCTTTACAAGCAGAACATGAATCATCAACTGTCTTTCAGATCTGGTCTTTCACTGGGCCGCAAACTACAGTTGTAAAAGGTGAATTCTGCCCTCCATGTGACGATGCCAGAAACCGAACCGGAGTACTAGAGTGCATTTGGATGTCAATTCTGAACTCGCATGGGATTCCTAATACAACGCACAACTTGACTTTCCCCTTCTGTGTACGTTTGCCAGGAGCCATGTTGGGCAAGGTGTTAAAATCGGGATTCTTCTCAATATCTCAGTTAGATTTCTCTTCAGGCAGAGAGAGATTCATGAAAATCCATGCATTTCAAGATTCTCCTTTAGAAACAGAACATGAATCATCAACTGTCTTTCAGATCTGGTCTTTCACTGGGCTGCAAACTTGAGTTATAAAAGGTGAATTCTGCCCTCCATGTGACAATGCCAGAAACCAAACCGGAGTACTAGAGTGCATTTGGATGTCAATTCTGAACTCGCATGGGATTGCTAATACAACGGAGAGCTTGACATTCCCCTTCTGTGTACATTTGTGTGGAGGCAATGTTGGGCAAGGTGTTAAAATAGCGATTCTTCTCAATATCTCAGTTAGCTTTCTCTTCAGGCAGAGAGAGATTCATGAAAATCCATGCATTTCAAGATTCTCCTTTACAAGCAGAACATGAATCATCAGCTGTCTTTCAGATCTGGACTTTCACTGGGCTGCAAACTTCCGTTGTAAAAGGTGAATTCTGCCCTCCATGTGACAATGCCAGAAACCGAACCGGAGTACTAGAGTGCATTTGGATGTCAATTCTGAACTCGCATGGGATTCCTAATACAACGCACAACTTGACTTTCCCCTTCTGTGTACGTTTGCCAGGAGCCATGTTCGGCAAGGTGTTAAAATAGCGATTCTTCTCAATATCTCAGTTAGCCTTCTCTTCAGGCAGAGAGAGATTCATGAAAGTCCATGCATTTCAAGATTCTCCTTTACAACCAGAACATGAATCATCAACTGTCTTTCAGATCTGGTCTTTCACTGGGCTGCAAACTTGAGTTATAAAAGATGAATTCTGCCCTCCATGTGACAATGCCAGAAACCGAACCGGAGTTCTAGAGTGCATTTGGATGTCAATTCTGAACTCGCATGGGATTGCTAATACAACGGAGAGCTTGACATTCCCCTTCTGTGTACATTTGTGTGGAGGCAATGTTGGGCAAGGTGTTAAAATAGCGATTCTTCTCAATATCTCAGTTAGCCTTCTCTTCAGGAAGAGAGTGATTCATGAAAATCCATGCATTTCAAGGTTCTCCTTTACAAGCAGAACATGAATCATCAACTGTCTTTCAGATCTGGTCTTTCACTGGGCCGCAAACTACAGTTGTAAAAGGTGAATTCTGCCCTCCATTTGACGATGCCAGAAACCGAACCGGAGTACTAGAGTGCATTTGGATGTCAATTCTGAACTCGCATGGGATTCCTAATACAACGCACAACTTGACTTTCCCCTTCTGTGTACGTTTGCCAGGAGCCATGTTGGGCAAGGTGTTAAAATCGGGATTCTTCTCAATATCTCAGTTAGATTTCTCTTCAGGCAGAGAGAGATTCATGAAAATCCATGCATTTCAAGATTCTCCTTTAGAAACAGAACATGAATCATCAACTGTCTTTCAGATCTGGTCTTTCACTGGGCTGCAAACTTCCGTTGTAAAAGGTGAATTCTGCCCTCCATGTGACAATGCCAGAAACCGAACCGGAGTACTAGAGTGCATTTGGATGTCAATTCTGAACTCGCATGGGATTGCTAATACAACGGAGAGCTTGACATTCCCCTTCTGTGTACATTTGTGTGGAGGCAATGTTGGGCAAGGTGTTAAAATAGCGATTCTTCTCAATATCTCAGTTAGCTTTCTCTTCAGGCAGAGGGAGATTCATGAAAATCCATGCATTTCAAGATTCTCCTTTACAAGCAGAACATGAATCATCAGCTGTCTTTCAGATCTGGACTTTCACTGGGCTGCAAACTTCCGTTGTAAAAGGTGAATTCTACCCTCCATGTGACAATGCCAGAAACCGAACCGGAGTACTAGAGTGCATTTGGATGTCAATTCTGAACTCGCATGGGATTCCTAATACAACGCACAACTTGACTTTCCCCTTCTGTGTACGTTTGCCAGGAGCCATGTTCGGCAAGGTGTTAAAATAGCGATTCTTCTCAATATCTCAGTTAGCCTTCTCTTCAGGCAGAGAGAGATTCATGAAAGTCCATGCATTTCAAGATTCTCCTTTACAACCAGAACATGAATCATCAACTGTCTTTCAGATCTGGTCTTTCACTGGGCTGCAAACTTGAGTTATAAAAGATGAATTCTGCCCTCCATGTGACAATGCCAGAAACCGAACCGGAGTTCTAGAGTGCATTTGGATGTCAATTCTGAACTCGCATGGGATTGCTAATACAACGGAGAGCTTGACATTCCCCTTCTGTGTACATTTGTGTGGAGGCAATGTTGGGCAAGATGTTAAAATAGCGATTCTTCTCAATATCTCAGTTAGCCTTCTCTTCAGGAAGAGAGTGATTCATGAAAATCCATGCATTTCAAGGTTCTCCTTTACAAGCAGAACATGAATCATCAACTGTCTTTCAGATCTGGTCTTTCACTGGGCCGCAAACTACAGTTGTAAAAGGTGAATTCTGCCCTCCATGTGACGATGCCAGAAACCGAACCGGAGTACTAGAGTGCATTTGGATGTCAATTCTGAACTCGCATGGGATTCCTAATACAACGCACAACTTGACTTTCCCCTTCTGTGTACGTTTGCCAGGAGCCATGTTGGGCAAGGTGTTAAAATAGCGATTCTTCTCAATATCTCAGTTAGCCTTCTCTTCAGGCAGAGAGAGATTCATGAAAGTCCATGCATTTCAAGATTCTCCTTTACAACCAGAACATGAATCATCAACTGTCTTTCAGATCTGGTCTTTCACTGGGCTGCAAACCTGAGTTATAAAAGATGAATTCTGCCCTCCATGTGACAATGCCAGAAACCGAACCGGAGTTCTAGAGTGCATTTGGATGTCAATTCTGAACTCGCATTGGATTGCTAATACAACGGAGAGCTTGACATTCCCCTTCTGTGTACATTTGTGTGGAGGCAATGTTGGGCAAGGTGTTAAAATTGCGATTCTTCTCAATATCTCAGTTAGCTTTCTCTTCAGGCAGAGAGAGATTCATGAAAATCCATGCATTTCAAGATTCTCCTTTACAAGCAGAACATGAATCATCAGCTGTCTTTCAGATCTGGTCTTTCACTGGGCTGCAAACTTCCGTTGTAAAAGGTGAATTCTGCCCTCCATGTGACAATGCCAGAAACCGAACCGGTGTACTAGAGTGCATTTGGATGTCAATTCTGAACTCGCATGGGATTGCTAATACAACGGAGAGCTTGACATTCCCCTTCTGTGTACATTTGTGTGGAGGCAATGTTGGGCAAGGTGTTAAAATAGCGATTCTTCTCAATATCTCAGTTAGCTTTCTCTTCAGGCAGAGAGAGATTCATGAAAATCCATGCATTTCAAGATTCTCCTTTACAAACAGAGCATGAATCATCAACTGTCTTTCAGATCTGGTCTTTAACTGGGCTGCAAACTTCAGTTGTAAAAGGTGAATTCTGCCCTCCATGTGACAATGCCAGAAACCGAACCGGAGTACTAGAGTGCATTTGGATGTCAATTCTGAACTCGCATGGGATTCCTAATACAACGCACAACTTGACTTTCCCCTTCTGTGTACGTTTGCCAGGAGCCATGTTCGGCAAGGTGTTAAAATAGCGATTCTTCTCAATATCTCAGTTAGCCTTCTCTTCAGGCAGAGAGAGATTCATGAAAGTCCATGCATTTCAAGATTCTCCTTTACAACCAGAACATGAATCATCAACTGTCTTTCAGATCTGGTCTTTCACTGGGCTGCAAACTTGAGTTATAAAAGATGAATTCTGCCCTCCATGTGACAATGCCAGAAACCGAACCGGAGTTCTAGAGTGCATTTGGATGTCAATTCTGAACTCGCATGGGATTGCTAATACAACGGAGAGCTTGACATTCCCCTTCTGTGTACATTTGTGTGGAGGCAATGTTGGGCAAGATGTTAAAATAGCGATTCTTCTCAATATCTCAGTTAGCCTTCTCTTCAGTAAGAGAGTGATTCATGAAAATCCATGCATTTCAAGGTTCTCCTTTACAAGCAGAACATGAATCATCAACTGTCTTTCAGATCTGGTCTTTCACTGGGCCGCAAACTACAGTTGTAAAAGGTGAATTCTGCCCTCCATGTGACGATGCCAGAAACCGAACCGGAGTACTAGAGTGCATTTGGATGTCAATTCTGAACTCGCATGGGATTCCTAATACAACGCACAACTTGACTTTCCCCTTCTGTGTACGTTTGCCAGGAGCCATGTTGGGCAAGGTGTTAAAATAGCGATTCTTCTCAATATCTCAGTTAGCCTTCTCTTCAGGCAGAGAGAGATTCATGAAAGTCCATGCATTTCAAGATTCTCCTTTACAACCAGAACATGAATCATCAACTGTCTTTCAGATCTGGTCTTTCACTGGGCTGCAAACCTGAGTTATAAAAGATGAATTCTGCCCTCCATGTGACAATGCCAGAAACCGAACCGGAGTTCTAGTGCATTTGGATGTCAATTCTGAACTCGCATTGGATTGCTAATACAACGGAGAGCTTGACATTCCCCTTCTGTGTACATTTGTGTGGAGGCAATGTTGGGCAAGGTGTTAAAATAGCGATTCTTCTCAATATCTCAGTTAGCTTTCTCTTCAGGCAGAGAGAGATTCATGAAAATCCATGCATTTCAAGATTCTCCTTTACAAGCAGAACATGAATCATCAGCTGTCTTTCAGATCTGGTCTTTCACTGGGCTGCAAACTTCCGTTGTAAAAGGTGAATTCTGCCCTCCATGTGACAATGCCAGAAACCGAACCGGTGTACTAGAGTGCATTTGGATGTCAATTCTGAACTCGCATGGGATTGCTAATACAACGGAGAGCTTGACATTCCCCTTCTGTGTACATTTGTGTGGAGGCAATGTTGGGCAAGGTGTTAAAATAGCGATTCTTCTCAATATCTCAGTTAGCTTTCTCTTCAGGCAGAGAGAGATTCATGAAAATCCATGCATTTCAAGATTCTCCTTTACAAACAGAGCATGAATCATCAACTGTCTTTCAGATCTGGTCTTTAACTGGGCTGCAAACTTCAGTTGTAAAAGGTGAATTCTGCCCTCCATGTGACAATGCCAGAAACCGAACCGGAGTACTAGAGTGCATTTGGATGTCAATTCTGAACTCGCATGGGATTCCTAATACAACGCACAACTTGACTTTCCCCTTCTGTGTACGTTTGCCCGGAGCCATGTTCGGCAAGGTGTTAAAATCGCGATTCTTCTCAATATCTCAGTTAGATTTCTCTTCAGGCAGAGAGAGATTCATGAAAATCCATGCATTTCAAGATTCTCCTTTAGAAACAGAACATGAATCATCAACTGTCTTTCAGATCTGGTCTTTCACTGGGCTGCAAACTTGAGTTATAAAAGGTGAATTCTGCCCTCCATGTGACAATGCCAGAAACCGAACCGGAGTACTAGAGTGCATTTGGATGTCAATTCTGAACTCGCATGGGATTGCTAATACAACGGAGAGCTTGACATTCCCCTTCTGTGTACATTTGTGTGGAGGCAATGTTGGGCAAGGTGTTAAAATAGCGATTCTTCTCAATATCTCAGTTAGCTTTCTCTTCAGGCAGAGAGAGATTCATGAAAATCCATGCATTTCAAGATTCTCCTTTACAAGCAGAACATGAATCATCAGCTGTCTTTCAGATCTGGTCTTTCACTGGGCTGCAAACTTCCGTTGTAAAAGGTGAATTCTGCCCTCCATGTGACAATGCCAGAAACCGAACCGGAGTACTAGAGTGCATTTGGATGTCAATTCTGAACTCGCATGGGATTCCTAATACAACGCACAACTTGACTTTCCCCTTCTGTGTACGTTTGCCAGGAGCCATGTTGGGCAAGGTGTTAAAATAGCGATTCTTCTCAATATCTCAGTTAGCCTTCTCTTCAGGCAGAGAGAGATTCATGAAAGTCCATGCATTTCAAGATTCTCCTTTACAACCAGAACATGAATCATCAACTGTCTTTCAGATCTGGTCTTTCACTGGGCTGCAAACCTGAGTTATAAAAGATGAATTCTGCCCTCCATGTGACAATGCCAGAAACCGAACCGGAGTTCTAGAGTGCATTTGGATGTCAATTCTGAACTCGCATTGGATTGCTAATACAACGGAGAGCTTGACATTCCCCTTCTGTGTACATTTGTGTGGAGGCAATGTTGGGCAAGGTGTTAAAATAGCGATTCTTCTCAATATCTCAGTTAGCTTTCTCTTCAGGCAGAGAGAGATTCATGAAAATCCATGCATTTCAAGATTCTCCTTTACAAGCAGAACATGAATCATCAGCTGTCTTTCAGATCTGGTCTTTCACTGGGCTGCAAACTTCCGTTGTAAAAGGTGAATTCTGCCCTCCATGTGACAATGCCAGAAACCGAACCGGTGTACTAGAGTGCATTTGGATGTCAATTCTGAACTCGCATGGGATTGCTAATACAACGGAGAGCTTGACATTCCCCTTCTGTGTACATTTGTGTGGAGGCAATGTTGGGCAAGGTGTTAAAATAGCGATTCTTCTCAATATCTCAGTTAGCTTTCTCTTCAGGCAGAGAGAGATTCATGAAAATCCATGCATTTCAAGATTCTCCTTTACAAACAGAGCATGAATCATCAACTGTCTTTCAGATCTGGTCTTTAACTGGGCTGCAAACTTCAGTTGTAAAAGGTGAATTCTGCCCTCCATGTGACAATGCCAGAAACCGAACCGGAGTACTAGAGTGCATTTGGATGTCAATTCTGAACTCGCATGGGATTCCTAATACAACGCACAACTTGACTTTCCCCTTCTGTGTACGTTTGCCCGGAGCCATGTTCGGCAAGGTGTTAAAATCGCGATTCTTCTCAATATCTCAGTTAGATTTCTCTTCAGGCAGAGAGAGATTCATGAAAATCCATGCATTTCAAGATTCTCCTTTAGAAACAGAACATGAATCATCAACTGTCTTTCAGATCTGGTCTTTCACTGGGCTGCAAACTTGAGTTATAAAAGGTGAATTCTGCCCTCCATGTGACAATGCCAGAAACCGAACCGGAGTACTAGAGTGCATTTGGATGTCAATTCTGAACTCGCATGGGATTGCTAATACAACGGAGAGCTTGACATTCCCCTTCTGTGTACATTTGTGTGGAGGCAATGTTGGGCAAGGTGTTAAAATAGCGATTCTTCTCAATATCTCAGTTAGCTTTCTCTTCAGGCAGAGAGAGATTCATGAAAATCCATGCATTTCAAGATTCTCCTTTACAAGCAGAACATGAATCATCAGCTGTCTTTCAGATCTGGTCTTTCACTGGGCTGCAAACTTCCGTTGTAAAAGGTGAATTCTGCCCTCCATGTGACAATGCCAGAAACCGAACCGGAGTACTAGAGTGCATTTGGATGTCAATTCTGAACTCGCATGGGATTCCTAATACAACGCACAACTTGACTTTCCCCTTCTGTGTACGTTTGCCAGGAGCCATGTTGGGCAAGGTGTTAAAATAGCGATTCTTCTCAATATCTCAGTTAGCCTTCTCTTCAGGCAGAGAGAGATTCATGAAAGTCCATGCATTTCAAGATTCTCCTTTACAACCAGAACATGAATCATCAACTGTCTTTCAGATCTGGTCTTTCACTGGGCTGCAAACCTGAGTTATAAAAGATGAATTCTGCCCTCCATGTGACAATGCCAGAAACCGAACCGGAGTTCTAGAGTGCATTTGGATGTCAATTCTGAACTCGCATTGGATTGCTAATACAACGGAGAGCTTGACATTCCCCTTCTGTGTACATTTGTGTGGAGGCAATGTTGGGCAAGGTGTTAAAATAGCGATTCTTCTCAATATCTCAGTTAGCTTTCTCTTCAGGCAGAGAGAGATTCATGAAAATCCATGCATTTCAAGATTCTCCTTTACAAGCAGAACATGAATCATCAGCTGTCTTTCAGATCTGGTCTTTCACTGGGCTGCAAACTTCAGTTGTAAAAGGTGAATTCTGCCCTCCATGTGACAATGCCAGAAACCGAACCGGTGTACTAGAGTGCATTTGGATGTCAATTCTGAACTCGCATGGGATTGCTAATACAACGGAGAGCTTGACATTCCCCTTCTGTGTACATTTGTGTGGAGGCAATGTTGGGCAAGGTGTTAAAATAGCGATTCTTCTCAATATCTCAGTTAGCTTTCTCTTCAGGCAGAGAGAGATTCATGAAAATCCATGCATTTCAAGATTCTCCTTTACAAACAGAGCATGAATCATCAACTGTCTTTCAGATCTGGTCTTTAACTGGGCTGCAAACTTCAGTTGTAAAAGGTGAATTCTGCCCTCCATGTGACAATGCCAGAAACCGAACCGGAGTACTAGAGTGCATTTGGATGTCAATTCTGAACTCGCATGGGATTCCTAATACAACGCACAACTTGACTTTCCCCTTCTGTGTACGTTTGCCCGGAGCCATGTTCGGCAAGGTGTTAAAATCGCGATTCTTCTCAATATCTCAGTTAGATTTCTCTTCAGGCAGAGAGAGATTCATGAAAATCCATGCATTTCAAGATTCTCCTTTAGAAACAGAACATGAATCATCAACTGTCTTTCAGATCTGGTCTTTCACTGGGCTGCAAACTTGAGTTATAAAAGGTGAATTCTGCCCTCCATGTGACAATGCCAGAAACCGAACCGGAGTACTAGAGTGCATTTGGATGTCAATTCTGAACTCGCATGGGATTGCTAATACAACGGAGAGCTTGACATTCCCCTTCTGTGTACATTTGTGTGGAGGCAATGTTGGGCAAGGTGTTAAAATAGCGATTCTTCTCAATATCTCAGTTAGCTTTCTCTTCAGGCAGAGGGAGATTCATGAAAATCCATGCATTTCAAGATTCTCCTTTACAAGCAGAACATGAATCATCAGCTGTCTTTCAGATCTGGACTTTCACTGGGCTGCAAACTTCCGTTGTAAAAGGTGAATTCTGCCCTCCATGTGACAATGCCAGAAACCGAACCGGAGTACTAGAGTGCATTTGGATGTCAATTCTGAACTCGCATGGGATTCCTAATACAACGCACAACTTGACTTTCCCCTTCTGTGTACGTTTGCCAGGAGCCATGTTCGGCAAGGTGTTAAAATAGCGATTCTTCTCAATATCTCAGTTAGCCTTCTCTTCAGGCAGAGAGAGATTCATGAAAGTCCATGCATTTCAAGATTCTCCTTTACAACCAGAACATGAATCATCAACTGTCTTTCAGATCTGGTCTTTCACTGGGCTGCAAACTTGAGTTATAAAAGATGAATTCTGCCCTCCATGTGACAATGCCAGAAACCGAACCGGAGTTCTAGAGTGCATTTGGATGTCAATTCTGAACTCGCATGGGATTGCTAATACAACGGAGAGCTTGACATTCCCCTTCTGTGTACATTTGTGTGGAGGCAATGTTGGGCAAGATGTTAAAATAGCGATTCTTCTCAATATCTCAGTTAGCCTTCTCTTCAGGAAGAGAGTGATTCATGAAAATCCATGCATTTCAAGGTTCTCCTTTACAAGCAGAACATGAATCATCAACTGTCTTTCAGATCTGGTCTTTCACTGGGCCGCAAACTACAGTTGTAAAAGGTGAATTCTGCCCTCCATGTGACGATGCCAGAAACCGAACCGGAGTACTAGAGTGCATTTGGATGTCAATTCTGAACTCGCATGGGATTCCTAATACAACGCACAACTTGACTTTCCCCTTCTGTGTACGTTTGCCAGGAGCCATGTTGGGCAAGGTGTTAAAATAGCGATTCTTCTCAATATCTCAGTTAGCCTTCTCTTCAGGCAGAGAGAGATTCATGAAAGTCCATGCATTTCAAGATTCTCCTTTACAACCAGAACATGAATCATCAACTGTCTTTCAGATCTGGTCTTTCACTGGGCTGCAAACCTGAGTTATAAAAGATGAATTCTGCCCTCCATGTGACAATGCCAGAAACCGAACCGGAGTTCTAGAGTGCATTTGGATGTCAATTCTGAACTCGCATTGGATTGCTAATACAACGGAGAGCTTGACATTCCCCTTCTGTGTACATTTGTGTGGAGGCAATGTTGGGCAAGGTGTTAAAATTGCGATTCTTCTCAATATCTCAGTTAGCTTTCTCTTCAGGCAGAGAGAGATTCATGAAAATCCATGCATTTCAAGATTCTCCTTTACAAGCAGAACATGAATCATCAGCTGTCTTTCAGATCTGGTCTTTCACTGGGCTGCAAACTTCCGTTGTAAAAGGTGAATTCTGCCCTCCATGTGACAATGCCAGAAACCGAACCGGTGTACTAGAGTGCATTTGGATGTCAATTCTGAACTCGCATGGGATTGCTAATACAACGGAGAGCTTGACATTCCCCTTCTGTGTACATTTGTGTGGAGGCAATGTTGGGCAAGGTGTTAAAATAGCGATTCTTCTCAATATCTCAGTTAGCTTTCTCTTCAGGCAGAGAGAGATTCATGAAAATCCATGCATTTCAAGATTCTCCTTTACAAACAGAGCATGAATCATCAACTGTCTTTCAGATCTGGTCTTTAACTGGGCTGCAAACTTCAGTTGTAAAAGGTGAATTCTGCCCTCCATGTGACAATGCCAGAAACCGAACCGGAGTACTAGAGTGCATTTGGATGTCAATTCTGAACTCGCATGGGATTCCTAATACAACGCACAACTTGACTTTCCCCTTCTGTGTACGTTTGCCAGGAGCCATGTTCGGCAAGGTGTTAAAATAGCGATTCTTCTCAATATCTCAGTTAGCCTTCTCTTCAGGCAGAGAGAGATTCATGAAAGTCCATGCATTTCAAGATTCTCCTTTACAACCAGAACATGAATCATCAACTGTCTTTCAGATCTGGTCTTTCACTGGGCTGCAAACTTGAGTTATAAAAGATGAATTCTGCCCTCCATGTGACAATGCCAGAAACCGAACCGGAGTTCTAGAGTGCATTTGGATGTCAATTCTGAACTCGCATGGGATTGCTAATACAACGGAGAGCTTGACATTCCCCTTCTGTGTACATTTGTGTGGAGGCAATGTTGGGCAAGATGTTAAAATAGCGATTCTTCTCAATATCTCAGTTAGCCTTCTCTTCAGTAAGAGAGTGATTCATGAAAATCCATGCATTTCAAGGTTCTCCTTTACAAGCAGAACATGAATCATCAACTGTCTTTCAGATCTGGTCTTTCACTGGGCCGCAAACTACAGTTGTAAAAGGTGAATTCTGCCCTCCATGTGACGATGCCAGAAACCGAACCGGAGTACTAGAGTGCATTTGGATGTCAATTCTGAACTCGCATGGGATTCCTAATACAACGCACAACTTGACTTTCCCCTTCTGTGTACGTTTGCCAGGAGCCATGTTGGGCAAGGTGTTAAAATAGCGATTCTTCTCAATATCTCAGTTAGCCTTCTCTTCAGGCAGAGAGAGATTCATGAAAGTCCATGCATTTCAAGATTCTCCTTTACAACCAGAACATGAATCATCAACTGTCTTTCAGATCTGGTCTTTCACTGGGCTGCAAACCTGAGTTATAAAAGATGAATTCTGCCCTCCATGTGACAATGCCAGAAACCGAACCGGAGTTCTAGTGCATTTGGATGTCAATTCTGAACTCGCATTGGATTGCTAATACAACGGAGAGCTTGACATTCCCCTTCTGTGTACATTTGTGTGGAGGCAATGTTGGGCAAGGTGTTAAAATAGCGATTCTTCTCAATATCTCAGTTAGCTTTCTCTTCAGGCAGAGAGAGATTCATGAAAATCCATGCATTTCAAGATTCTCCTTTACAAGCAGAACATGAATCATCAGCTGTCTTTCAGATCTGGTCTTTCACTGGGCTGCAAACTTCCGTTGTAAAAGGTGAATTCTGCCCTCCATGTGACAATGCCAGAAACCGAACCGGTGTACTAGAGTGCATTTGGATGTCAATTCTGAACTCGCATGGGATTGCTAATACAACGGAGAGCTTGACATTCCCCTTCTGTGTACATTTGTGTGGAGGCAATGTTGGGCAAGGTGTTAAAATAGCGATTCTTCTCAATATCTCAGTTAGCTTTCTCTTCAGGCAGAGAGAGATTCATGAAAATCCATGCATTTCAAGATTCTCCTTTACAAACAGAGCATGAATCATCAACTGTCTTTCAGATCTGGTCTTTAACTGGGCTGCAAACTTCAGTTGTAAAAGGTGAATTCTGCCCTCCATGTGACAATGCCAGAAACCGAACCGGAGTACTAGAGTGCATTTGGATGTCAATTCTGAACTCGCATGGGATTGCTAATACAACGGAGAGCTTGACATTCCCCTTCTGTGTACGTTTGCCCGGAGCCATGTTCGGCAAGGTGTTAAAATCGCGATTCTTCTCAATATCTCAGTTAGATTTCTCTTCAGGCAGAGAGAGATTCATGAAAATCCATGCATTTCAAGATTCTCCTTTAGAAACAGAACATGAATCATCAACTGTCTTTCAGATCTGGTCTTTCACTGGGCTGCAAACTTGAGTTATAAAAGGTGAATTCTGCCCTCCATGTGACAATGCCAGAAACCGAACCGGAGTACTAGAGTGCATTTGGATGTCAATTCTGAACTCGCATGGGATTGCTAATACAACGGAGAGCTTGACATTCCCCTTCTGTGTACATTTGTGTGGAGGCAATGTTGGGCAAGGTGTTAAAATAGCGATTCTTCTCAATATCTCAGTTAGCTTTCTCTTCAGGCAGAGAGAGATTCATGAAAATCCATGCATTTCAAGATTCTCCTTTACAAGCAGAACATGAATCATCAGCTGTCTTTCAGATCTGGTCTTTCACTGGGCTGCAAACTTCCGTTGTAAAAGGTGAATTCTGCCCTCCATGTGACAATGCCAGAAACCGAACCGGAGTACTAGAGTGCATTTGGATGTCAATTCTGAACTCGCATGGGATTCCTAATACAACGCACAACTTGACTTTCCCCTTCTGTGTACGTTTGCCAGGAGCCATGTTGGGCAAGGTGTTAAAATAGCGATTCTTCTCAATATCTCAGTTAGCCTTCTCTTCAGGCAGAGAGAGATTCATGAAAGTCCATGCATTTCAAGATTCTCCTTTACAACCAGAACATGAATCATCAACTGTCTTTCAGATCTGGTCTTTCACTGGGCTGCAAACCTGAGTTATAAAAGATGAATTCTGCCCTCCATGTGACAATGCCAGAAACCGAACCGGAGTTCTAGAGTGCATTTGGATGTCAATTCTGAACTCGCATTGGATTGCTAATACAACGGAGAGCTTGACATTCCCCTTCTGTGTACATTTGTGTGGAGGCAATGTTGGGCAAGGTGTTAAAATAGCGATTCTTCTCAATATCTCAGTTAGCTTTCTCTTCAGGCAGAGAGAGATTCATGAAAATCCATGCATTTCAAGATTCTCCTTTACAAGCAGAACATGAATCATCAGCTGTCTTTCAGATCTGGTCTTTCACTGGGCTGCAAACTTCAGTTGTAAAAGGTGAATTCTGCCCTCCATGTGACAATGCCAGAAACCGAACCGGTGTACTAGAGTGCATTTGGATGTCAATTCTGAACTCGCATGGGATTGCTAATACAACGGAGAGCTTGACATTCCCCTTCTGTGTACATTTGTGTGGAGGCAATGTTGGGCAAGGTGTTAAAATAGCGATTCTTCTCAATATCTCAGTTAGCTTTCTCTTCAGGCAGAGAGAGATTCATGAAAATCCATGCATTTCAAGATTCTCCTTTACAAGCAGAACATGAATCATCAGCTGTCTTTCAGATCTGGTCTTTCACTGGGCTGCAAACTTCCGTTGTAAAAGGTGAATTCTGCCCTCCATGTGACAATGCCAGAAACCGAACCGGAGTACTAGAGTGCATTTGGATGTCAATTCTGAACTCGCATGGGATTCCTAATACAACGCACAACTTGACTTTCCCCTTCTGTGTACGTTTGCCAGGAGCCATGTTGGGCAAGGTGTTAAAATAGCGATTCTTCTCAATATCTCAGTTAGCCTTCTCTTCAGGCAGAGAGAGATTCATGAAAGTCCATGCATTTCAAGATTCTCCTTTACAACCAGAACATGAATCATCAACTGTCTTTCAGATCTGGTCTTTCACTGGGCTGCAAACCTGAGTTATAAAAGATGAATTCTGCCCTCCATGTGACAATGCCAGAAACCGAACCGGAGTTCTAGAGTGCATTTGGATGTCAATTCTGAACTCGCATTGGATTGCTAATACAACGGAGAGCTTGACATTCCCCTTCTGTGTACATTTGTGTGGAGGCAATGTTGGGCAAGGTGTTAAAATAGCGATTCTTCTCAATATCTCAGTTAGCTTTCTCTTCAGGCAGAGAGAGATTCATGAAAATCCATGCATTTCAAGATTCTCCTTTACAAGCAGAACATGAATCATCAGCTGTCTTTCAGATCTGGTCTTTCACTGGGCTGCAAACTTCAGTTGTAAAAGGTGAATTCTGCCCTCCATGTGACAATGCCAGAAACCGAACCGGTGTACTAGAGTGCATTTGGATGTCAATTCTGAACTCGCATGGGATTGCTAATACAACGGAGAGCTTGACATTCCCCTTCTGTGTACATTTGTGTGGAGGCAATGTTGGGCAAGGTGTTAAAATAGCGATTCTTCTCAATATCTCAGTTAGCTTTCTCTTCAGGCAGAGAGAGATTCATGAAAATCCATGCATTTCAAGATTCTCCTTTACAAACAGAGCATGAATCATCAACTGTCTTTCAGATCTGGTCTTTAACTGGGCTGCAAACTTCAGTTGTAAAAGGTGAATTCTGCCCTCCATGTGACAATGCCAGAAACCGAACCGGAGTACTAGAGTGCATTTGGATGTCAATTCTGAACTCGCATGGGATTCCTAATACAACGCACAACTTGACTTTCCCCTTCTGTGTACGTTTGCCCGGAGCCATGTTCGGCAAGGTGTTAAAATCGCGATTCTTCTCAATATCTCAGTTAGATTTCTCTTCAGGCAGAGAGAGATTCATGAAAATCCATGCATTTCAAGATTCTCCTTTAGAAACAGAACATGAATCATCAACTGTCTTTCAGATCTGGTCTTTCACTGGGCTGCAAACTTGAGTTATAAAAGGTGAATTCTGCCCTCCATGTGACAATGCCAGAAACCGAACCGGAGTACTAGAGGGCATTTGGATGTCAATACTGAACTCGCATGGGATTGCTAATACAACGGAGAGCTTGACATTCCCCTTCTGTGTACATTTGTGTGGAGGCAATGTTGGGCAAGGTGTTAAAATAGCGATTCTTCTCAATATCTCAGTTAGCTTTCTCTTCAGGCAGAGAGAGATTCATGAAAATCCATGCATTTCAAGATTCTCCTTTACAAGCAGAACATGAATCATCAGCTGTCTTTCAGATCTGGTCTTTCACTGGGCTGCAAACTTCCGTTGTAAAAGGTGAATTCTGCCCTCCATGTGACAATGCCAGAAACCGAACCGGAGTACTAGAGTGCATTTGGATGTCAATTCTGAACTCGCATGGGATTCCTAATACAACGCACAACTTGACTTTCCCCTTCTGTGTACGTTTGCCAGGAGCCATGTTGGGCAAGGTGTTAAAATAGCGATTCTTCTCAATATCTCAGTTAGCCTTCTCTTCAGGCAGAGAGAGATTCATGAAAGTCCATGCATTTCAAGATTCTCCTTTACAACCAGAACATGAATCATCAACTGTCTTTCAGATCTGGTCTTTCACTGGGCTGCAAACTTGAGTTATAAAAGATGAATTCTGCCCTCCATGTGACAATGCCAGAAACCGAACCGGAGTTCTAGAGTGCATTTGGATGTCAATTCTGAACTCGCATGGGATTGCTAATACAACGGAGAGCTTGACATTCCCCTTCTGTGTACATTTGTGTGGAGGCAATGTTGGGCAAGATGTTAAAATAGCGATTCTTCTCAATATCTCAGTTAGCCTTCTCTTCAGGAAGAGAGTGATTCATGAAAATCCATGCATTTCAAGGTTCTCCTTTACAAGCAGAACATGAATCATCAACTGTCTTTCAGATCTGGTCTTTCACTGGGCCGCAAACCTCAGTTGTAAAAGGTGAATTCTGCCCTCCATGTGACGATGCCAGAAACCGAACCGGAGTACTAGAGTGCATTTGGATGTCAATTCTGAACTCGCATGGGATTCCTAATACAACGCACAACTTGACTTTCCCCTTCTGTGTACGTTTGCCAGGAGCCATGTTGGGCAAGGTGTTAAAATAGCGATTCTTCTCAATATCTCAGTTAGCCTTCTCTTCAGGCAGAGAGAGATTCATGAAAGTCCATGCATTTCAAGATTCTCCTTTACAACCAGAACATGAATCATCAACTTTCTTTCAGATCTGGTCTTTCACTGGGCTGCAAACCTGAGTTATAAAAGATGAATTCTGCCCTCCATGTGACAATGCCAGAAACCGAACCGGAGTTCTAGAGTGCATTTGGATGTCAATTCTGAACTCGCATTGGATTGCTAATACAACGGAGAGCTTGACATTCCCCTTCTGTGTACATTTGTGTGGAGGCAATGTTGGGCAAGGTGTTAAAATAGCGATTCTTCTCAATATCTCAGTTAGCTTTCTCTTCAGGCAGAGAGAGATTCATGAAAATCCATGCATTTCAAGATTCTCCTTTACAAACAGAACATGAATCATCAACTGTCTTTCAGATCTGGTCTTTCACTGGGCTGCAAACTTCAGTTGTAAAAGGTGAATTCTGCTCTCCATGTGACAATGCCAGAAACCGAACCGGAGTACTAGAGTGCATTTGGATGTCAATTCTGAACTCGCATGGGATTCCTAATACAACGCACAACTTGACTTTCCCCTTTTGTGTACGTTTGCCAGGAGCCATGTTGGGCAAGGTGTTAAAATAGCGATTCTTCTCAATATCTCAGTTAGCCTTCTCTTCAGGCAGAGAGAGATTCATGAAAATCCATGCATTTCAAGATTCTCCTTTACAAGCAGAACATGAATCATCAGCTGTCTTTCAGATCTGGTCTTTCACTGGGCTGCAAACATCCGTTGTAAAAGGTGAATTCTGCCCTCCATGTGACAATGCCAGAAACCGAACCGGTGTACTAGAGTGCATTTGGATGTCAATTCTGAACTCGCATGGGATTGCTAATACAACGGAGAGCTTCACATTCCCCTTCTGTGTACATTTGTGTGGAGGCAATGTTGGGCAAGGTGTTAAAATAGCGATTCTTCTCAATATCTCAGTTAGCTTTCTCTTCAGGCAGAGAGAGATTCATGAAAATCCATGCATTTCAAGATTCTCCTTTACAAACAGAACATGAATCATCAACTGTCTTTCAGATCTGGTCTTTCACTGGGCTGCAAACTTGAGTTATAAAAGATGAATTCTGCCCTCCATGTGACGATGCCAGAAACCGAACCGGAGTACTAGAGTGCATTTGGATGTCAATTCTGAACTCGCATGGGATTCCTAATACAACGCACAACTTGACTTTCCCCTTCTGTGTACGTTTGCCAGGAGCCTTGTTGGGCAAGGTGTTAAATTCGCGATTCTTCTCAATATCTCAGTTAGATTTCTCTTCAGGCAGAGAGAGATTCATGAAAATCCATGCATTTCAAGATTCTCCTTTACAAGCAGAACATGAATCATCAGCTGTCTTTCAGATCTGGTCTTTCACTGGGCCGCAAACCTCAGTTGTAAAAGGTGAATTCTGCCCTCCATGTGACGATGCCAGAAACCGAACCGGAGTACAAGAGTGCATTTGGATGTCAATTCTGAACTCGCATGGGATTCCTAATACAACGCACAACTTGACTTTCCCCTTCTGTGTACGTTTGCCAGGAGCCATGTTGGGCAAGGTGTTAAAATAGCGATTCTTCTCAATATCTCAGTTAGCCTTCTCTTCAGGCAGAGAGAGATTCATGAAAGTCCATGCATTTCAAGATTCTCCTTTACAACCAGAACATGAATCATCAACTGTCTTTCAGATCTGGTCTTTCACTGGGCTGCAAACTTGAGTTATAAAAGATGAATTCTGCCCTCCATGTGACGATGCCAGAAACCGAACCGGAGTACTAGAGTGCATTTGGATGTCAATTCTGAACTCGCATGGGATTCCTAATACAACGCACAACTTGACTTTCCCCTTCTGTGTACGTTTGCCAGGAGCCTTGTTGGGCAAGGTGTTAAATTCGCGATTCTTCTCAATATCTCAGTTAGATTTCTCTTCAGGCAGAGAGAGATTCATGAAAATCCATGCATTTCAAGATTCTCCTTTACAAACAGAACATGAATCATCAACTGTCTTTCAGATCTGGTCTTTCACTGGGCTGCAAAATTCAGTTGTAAAAGGTGAATTCTGCCCTCCATGTGACAATGCCAGAAACCGAACCGGAGTACTAGAGTGCATTTGGATGTCAATTCTGAACTCGCATGGGATTCCTAATACAACGCACAACTTGACTTTCCCCTTTTGTGTACGTTTGCCAGGAGCCATGTTGGGCAAGGTGTTAAAATAGCGATTCTTCTCAATATCTCAGTTAGCCTTCTCTTCAGGCAGAGAGAGATTCATGAAAATCCATGCATTTCAAGATTCTCCTTTACAAGCAGAACATGAATCATCAGCTGTCTTTCAGATCTGGTCTTTCACTGGGCTGCAAACTTCCGTTGTAAAAGGTGAATTCTGCCCTCCATGTGACAATGCCAGAAACCGAACCGGAGTACTAGAGTGCATTTGGATGTCAATTCTGAACTCGCATGGGATTGCTAATACAACGGAGAGCTTGACATTCCCCTTCTGTGTACATTTGTGTGGAGGCAATGTTGGGCAAGGTGTTAAAATAGCGATTCTTCTCAATATCTCAGTTAGCTTTCTCTTCAGGCAGAGAGAGATTCATGAAAATCCATGCATTTCAAGATTCTCCTTTACAAGCAGAACATGAATCATCAGCTGTCTTTCAGATCTGGTCTTTCACTGGGCTGCAAACTTCCGTTGTAAAAGGTGAATTCTGCCCTCCATGTGACAATGCCAGAAACCGAACCGGAGTATTAGATTGCATTTGGATGTCAATTCTGAACTCGCATGGGATTGCTAATACAACGCACAGCTTGACTTTCCCCTTCTGTGTACGTTTGTGTGGAGGCCATGGTGGGCAATAAGTTAAAATCGCGATTCTTCTCAATATCTCAGTTAGCCTTCTCTTCAGGAAGAGAGTGATTCATGAAAATCCATGCATTTCAAGGTTCTCCTTTACAAGCAGAACATGAATCATCAGCTGTCTTTCAGACCTGGTCTTTCACTGGGCTGCAAACTTCAGTTGTAAAAGGTGAATTCTGCCCTCCATGTGACAATGCCAGAAACCGAACCGGTGTACTAGAGTGCATTTGGATGTCAATTCTGAACTCGCATGGGATTGCTAATACAACGGAGAGCTTCACATTCCCCTTCTGTGTACATTTGTGTGGAGGCAATGTTGGGCAAGGTGTTAAAATAGCGATTCTTCTCAATATCTCAGTTAGCCTTCTCTTCAGGAAGAGAGTGATTCATGAAAATCCATGCATTTCAAGGTTCTCCTTTACAAGCAGAACATGAATCATCAACTGTCTTTCAGATCTGGTCTTTCACTGGGCCGCAAAACTCAGTTGTAAAAGGTGAATTCTGCCCTCCATGTGACGATGCCAGAAACCGAACCGGAGTACTAGAGTGCATTTGGATGTCAATTCTGAACTCGCATGGGATTCCTAATACAACGCACAACTTGACTTTCCCCTTCTGTGTACGTTTGCCAGGAGCCATGTTGGGCAAGGTGTTAAAATAGCGATTCTTCTCAATATCTCAGTTAGCCTTCTCTTCAGGCAGAGAGAGATTCATGAAAGTCCATGCATTTCAAGATTCTCCTTTACAACCAGAACATGAATCATCAACTGTCTTTCAGATCTGGTCTTTCACTGGGCTGCAAACTTGAGTTATAAAAGATGAATTCTGCCCTCCATGTGACAATGCCAGAAACCGAACCGGAGTTCTAGAGTGCATTTGGATGTCAATTCTGAACTCGCATGGGATTGCTAATACAACGGAGAGCTTGACATTCCCCTTCTGTGTACATTTGTGTGGAGGCAATGTTGGGCAAGATGTTAAAATAGCGATTCTTCTCAATATCTCAGTTAGCCTTCTCTTCAGGAAGAGAGTGATTCATGAAAATCCATGCATTTCAAGGTTCTCCTTTACAAGCAGAACATGAATCATCAACTGTCTTTCAGATCTGGTCTTTCACTGGGCCGCAAACCTCAGTTGTAAAAGGTGAATTCTGCCCTCCATGTGACGATGCCAGAAACCGAACCGGAGTACTAGAGTGCATTTGGATGTCAATTCTGAACTCGCATGGGATTCCTAATACAACGCACAACTTGACTTTACCCTTCTGTGTACGTTTGCCAGGAGCCATGTTGGGCAAGGTGTTAAAATAGCGATTCTTCTCAATATCTCAGTTAGCCTTCTCTACAGGCAGAGAGAGATTCATGAAAGTCCATGCATTTCAAGATTCTCCTTTACAACCAGAACATGAATCATCAACTGTCTTTCAGATCTGGTCTTTCACTGGGCTGCAAACCTGAGTTATAAAATATGAATTCTGCCCTCCATGTGACAATGCCAGAAACCGAACCGGAGTTCTAGAGTGCATTTGGATGTCAATTCTGAACTCGCATTGGATTGCTAATACAACGGAGAGCTTGACATTCCCCTTCTGTGTACATTTGTGTGGAGGCAATGTTGGGCAAGGTGTTAAAATAGCGATTCTTCTCAATATCTCAGTTAGCTTTCTCTTCAGGCAGAGAGAGATTCATGAAAATCCATGCATTTCAAGATTCTCCTTTACAAACAGAACATGAATCATCAACTGTCTTTCAGATCTGGTCTTTCACTGGGCTGCAAACTTCAGTTGTAAAAGGTGAATTCTGCCCTCCATGTGACAATGCCAGAAACCGAACCGGAGTACTAGAGTGCATTTGGATGTCAATTCTGAACTCGCATGGGATTCCTAATACAACGCACAACTTGACTTTCCCCTTTTGTGTACGTTTGCCAGGAGCCATGTTGGGCAAGGTGTTAAAATAGCGATTCTTCTCAATATCTCAGTTAGCCTTCTCTTCAGGCAGAGAGAGATTCATGAAAATCCATGCATTTCAAGATTCTCCTTTACAAGCAGAACATGAATCATCAGCTGTCTTTCAGATCTGGTCTTTCACTGGGCTGCAAACTTCCGTTGTAAAAGGTGAATTCTGCCCTCCATGTGACAATGCCAGAAACCGAACCGGTGTACTAGAGTGCATTTGGATGTCAATTCTGAACTCGCATGGGATTGCTAATAAAACGGAGAGCTTCACATTCCCCTTCTGTGTACATTTGTGTGGAGGCAATGTTGGGCAAGGTGTTAAAATAGCGATTCTTCTCAATATCTCAGTTAGCTTTCTCTTCAGGCAGAGAGAGATTCATGAAAATCCATGCATTTCAAGATTCTCCTTTACAAACAGAACATGAATCATCAACTGTCTTTCAGATCTGGTCTTTCACTGGGCTGCAAACTTGAGTTATAAAAGATGAATTCTGCCCTCCATGTGACGATGCCAGAAACCGAACCGGAGTACTAGAGTGCATTTGGATGTCAATTCTGAACTCACATGGGATTCCTAATACAACGCACAACTTGACTTTCCCCTTCTGTGTACGTTAGCCAGGAGCCTTGTTGGGCAAGGTGTTAAATTCGCGATTCTTCTCAATATCTCAGTTAGCTTTCTCTTCAGGCAGAGAGAGATTCATGAAAATCCATGCATTTCAAGATTCTCCTTTACAAACAGAACATGAATCATCAACTGTCTTTCAGATCTGGTCTTTCACTGGGCTGCAAACTTGAGTTATAAAAGATGAATTCTGCCCTCCATGTGACGATGCCAGAAACCGAACCGGAGTACTAGAGTGCATTTGGATGTCAATTCTGAACTCGCATGGGATTCCTAATACAACGCACAACTTGACTTTCCCCTTCTGTGTACGTTTGCCAGGAGCCTTGTTGGGCAAGGTGTTAAATTCGCGATTCTTCTCAATATCTCAGTTAGATTTCTCTTCAGGCAGAGAGAGATTCATGAAAATCCATGCATTTCAAGATTCTCCTTTAGAAACAGAACATGAATCATCAACTGTCTTTCAGATCTGGTCTTTCACTGGGCTGCAAACTTGAGTTATAAAAGGTGAATTCTGCCCTCCATGTGACAATGCCAGAAACCGAACCGGTGTACTAGAGTGCATTTGGATGTCAATTCTGAACTCGCATGGGATTGCTAATACAACGGAGAGCTTGACATTCCCCTTCTGTGTACATTTGTGTGGAGGCAATGTTGGGCAAGGTGTTAAAATCGCGATTCTTCTCAATATCTCAGTTAGCTTTCTCTTCAGGCAGAGAGAGATTCATGAAAATCCATGCATTTCAAGATTCTCCTTTACAAGCAGAACATGAATCATCAGCTGTCTTTCAGATCTGGTCTTTCACTGGGCTGCAAACTTCCGTTGTAAAAGGTGAATTCTGCCCTCCATGTGACAATGCCAGAAACCGAACCGGTGTACTAGAGTGCATTTGGATGTCAATTCTGAACTCGCATGGGATTGCTAATACAACAGAGAGCTTGACATTCCCCTTCTGTGTACATTTGTGTGGAGGCAATGTTGGGCAAGGTGTTAAAATAGCGATTCTTCTCAATATCTCAGTTAGCTTTCTCTTCAGGCAGAGAGAGATTCATGAAAATCCATGCATTTCAAGATTCTCCTTTACAACCAGAACATGAATCATCAACTGTCTTTCAGATCTGGTCTTTAACTGGGCTGCAAACTTCAGTTGTAAAAGGTGAATTCTGCCCTCCATGTGACAATGCCAGAAACCGAACCGGAGTACTAGAGTGCATTTGGATGTCAATTCTGAACTGGCATGGGATTCCTAATACAACGCACAACTTGACTTTCCCCTTCTGTGTACGTTTGCCAGGAGCCATGTTGGGCAAGGTGTTAAAATCGCGATTCTTCTCAATATCTCAGTTAGATTTCTCTTCAGGCAGAGAGAGATTCATGAAAATCCATGCTTTTCAAGATTCTCCTTTAGAAACAGAACATGAATCATCAACTGTCTTTCAGATCTGGTCTTTCACTGGGCTGCAAACTTGAGTTATAAAAGGTGAATTCTGCCCTCCATGTGACAATGCCAGAAACCGAACCGGAGTACTAGAGTGCATTTGGATGTCAATTCTGAACTCGCATGGGATTGCTAATACAACGGAGAGCTTGACATTCCCCTTCTGTGTACATTTGTGTGGAGGCAATGTTGGGCAAGGTGTTAAAATAGCGATTCTTCTCAATATCTCAGTTAGCTTTCTCTTCAGGCAGAGAGAGATTCATGAAAATCCATGCATTTCAAGATTCTCCATTACAAACAGAACATGAATCATCAACTGTCTTTCAGATCTGGTCTTTAACTGGGCTGCAAACTTCAGTTGTAAAAGGTGAATTCTGCCCTCCATGTGACAATGCCAGAAACCGAACCGGAGTACTAGAGTGCATTTGGATGTCAATTCTGAACTCGCATGGGATTCCTAATACAACGCACAACTTGACTTTCCCCTTCTGTGTACGTTTGCCAGGAGCCATGTTGGGCAAGGTGTTAAAATAGCGATTCTTCTCAATATCTCAGTTAGCCTTCTCTTCAGGCAGAGAGAGATTCATGAAAGTCCATGCATTTCAAGATTCTCCTTTACAACCAGAACATGAATCATCAACTGTCTTTCAGATCTGGTCTTTCACTGGGCTGCAAACTTGAGTTATAAAAGATGAATTCTGCCCTCCATGTGACAATGCCAGAAACCGAACCGGAGTTCTAGAGTGCATTTGGATGTCAATTCTGAACTCGCATTGGATTGCTCATACAACGGAGAGCTTGACATTCCCCTTCTGTGTACATTTGTGTGGAGGCAATGTTGGGCAAGGTGTTAAAATAGCGATTCTTCTCAATATCTCAGTTAGCTTTCTCTTCAGGCAGAGAGAGATTCATGAAAATCCATGCATTTCAAGATTCTCCTTTACAAACAGAACATGAATCATCAACTGTCTTTCAGATCTGGTCTTTCACTGGGCTGCAAACTTCAGTTGTAAAAGGTGAATTCTGCCCTCCATGTGACAATGCCAGAAACCGAACCGGAGTACTAGAGTGCATTTGGATGTCAATTCTGAACTCGCATGGGATTCCTAATACAACGCACAACTTGACTTTCCCCTTTTGTGTACGTTTGCCAGGAGCCATGTTGGGCAAGATGTTAAAATAGCGATTCTTCTCAATATCTCAGTTAGCCTTCTCTTCAGGCAGAGAGAGATTCATGAAAATCCATGCATTTCAAGATTCTCCTTTACAACCAGAACATGAATCATCAACTGTCTTTCAGATCTGGTCTTTCACTGGGCTGCAAACTTGAGTTATAAAAGATGAATTCTGCCCTCCATGTGACAATGCCAGAAACCGAACCGGAGTTCTAGAGTGCATTTGGATGTCAATTCTGAACTCAATGGGATTGCTAATAAAACGGAGAGCTTGACATTCCCCTTCTGTGTACATTTGTGTGGAGGCAATGTTGGGCAAGGTGTTAAAATAGCGATTCTTCTCAATATCTCAGTTAGCCTTCTCTTCAGGAAGAGAGTGATTCATGAAAATCCATGCATTTCAAGGTTCTCCTTTACAAGCAGAACATGAATCATCAACTGTCTTTCAGATCTGGTCTTTCACTGGGCCGCAAACCTCAGTTGTAAAAGGTGAATTCTGCCCTCCATGTGACGATGCCAGAAACCGAACCGGAGTACTAGAGTGCATTTGGATGTCAATTCTGAACTCGCATGGGATTCCTAATACAACGCACAACTTGACTTTACCCTTCTGTGTACGTTTGCCAGGAGCCATGTTGGGGAAGGTGTTAAAATAGCGATTCTTCTCAATATCTCAGTTAGCCTTCTCTTCAGGCAGAGAGAGATTCATGAAAGTCCATGCATTTCAAGATTCTCCTTTACAACCAGAACATGAATCATCAACTGTCTTTCAGATCTGGTCTTTCACTGGGCTGCAAACTTGAGTTATAAAAGATGAATTCTGCCCTCCATGTGACAATGCCAGAAACCGAACCGGAGTACTAGAGTGCATTTGGATGTCAATTCTGAACTCGCATGGGATTGCTAATACAACGCACAGCTTGACTTTCCCCTTCTGTGTACGTTTGTGTGGAGGCCATGGTGGGCAATATGTTAAAATCGCGATTCTTCTCAATATCTCAGTTAGCTTTCTCTTCAGGCAGAGAGAGATTCATGAAAATCCATGCATTTCAAGATTCTCCTTTAGAAACAGAACATGAATCATCAACTGTCTTTCAGATCTGGTCTTTCACTGGGCTGCAAACTTGAGTTATAAAAGGTGAATTCTGCCCTCCATGTGACAATGCCAGAAACCGAACCGGAGTACTAGAGTGCATTTGGATGTCAATTCTGAACTCGCATGGGATTGCTAATACAACGGAGAGCTTGACATTCCCCTTCTGTGTACATTTGTGTGGAGGCAATGTTGGGCAAGGTGTTAAAATAGCGATTCTTCTCAATATCTCAGTTAGCTTTCTCTTCAGGCAGAGAGAGATTCATGAAAATCCATGCATTTCAAGATTCTCCATTACAAACAGAACATGAATCATCAACTGTCTTTCAGATCTGGTCTTTAACTGGGCTGCAAACTTCAGTTGTAAAAGGTGAATTCTGCCCTCCATGTGACAATGCCAGAAACC
Organism: Candoia aspera; assembly: GCF_035149785.1. Lineage (NCBI taxonomy): Eukaryota > Metazoa > Chordata > Lepidosauria > Squamata > Candoiidae > Candoia > Candoia aspera. Next base: position 16,843,739 of record NC_086166.1, on the reverse strand, counting down.
GAACCGGAGTACTAGAGTGCATTTGGATGTCAATTCTGAACTCGCATGGGATTCCTAATACAACGCACAACTTGACTTTCCCCTTCTGTGTACGTTTGCCAGGAGCCATGTTGGGCAAGGTGTTAAAATAGCGATTCTTCTCAATATCTCAGTTAGCCTTCTCTTCAGGCAGAGAGAGATTCATGAAAGTCCATGCATTTCAAGATTCTCCTTTACAACCAGAACATGAATCATCAACTGTCTTTCAGATCTGGTCTTTCACTGGGCTGCAAACTTGAGTTATAAAAGATGAATTCTGCCCTCCATGTGACAATGCCAGAAACCGAACCGGAGTTCTAGAGTGCATTTGGATGTCAATTCTGAACTCGCATTGGATTGCTAATACAACGGAGAGCTTGACATTCCCCTTCTGTGTACATTTGTGTGGAGGCAATGTTGGGCAAGGTGTTAAAATAGCGATTCTTCTCAATATCTCAGTTAGCTTTCTCTTCAGGCAGAGAGAGATTCATGAAAATCCATGCATTTCAAGATTCTCCTTTACAAACAGAACATGAATCATCAACTGTCTTTCAGATCTGGTCTTTCACTGGGCTGCAAACTTCAGTTGTAAAAGGTGAATTCTGCCCTCCATGTGACAATGCCAGAAACCGAACCGGAGTACTAGAGTGCATTTGGATGTCAATTCTGAACTCGCATGGGATTCCTAATACAACGCACAACTTGACTTTCCCCTTTTGTGTACGTTTGCCAGGAGCCATGTTGGGCAAGATGTTAAAATAGCGATTCTTCTCAATATCTCAGTTAGCCTTCTCTTCAGGCAGAGAGAGATTCATGAAAATCCATGCATTTCAAGATTCTCCTTTACAACCAGAACATGAATCATCAACTGTCTTTCAGATCTGGTCTTTCACTGGGCTGCAAACTTGAGTTATAAAAGATGAATTCTGCCCTCCATGTGACAATGCCAGAAACCGAACCGGAGTTCTAGAGTGCATTTGGATGTCAATTCTGAACTCGCATGGGATTGCTAATAAAACGGAGAGCTTGACATTCCCCTTCTGTGTACATTTGTGTGGAGGCAATGTTGGGCAAGGTGTTAAAATAGCGATTCTTCTCAATATCTCAGTTAGCCTTCTCTTCAGGAAGAGAGTGATTCATGAAAATCCATGCATTTCAAGGTTCTCCTTTACAAGCAGAACATGAATCATCAACTGTTTCAGATCTGGTCTTTCACTGGGCCGCAAACCTCAGTTGTAAAAGGTGAATTCTGCCCTCCATGTGACGATGCCAGAAACCGAACCGGAGTACTAGAGTGCATTTGGATGTCAATTCTGAACTCGCATGGGATTCCTAATACAACGCACAACTTGACTTTCCCCTTCTGTGTACGTTTGCCAGGAGCCATGTTGGGCAAGGTGTTAAAATAGCGATTCTTCTCAATATCTCAGTTAGCCTTCTCTTCAGGCAGAGAGAGATTCATGAAAGTCCATGCATTTCAAGATTCTCCTTTACAACCAGAACATGAATCATCAACTGTCTTTCAGATCTGGTCTTTCACTGGGCTGCAAACTTGAGTTATAAAAGATGAATTCTGCCCTCCATGTGACAATGCCAGAAACCGAACCGGAGTTCTAGAGTGCATTTGGATGTCAATTCTGAACTCGCATTGGATTGCTAATACAACGGAGAGCTTGACATTCCCCTTCTGTGTACATTTGTGTGGAGGCAATGTTGGGCAAGGTGTTAAAATAGCGATTCTTCTCAATATCTCAGTTAGCTTTCTCTTCAGGCAGAGAGAGATTCATGAAAATCCATGCATTTCAAGATTCTCCTTTACAAACAGAACATGAATCATCAACTGTCTTTCAGATCTGGTCTTTCACTGGGCTGCAAACTTCAGTTGTAAAAGGTGAATTCTGCCCTCCATGTGACAATGCCAGAAACCGAACCGGAGTACTAGAGTGCATTTGGATGTCAATTCTGAACTCGCATGGGATTCCTAATACAACGCACAACTTGACTTTCCCCTTTTGTGTACGTTTGCCAGGAGCCATGTTGGGCAAGGTGTTAAAATAGCGATTCTTCTCAATATCTCAGTTAGCCTTCTCTTCAGGCAGAGAGAGATTCATGAAAATCCATGCATTTCAAGATTCTCCTTTACATCCAGAACATGAATCATCAACTGTCTTTCAGATCTGGTCTTTCACTGGGCTGCAAACTTGAGTTATAAAAGATGAATTCTGCCCTCCATGTGACAATGCCAGAAACCGAACCGGAGTTCTAGAGTGCATTTGGATGTCAATTCTGAACTCGCATGGGATTGCTAATAAAACGGAGAGCTTGACATTCCCCTTCTGTGTACATTTGTGTGGAGGCAATATTGGGCAAGGTGTTAAAATAGCGATTCTTCTCAATATCTCAGTTAGCCTTCTCTTCAGGAAGAGAGTGATTCATGAAAATCCATGCATTTCAAGGTTCTCCTTTACAAGCAGAACATGAATCATCAACTGTCTTTCAGATCTGGTCTTTCACTGGGCCGCAAACCTCAGTTGTAAAAGGTGAATTCTGCCCTCCATGTGACGATGCCAGAAACCGAACCGGAGTACTAGAGTGCATTTGGATGTCAATTCTGAACTCGCATGGGATTCCTAATACAACGCACAACTTGACTTTCCCCTTCTGTGTACGTTTGCCAGGAGCCATGTTGGGCAAGGTGTTAAAATAGCGATTCTTCTCAATATCTCAGTTAGCCTTCTCTTCAGGCAGAGAGAGATTCATGAAAGTCCATGCATTTCAAGATTCTCCATTACAAACAGAACATGAATCATCAACTGTCTTTCAGATCTGGTCTTTAACTGGGCTGCAAACTTCAGTTGTAAAAGGTGAATTCTGCCCTCCATGTGACAATGCCAGAAACCGAACCGGAGTACTAGAGTGCATTTGGATGTCAATTCTGAACTCGCATGGGATTCCTAATACAACGCACAACTTGACTTTCCCCTTCTGTGTACGTTTGCCAGGAGCCATGTTGGGCAAGGTGTTAAAATAGCGATTCTTCTCAATATCTCAGTTAGCCTTCTCTTCAGGCAGAGAGAGATTCATGAAAGTCCATGCATTTCAAGATTCTCCTTTACAACCAGAACATGAATCATCAACTGTCTTTCAGATCTGGTCTTTCACTGGGCTGCAAACTTGAGTTATAAAAGATGAATTCTGCCCTCCATGTGACAATGCCAGAAACCGAACCGGAGTTCTAGAGTGCATTTGGATGTCAATTCTGAACTCGCATTGGATTGCTAATACAACGGAGAGCTTGACATTCCCCTTCTGTGTACATTTGTGTGGAGGCAATGTTGGGCAAGGTGTTAAAATAGCGATTCTTCTCAATATCTCAGTTAGCTTTCTCTTCAGGCAGAGAGAGATTCATGAAAATCCATGCATTTCAAGATTCTCCTTTACAAACAGAACATGAATCATCAACTGTCTTTCAGATCTGGTCTTTCACTGGGCTGCAAACTTCAGTTGTAAAAGGTGAATTCTGCCCTCCATGTGACAATGCCAGAAACCGAACCGGAGTACTAGAGTGCATTTGGATGTCAATTCTGAACTCGCATGGGATTCCTAATACAACGCACAACTTGACTTTCCCCTTTTGTGTACGTTTGCCAGGAGCCATGTTGGGCAAGATGTTAAAATAGCGATTCTTCTCAATATCTCAGTTAGCCTTCTCTTCAGGCAGAGAGAGATTCATGAAAATCCATGCATTTCAAGATTCTCCTTTACAACCAGAACATGAATCATCAACTGTCTTTCAGATCTGGTCTTTCACTGGGCTGCAAACTTGAGTTATAAAAGATGAATTCTGCCCTCCATGTGACAATGCCAGAAACCGAACCGGAGTTCTAGAGTGCATTTGGATGTCAATTCTGAACTCGCATGGGATTGCTAATAAAACGGAGAGCTTGACATTCCCCTTCTGTGTACATTTGTGTGGAGGCAATGTTGGGCAAGGTGTTAAAATAGCGATTCTTCTCAATATCTCAGTTAGCCTTCTCTTCAGGAAGAGAGTGATTCATGAAAATCCATGCATTTCAAGGTTCTCCTTTACAAGCAGAACATGAATCATCAACTGTCTTTCAGATCTGGTCTTTCACTGGGCCGCAAACCTCAGTTGTAAAAGGTGAATTCTGCCCTCCATGTGACGATGCCAGAAACCGAACCGGAGTACTAGAGTGCATTTGGATGTCAATTCTGAACTCGCATGGGATTCCTAATACAACGCACAACTTGACTTTCCCCTTCTGTGTACGTTTGCCAGGAGCCATGTTGGGCAAGGTGTTAAAATAGCGATTCTTCTCAATATCTCAGTTAGCCTTCTCTTCAGGCAGAGAGAGATTCATGAAAGTCCATGCATTTCAAGATTCTCCTTTACAACCAGAACATGAATCATCAACTGTCTTTCAGATCTGGTCTTTCACTGGGCTGCAAACTTGAGTTATAAAAGATGAATTCTGCCCTCCATGTGACAATGCCAGAAACCGAACCGGAGTTCTAGAGTGCATTTGGATGTCAATTCTGAACTCGCATTGGATTGCTAATACAACGGAGAGCTTGACATTCCCCTTCTGTGTACATTTGTGTGGAGGCAATGTTGGGCAAGGTGTTAAAATAGCGATTCTTCTCAATATCTCAGTTAGCTTTCTCTTCAGGCAGAGAGAGATTCATGAAAATCCATGCATTTCAAGATTCTCCTTTACAAACAGAACATGAATCATCAACTGTCTTTCAGATCTGGTCTTTCACTGGGCTGCAAACTTCAGTTGTAAAAGGTGAATTCTGCCCTCCATGTGACAATGCCAGAAACCGAACCGGAGTACTAGAGTGCATTTGGATGTCAATTCTGAACTCGCATGGGATTCCTAATACAACGCACAACTTGACTTTCCCCTTTTGTGTACGTTTGCCAGGAGCCATGTTGGGCAAGGTGTTAAAATAGCGATTCTTCTCAATATCTCAGTTAGCCTTCTCTTCAGGCAGAGAGAGATTCATGAAAATCCATGCATTTCAAGATTCTCCTTTACATCCAGAACATGAATCATCAACTGTCTTTCAGATCTGGTCTTTCACTGGGCTGCAAACTTGAGTTATAAAAGATGAATTCTGCCCTCCATGTGACAATGCCAGAAACCGAACCGGAGTTCTAGAGTGCATTTGGATGTCAATTCTGAACTCGCATGGGATTGCTAATAAAACGGAGAGCTTGACATTCCCCTTCTGTGTACATTTGTGTGGAGGCAATATTGGGCAAGGTGTTAAAATAGCGATTCTTCTCAATATCTCAGTTAGCCTTCTCTTCAGGAAGAGAGTGATTCATGAAAATCCATGCATTTCAAGGTTCTCCTTTACAAGCAGAACATGAATCATCAACTGTCTTTCAGATCTGGTCTTTCACTGGGCCGCAAACCTCAGTTGTAAAAGGTGAATTCTGCCCTCCATGTGACGATGCCAGAAACCGAACCGGAGTACTAGAGTGCATTTGGATGTCAATTCTGAACTCGCATGGGATTCCTAATACAACGCACAACTTGACTTTCCCCTTCTGTGTACGTTTGCCAGGAGCCATGTTGGGCAAGGTGTTAAAATAGCGATTCTTCTCAATATCTCAGTTAGCCTTCTCTTCAGGCAGAGAGAGATTCATGAAAGTCCATGCATTTCAAGATTCTCCTTTACAACCAGAACATGAATCATCAACTGTCTTTCAGATCTGGTCTTTCACTGGGCTGCAAACTTGAGTTATAAAAGATGAATTCTGCCCTCCATGTGACAATGCCAGAAACCGAACCGGAGTACTAGAGTGCATTTGGATGTCAATTCTGAACTCGCATGGGATTGCTAATACAACGCACAGCTTGACTTTCCCCTTCTGTGTACGTTTGTGTGGAGGCCATGGTGGGCAATATGTTAAAATCGCGATTCTTCTCAATATCTCAGTTAGCTTTGTCTTCAGGCAGAGAGAGATTCATGAAAATCCATGCATTTCAAGATTCTCCTTTACAAACAGAACATGAATCATCAACTGTCTTTCAGATCTGGTCTTTCACTGGGCTGCAAACTTGAGTTATAAAAGATGAATTCTGCCCTCCATGTGACGATGCCAGACACCGAACCGGAGTACTAGAGTGCATTTGGATGTCAATTCTGAACTCGCATGGGATTCCTAATACAACGCACAACTTGACTTTCCCCTTCTGTGTACGTTTGCCAGGAGCCTTGTTGGGCAAGGTGTTAAAATAGCGATTCTTCTCAATATCTCAGTTAGCTTTCTCTTCAGGCAGAGAGAGATTCATGAAAATCCATGCATTTCAAGATTCTCCTTTACAAGCAGAACATGAATCATCAGCTGTCTTTCAGATCTGGTCTTTCACTGGGCTGCAAACTTCCGTTGTAAAAGGTGAATTCTGCCCTCCATGTGACAATGCCAGAAACCGAACCGGTGTACTAGAGTGCATTTGGATGTCAATTCTGAACTCGCATGGGATTGCTAATACAACGGAGAGCTTGACATTCCCCTTCTGTGTACATTTGTGTGGAGGCAATGTTGGGCAAGGTGTTAAAATAGCGATTCTTCTCAATATCTCAGTTAGCTTTCTCTTCAGGCAGAGAGAGATTCATGAAAATCCATGCATTTCAAGATAATCCTTTACAAACAGAACATGAATCATCAACTGTCTTTCAGATCTGGTCTCTAACTGAGCTGCAAACTTCAGTTGTAAAAGGTGAATTCTGCCCTCCATGTGACAATGCCAGAAACCGAACCGGAGTACTAGAGTGCATTTGGATGTCAATTCTGAACTCGCATGGGATTCCTAATACAACGCACAACTTGACTTTCCCCTTCTGTGTACGTTTGCCAGGAGCCATGTTGGGCAAGGTGTTAAAATCGCGATTCTTCTCAATATCTCAGTTAGATTTCTCTTCAGGCAGAGAGAGATTCATGAAAATCCATGCATTTCAAGATTCTCCTTTAGAAACAGAACATGAATCATCAACTGTCTTTCAGATCTGGTCTTTCACTGGGCTGCAAACTTGAGTTATAAAAGGTGAATTCTGCCCTCCATGTGACAATGCCAGAAACCGAACCGGAGTACTAGAGTGCATTTGGATGTCAATTCTGAACTCGCATGGGATTGCTAATACAACGGAGAGCTTGACATTCCCCTTCTGTGTACATTTGTGTGGAGGCAATGTTGGGCAAGGTGTTAAAATAGCGATTCTTCTCAATATCTCAGTTAGCTTTCTCTTCAGGCAGAGAGAGATTCATGAAAATCCATGCATTTCAAGATTCTCCTTTACAAGCAGAACATGAATCATCAGCTGTCTTTCAGATCTGGTCTTTAACTGGGCTGCAAACTTCAGTTGTAAAAGGTGAATTCTGCCCTCCATGTGACAATGCCAGAAACCGAACCGGAGTACTAGAGTGCATTTGGATGTCAATTCTGAACTCGCATGGGATTCCTAATACAACGCACAACTTGACTTTCCCCTTCTGTGTACGTTTGCCAGGAGCCATGTTGGGCAAGGTGTTAAAATCGCGATTCTTCTCAATATCTCAGTTAGATTTCTATTCAGGCAGAGAGAGATTCATGAAAATCCATGCATTTCAAGATTCTCCTTTAGAAACAGAACATGAATTATCAACTGTCTTTCAGATCTGGTCTTTCACTGGGCTGCAAACTTCAGTTATAAAAGGTGAATTCTGCCCTCCATGTGACAATGCCAGAAACCGAACCGGAGTACTAGAGTGCATTTGGATGTCAATTCTGAACTCGCATGGGATTGCTAATACAACGGAGAGCTTGACATTCCCCTTCTGTGTACATTTGTGTGGAGGCAATGTTGGGCAAGGTGTTAAAATAGCGATTCTTCTCAATATCTCAGTTAGCTTTCTCTTCAGGCAGAGAGAGATTCATGAAAATCCATGCATTTCAAGATTCTCCTTTACAAGCAGAACATGAATCATCAGCTGTCTTTCAGATCTGGTCTTTCACTGGGCTGCAAACTTCAGTTGTAAAAGGTGAATTCTGCCCTCCATGTGACAATGCCAAAAACCGAACCGGTGTACTAGAGTGCATTTGGATGTCAATTCTGAACTCACATGGGATTGCTAATACAACGGAGAGCTTCACATTCCCCTTCTGTGTACATTTGTGTGGAGGCAATGTTGGGCAAGGTGTTAAAATAGCGATTCTTCTCAATATCTCAGTTAGCCTTCTCTTCAGGCAGAGAGAGATTCATGAAAATCCATGCATTTCAAGATTCTCCTTTACAACCAGAACATGAATCATCAACTGTCTTTCAGATCTGGTCTTTCACTGGGCTGCAAACTTGAGTTATAAAAGATGAATTCTGCCCTCCATGTGACAATGCCAGAAACCGAACCGGAGTTCTAGAGTGCATTTGGATGTCAATTCTGAACTCGCATGGGATTGCTAATAAAACGGAGAGCTTGACATTCCCCTTCTGTGTACATTTGTGTGGAGGCAATGTTGGGCAAGGTGTTAAAATAGCGATTCTTCTCAATATCTCAGTTAGCCTTCTCTTCAGGAAGAGAGTGATTCATGAAAATCCATGCATTTCAAGGTTCTCCTTTACAAGCAGAACATGAATCATCAACTGTCTTTCAGATCTGGTCTTTCACTGGGCCGCAAACCTCAGTTGTAAAAGGTGAATTCTGCCCTCCATGTGACGATGCCAGAAACCGAACCGGAGTACTAGAGTGCATTTGGATGTCAATTCTGAACTCGCATGGGATTGCTAATACAACGCACAGCTTGACTTTCCCCTTCTGTGTACGTTTGCCAGGAGCCATGTTGGGGAAGGTGTTAAAATAGCGATTCTTCTCAATATCTCAGTTAGCCTTCTCTTCAGGCAGAGAGAGATTCATGAAAGTCCATGCATTTCAAGATTCTCCTTTACAACCAGAACATGAATCATCAACTGTCTTTCAGATCTGGTCTTTCACTGGGCTGCAAACTTGAGTTATAAAAGATGAATTCTGCCCTCCATGTGACAATGCCAGAAACCGAACCGGAGTACTAGAGTGCATTTGGATGTCAATTCTGAACTCGCATGGGATTGCTAATACAACGCACAGCTTGACTTTCCCCTTCTGTGTACGTTTGTGTGGAGGCCATGGTGGGCAATATGTTAAAATCGCGATTCTTCTCAATATCTCAGTTAGCTTTCTCTTCAGGCAGAGAGAGATTCATGAAAATCCATGCATTTCAAGATTCTCCTTTACAAACAGAACATGAATCATCAACTGTCTTTCAGATCTGGTCTTTCACTGGGCTGCAAACTTGAGTTATAAAAGATGAATTCTGCCCTCCATGTGACGATGCCAGACACCGAACCGGAGTACTAGAGTGCATTTGGATGTCAATTCTGAACTCGCATGGGATTCCTAATACAACGCACAACTTGACTTTCCCCTTCTGTGTACGTTTGCCAGGAGCCTTGTTGGGCAAGGTGTTAAATTCGCGATTCTTCTCAATATCTCAGTTAGATTTCTCTTCAGGCAGAGAGAGATTCATGAAAATCCATGCATTTCAAGATTCTCCTTTACAAACAGAACATGAATCATCAACTGTCTTTCAGATCTGGTCTTTAACTGGGCTGCAAACTTCAGTTGTAAAAGGTGAATTCTGCCCTCCATGTGACAATGCCAGAAACCGAACCGGAGTACTAGAGTGCATTTGGATGTCAATTCTGAACTCGCATGGGATTCCTAATACAACGCACAACTTGACTTTCCCCTTCTGTGTACGTTTGCCAGGAGCCATGTTGGGCAAGGTGTTAAAATCGCGATTCTTCTCAATATCTCAGTTAGATTTCTCTTCAGGCAGAGAGAGATTCATGAAAATCCATGCATTTCAAGATTCTCCTTTAGAAACAGAACATGAATCATCAACTGTCTTTCAGATCTGGTCTTTCACTGGGCTGCAAACTTGAGTTATAAAAGGTGAATTCTGCCCTCCATGTGACAATGCCAGAAACCGAACCGGAGTACTAGAGTGCATTTGGATGTCAATTCTGAACTCGCATGGGATTGCTAATACAACGGAGAGCTTGACATTCCCCTTCTGTGTACATTTGTGTGGAGGCAATGTTGGGCAAGGTGTTAAAATAGCGATTCTTCCCAATATCTCAGTTAGCTTTCTCTTCAGGCAGAGAGAGATTCATGAAAGTCCATGCATTTCAAGATTCTCCATTACAAACAGAACATGAATCATCAACTGTCTTTCAGATCTGGTCTTTAACTGGGCTGCAAACTTCAGTTGTAAAAGGTGAATTCTGCCCTCCATGTGACGATGCCAGAAACCGAACCGGAGTACTAGAGTGCATTTGGATGTCAATTCTGAACTCGCATGGGATTCCTAATACAACGCACAACTTGACTTTCCCCTTCTGTGTACGTTTGCCAGGAGCCATGTTGGGCAAGGTGTTAAAATCGCGATTCTTCTCAATATCTCAGTTAGATTTCTCTTCAGGCAGAGAGAGATTCATGAAAATCCATGCATTTCAAGATTCTCCTTTAGAAACAGAACATGAATCATCAACTGTCTTTCAGATCTGGTCTTTCACTGGGCTGCAAACTTGAGTTATAAAAGGTGAATTCTGCCCTCCATGTGACAATGCCAGAAACCGAACCGGAGTACTAGAGTGCATTTGGATGTCAATTCTGAACTCGCATGGGATTGCTAATACAACGGAGAGCTTGACATTCCCCTTCTGTGTACATTTGTGTGGAGGCAATGTTGGGCAAGGTGTTAAAATAGCGATTCTTCTCAATATCTCAGTTAGCTTTCTCTTCACACAGAGAGAGATTCATGAAAATCCATGCATTTCAAGATTCTCCTTTACAAGCAGAACATGAATCATCAGCTGTCTTTCAGATCTGGTCTTTCACTGGGCTGCAAACTTCCGTTGTAAAAGGTGAATTCTGCCCTCCATGTGACAATGCCAAAAACCGAACCGGTGTACTAGAGTGCATTTGGATGTCAATTCTGAACTCACATGGGATTGCTAATACAACGGAGAGCTTCACATTCCCCTTCTGTGTACATTTGTGTGGAGGCAATGTTGGGCAAGGTGTTAAAATAGCGATTCTTCTCAATATCTCAGTTAGCTTTCTCTTCAGGCAGAGAGAGATTCATGAAAATCCATGCATTTCAAGATTCTCCTTTACAAGCAGAACATGAATCATCAGCTGTCTTTCAGATCTGGTCTTTCACTGGGCTGCAAACTTCCGTTGTAAAAGGTGAATTCTGCCCTCCATGTGACAATGCCAGAAACCGAACCGGTGTACTAGAGTGCATTTGGATGTCAATTCTGAACTCGCATGGGATTGCTAATACAACGGAGAGCTTGACATTCCCCTTCTGTGTACATTTGTGTGGAGGCAATGTTGGGCAAGGTGTTAAAATAGCGATTCTTCTCAATATCTCAGTTAGCTTTCTCTTCAGGCAGAGAGAGATTCATGAAAATCCATGCATTTCAAGATTCTCCTTTACAAACAGAACATGAATCATCAACTGTCTTTCAGATCTGGTCTTTAACTGGGCTGCAAACTTCAGTTGTAAAAGGTGAATTCTGCCCTCCATGTGACAATGCCAGAAACCGAACCGGAGTACTAGAGTGCATTTGGATGTCAATTCTGAACTCGCATGGGATTCCTAATACAACGCACAACTTGACTTTCCCCTTCTGTGTACGTTTGCCAGGAGCCATGTTGGGCAAGGTGTTAAAATCGCGATTCTTCTCAATATCTCAGTTAGATTTCTCTTCAGGCAGAGAGAGATTCATGAAAATCCATGCATTTCAAGATTCTCCTTTACAAGCAGAACATGAATCATCAGCTGTCTTTCAGATCTGGTCTTTCACTGGGCTGCAAACTTCCGTTGTAAAAGGTGAATTCTGCCCTCCATGTGACAATGCCAAAAACCGAACCGGTGTACTAGAGTGCATTTGGATGTCAATTCTGAACTCACATGGGATTGCTAATACAACGGAGAGCTTCACATTCCCCTTCTGTGTACATTTGTGTGGAGGCAATGTTGGGCAAGGTGTTAAAATAGCGATTCTTCTCAATATCTCAGTTAGCTTTCTCTTCAGGCAGAGAGAGATTCATGAAAATCCATGCATTTCAAGATTCTCCTTTACAAACAGAACATGAATCATCAACTGTCTTTCAGATCTGGTCTTTCACTGGGCTGCAAACTTGAGTTATAAAAGATGAATTCTGCCCTCCATGTGACAATGCCAGAAACCGAACCGGAGTACTAGAGTGCATTTGGATGTCAATTCTGAACTCGCATGGGATTCCTAATACAACGCACAACTTGACTTTCCCCTTCTGTGTACGTTTGCCAGGAGCCATGTTGGGCAAGGTGTTAAAATAGCGATTCTTCTCAATATCTCAGTTAGCCTTCTCTTCAGGCAGAGAGAGATTCATGAAAGTCCATGCATTTCAAGATTCTCATTTACAACCAGAACATGAATCATCAACTGTCTTTCAGATCTGGTCTTTCACTGGGCTGCAAACTTGAGTTATAAAAGATGAATTCTGCCCTCCATGTGACAATGCCAGAAACCGAACCGGAGTTCTAGAGTGCATTTGGATGTCAATTCTGAACTCGCATGGGATTGCTAATACAACGGAGAGCTTGACATTCCCCTTCTGTGTACATTTGTGTGGAGGCAATGTTGGGCAAGATGTTAAAATAGCGATTCTTCTCAATATCTCAGTTAGCCTTCTCTTCAGGAAGAGAGTGATTCATGAAAATCCATGCATTTCAAGATTCTCCTTTACAAACAGAACATGAATCATCAACTGTCTTTCAGATCTGGTCTTTCACTGGGCTGCAAACTTCAGTTGTAAAAGGTGAATTCTGCCCTCCATGTGACAATGCCAGAAACCGAACCGGAGTACTAGAGTGCATTTGGATGTCAATTCTGAACTCGCATGGGATTCCTAATACAACGCACAACTTGACTTTCCCCTTTTGTGTACGTTTGCCAGGAGCCATGTTGGGCAAGGTGTTAAAATAGCGATTCTTCTCAATATCTCAGTTAGCCTTCTCTTCAGGCAGAGAGAGATTCATGAAAATCCATGCATTTCAAGATTCTCCTTTACAACCAGAACATGAATCATCAACTGTCTTTCAGATCTGGTCTTTCACTGGGCTGCAAACTTGAGTTATAAAAGATGAATTCTGCCCTCCATGTGACAATGCCAGAAACCGAACCGGAGTTCTAGAGTGCATTTGGATGTCAATTCTGAACTCGCATGGGATTGCTAATAAAACGGAGAGCTTGACATTCCCCTTCTGTGTACATTTGTGTGGAGGCAATGTTGGGCAAGGTGTTAAAATAGCGATTCTTCTCAATATCTCAGTTAGCCTTCTCTTCAGGAAGAGAGTGATTCATGAAAATCCATGCATTTCAAGGTTCTCCTTTACAAGCAGAACATGAATCATCAACTGTCTTTCAGATCTGGTCTTTCACTGGCCGCAAACCTCAGTTGTAAAAGGTGAATTCTGCCCTCCATGTGACGATGCCAGAAACCGAACCGGAGTACTAGAGTGCATTTGGATGTCAATTCTGAACTCGCATGGGATTCCTAATACAACGCACAACTTGACTTTCCCCTTCTGTGTACGTTTGCCAGGAGCCATGTTGGGCAAGGTGTTAAAATAGCGATTCTTCTCAATATCTCAGTTAGCTTTCTCTTCAGGAAGAGAGTGATTCATGAAAATCCATGCATTTCAAGGTTCTCCTTTACAACCAGAACATGAATCATCAACTGTCTTTCAGATCTGGTCTTTCACTGGGCTGCAAACTTGAGTTATAAAAGATGAATTCTGCCCTCCATGTGACAATGCCAGAAACCGAACCGGAGTACTAGAGTGCATTTGGATGTCAATTCTGAACTCGCATGGGATTGCTAATACAACGCACAGCTTGACTTTCCCCTTCTGGGTACGTTTGTGTGGAGGCCATGGTGGGCAATATGTTAAAATCGCGATTCTTCTCAATATCTCAGTTAGCTTTCTCTTCAGGCAGAGAGAGATTCATGAAAATCCATGCATTTCAAGATTCTCCTTTAGAAACAGAACATGAATCATCAACTGTCTTTCAGATCTGGTCTTTCACTGGGCTGCAAACTTGAGTTATAAAAGGTGAATTCTGCCCTCCATGTGACAATGCCAGAAACCGAACCGGTGTACTAGAGTGCATTTGGATGTCAATTCTGAACTCGCATGGGATTGCTAATACAACGGAGAGCTTGACATTCCCCTTCTGTGTACATTTGTGTGGAGGCAATGTTGGGCAAGGTGTTAAAATAGCGATTCTTCTCAATATCTCAGTTAGCTTTCTCTTCAGGCAGAGAGAGATTCATGAAAATCCATGCATTTCAAGATTCTCCTTTACAAGCAGAACATGAATCATCAGCTGTCTTTCAGATCTGGTCTTTCACTGGGCTGCAAACTTCAGTTGTAAAAGGTGAATTCTGCCCTCCATGTGACAATGCCAGAAACCGAACCGGTGTACTAGAGTGCATTTGGATGTCAATTCTGAACTCGCATGGGATTGCTAATACAACGGAGAGCTTCACATTCCCCTTCTGTGTACATTTGTGTGGAGGCAATGTTGGGCAAGGTGTTAAAATAGCGATTCTTCTCAATATCTCAGTTAGCCTTCTCTTCAGGAAGAGAGTGATTCATGAAAATCCATGCATTTCAAGGTTCTCCTTTACAAGCAGAACATGAATCATCAACTGTCTTTCAGATCTGGTCTTTCACTGGGCCGCAAAACTCAGTTGTAAAAGGTGAATTCTGCCCTCCATGTGACGATGCCAGAAACCGAACCGGAGTACTAGAGTGCATTTGGATGTCAATTCTGAACTCGCATGGGATTCCTAATACAACGCACAACTTGACTTTCCCCTTCTGTGTACGTTTGCCAGGAGCCATGTTGGGCAAGGTGTTAAAATAGCGATTCTTCTCAATATCTCAGTTAGCTTTCTCTTCAGGCAGAGAGAGATTCATGAAAATCCATGCATTTCAAGATTCTCCTTTACAAACAGAACATGAATCATCAACTGTCTTTCAGATCTGGTCTTTAACTGGGCTGCAAACTTCAGTTGTAAAAGGTGAATTCTGCCCTCCATGTGACAATGCCAGAAACCGAACCGGAGTACTAGAGTGCATTTGGATGTCAATTCTGAACACGCATGGGATTGCTAATACAACGGAGAGCTTGACATTCCCCTTCTGTGTACATTTGTGTGGAGGCAATGTTGGGCAAGGTGTTAAAATAGCGATTCTTCTCAATATCTCAGTTAGCTTTCTCTTCAGGCAGAGAGAGATTCATGAAAATCCATGCATTTCAAGATTCTCCTTTACAAACAGAACATGAATCATCAACTGTCTTTCAGATCTGGTCTTTAACTGGGCTGCAAACTTCAGTTGTAAAAGGTGAATTCTGCCCTCCATGTGACAATGCCAGAAACCGAACCGGAGTACTAGAGTGCATTTGGATGTCAATTCTGAACTCGCATGGGATTGCTAATACAACGGAGAGCTTGACATTCCCCTTCTGTGTACATTTGTGTGGAGGCAATGTTGGGCAAGGTGTTAAAATAGCGATTCTTCTCAATATCTCAGTTAGCTTTCTCTTCAGGCAGAGAGAGATTCGTGAAATTCCATGCATTTCAAGATTCTCCTTTACAAACAGAACATGAATCATCAACTGTCTTTCAGATCTGGTCTTTAACTGGGCTGCAAACTTCAGTTGTAAAAGGTGAATTCTGCCCTCCATGTGACAATGCCAGAAACCGAACCGGAGTACTAGAGTGCATTTGGATGTCAATTCTGAACTCGCATGGGATTCCTAATACAACGCACAACTTGACTTTCCCCTTCTGTGTACGTTTGCCAGGAGCCATGTTGGGCAAGGTGTTAAAATCGCGATTCTTCTCAATATCTCAGTTAGATTTCTCTTCAGGCAGAGAGAGATTCATGAAAATCCATGCATTTCAAGATTCTCCTTTAGAAACAGAACATGAATCATCAACTGTCTTTCAGATCTGGTCTTTCACTGGGCTGCAAACTTGAGTTATAAAAGGTGAATTCTGCCCTCCATGTGACAATGCCAGAAACCGAACCGGAGTACTAGAGTGCATTTGGATGTCAATTCTGAACTCGCATGGGATTGCTAATACAACGGAGAGCTTGACATTCCCCTTCTGTGTACATTTGTGTGGAGGCAATGTTGGGCAAGGTGTTAAAATAGCGATTCTTCTCAATATCTCAGTTAGCTTTCTCTTCAGGCAGAGAGAGATTCATGAAAATCCATGCATTTCAAGATTCTCCTTTACAAGCAGAACATGAATCATCAGCTGTCTTTCAGATCTGGTCTTTCACTGGGCTGCAAACTTCCGTTGTAAAAGGTGAATTCTGCCCTCCATGTGACAATGCCAGAAACCGAACCGGTGTACTAGAGTGCATTTGGATGTCAATTCTGAACTCGCATGGGATTGCTAATACAACGGAGAGCTTGACATTCCCCTTCTGTGTACATTTGTGTGGAGGCAATGTTGGGCAAGGTGTTAAAATAGCGATTCTTCTCAATATCTCAGTTAGCTTTCTCTTCAGGCAGAGAGAGATTCATGAAAATCCATGCATTTCAAGATTCTCCTTTACAAACAGAACATGAATCATCAACTGTCTTTCAGATCTGGTCTTTAACTGGGCTGCAAACTTCAGTTGTAAAAGGTGAATTCTGCCCTCCATGTGACAATGCCAGAAACCGAACCGGAGTACTAGAGTGCATTTGGATGTCAATTCTGAACTCGCATGGGATTCCTAATACAACGCACAACTTGACTTTCCCCTTCTGTGTACGTTTGCCAGGAGCCATGTTGGGCAAGGTGTTAAAATCGCGATTCTTCTCAATATCTCAGTTAGATTTCTCTTCAGGCAGAGAGAGATTCATGAAAATCCATGCATTTCAAGATTCTCCTTTACAAGCAGAACATGAATCATCAGCTGTCTTTCAGATCTGGTCTTTCACTGGGCTGCAAACTTCCGTTGTAAAAGGTGAATTCTGCCCTCCATGTGACAATGCCAAAAACCGAACCGGTGTACTAGAGTGCATTTGGATGTCAATTCTGAACTCACATGGGATTGCTAATACAACGGAGAGCTTCACATTCCCCTTCTGTGTACATTTGTGTGGAGGCAATGTTGGGCAAGGTGTTAAAATAGCGATTCTTCTCAATATCTCAGTTAGCTTTCTCTTCAGGCAGAGAGAGATTCATGAAAATCCATGCATTTCAAGATTCTCCTTTACAAACAGAACATGAATCATCAACTGTCTTTCAGATCTGGTCTTTCACTGGGCTGCAAACTTGAGTTATAAAAGATGAATTCTGCCCTCCATGTGACAATGCCAGAAACCGAACCGGAGTACTAGAGTGCATTTGGATGTCAATTCTGAACTCGCATGGGATTCCTAATACAACGCACAACTTGACTTTCCCCTTCTGTGTACGTTTGCCAGGAGCCATGTTGGGCAAGGTGTTAAAATAGCGATTCTTCTCAATATCTCAGTTAGCCTTCTCTTCAGGCAGAGAGAGATTCATGAAAGTCCATGCATTTCAAGATTCTCATTTACAACCAGAACATGAATCATCAACTGTCTTTCAGATCTGGTCTTTCACTGGGCTGCAAACTTGAGTTATAAAAGATGAATTCTGCCCTCCATGTGACAATGCCAGAAACCGAACCGGAGTTCTAGAGTGCATTTGGATGTCAATTCTGAACTCGCATGGGATTGCTAATACAACGGAGAGCTTGACATTCCCCTTCTGTGTACATTTGTGTGGAGGCAATGTTGGGCAAGATGTTAAAATAGCGATTCTTCTCAATATCTCAGTTAGCCTTCTCTTCAGGAAGAGAGTGATTCATGAAAATCCATGCATTTCAAGATTCTCCTTTACAAACAGAACATGAATCATCAACTGTCTTTCAGATCTGGTCTTTCACTGGGCTGCAAACTTCAGTTGTAAAAGGTGAATTCTGCCCTCCATGTGACAATGCCAGAAACCGAACCGGAGTACTAGAGTGCATTTGGATGTCAATTCTGAACTCGCATGGGATTCCTAATACAACGCACAACTTGACTTTCCCCTTTTGTGTACGTTTGCCAGGAGCCATGTTGGGCAAGGTGTTAAAATAGCGATTCTTCTCAATATCTCAGTTAGCCTTCTCTTCAGGCAGAGAGAGATTCATGAAAATCCATGCATTTCAAGATTCTCCTTTACAACCAGAACATGAATCATCAACTGTCTTTCAGATCTGGTCTTTCACTGGGCTGCAAACTTGAGTTATAAAAGATGAATTCTGCCCTCCATGTGACAATGCCAGAAACCGAACCGGAGTTCTAGAGTGCATTTGGATGTCAATTCTGAACTCGCATGGGATTGCTAATAAAACGGAGAGCTTGACATTCCCCTTCTGTGTACATTTGTGTGGAGGCAATGTTGGGCAAGGTGTTAAAATAGCGATTCTTCTCAATATCTCAGTTAGCCTTCTCTTCAGGAAGAGAGTGATTCATGAAAATCCATGCATTTCAAGGTTCTCCTTTACAAGCAGAACATGAATCATCAACTGTCTTTCAGATCTGGTCTTTCACTGGCCGCAAACCTCAGTTGTAAAAGGTGAATTCTGCCCTCCATGTGACGATGCCAGAAACCGAACCGGAGTACTAGAGTGCATTTGGATGTCAATTCTGAACTCGCATGGGATTCCTAATACAACGCACAACTTGACTTTCCCCTTCTGTGTACGTTTGCCAGGAGCCATGTTGGGGAAGGTGTTAAAATAGCGATTCTTCTCAATATCTCAGTTAGCCTTCTCTTCAGGCAGAGAGAGATTCATGAAAGTCCATGCATTTCAAGATTCTCCTTTACAACCAGAACATGAATCATCAACTGTCTTTCAGATCTGGTCTTTCACTGGGCTGCAAACTTGAGTTATAAAAGATGAATTCTGCCCTCCATGTGACAATGCCAGAAACCGAACCGGAGTACTAGAGTGCATTTGGATGTCAATTCTGAACTCGCATGGGATTGCTAATACAACGCACAGCTTGACTTTCCCCTTCTGTGTACGTTTGTGTGGAGGCCATGGTGGGCAATATGTTAAAATCGCGATTCTTCTCAATATCTCAGTTAGCTTTCTCTTCAGGCAGAGAGAGATTCATGAAAATCCATGCATTTCAAGATTCTCCTTTAGAAACAGAACATGAATCATCAACTGTCTTTCAGATCTGGTCTTTCACTGGGCTGCAAACTTGAGTTATAAAAGGTGAATTCTGCCCTCCATGTGACAATGCCAGAAACCGAACCGGTGTACTAGAGTGCATTTGGATGTCAATTCTGAACTCGCATGGGATTGCTAATACAACGGAGAGCTTGACATTCCCCTTCTGTGTACATTTGTGTGGAGGCAATGTTGGGCAAGGTGTTAAAATAGCGATTCTTCTCAATATCTCAGTTAGCTTTCTCTTCAGGCAGAGAGAGATTCATGAAAATCCATGCATTTCAAGATTCTCCTTTACAAGCAGAACATGAATCATCAGCTGTCTTTCAGATCTGGTCTTTCACTGGGCTGCAAACTTCAGTTGTAAAAGGTGAATTCTGCCCTCCATGTGACAATGCCAGAAACCGAACCGGTGTACTAGAGTGCATTTGGATGTCAATTCTGAACTCGCATGGGATTGCTAATACAACGGAGAGCTTCACATTCCCCTTCTGTGTACATTTGTGTGGAGGCAATGTTGGGCAAGGTGTTAAAATAGCGATTCTTCTCAATATCTCAGTTAGCCTTCTCTTCAGGAAGAGAGTGATTCATGAAAATCCATGCATTTCAAGGTTCTCCTTTACAAGCAGAACATGAATCATCAACTGTCTTTCAGATCTGGTCTTTCACTGGGCCGCAAACCTCAGTTGTAAAAGGTGAATTCTGCCCTCCATGTGACGATGCCAGAAACCGAACCGGAGTACTAGAGTGCATTTGGATGTCAATTCTGAACTCGCATGGGATTCCTAATACAACGCACAACTTGACTTTCCCCTTCTGTGTACGTTTGCCAGGAGCCATGTTGGGCAAGGTGTTAAAATAGCGATTCTTCTCAATATCTCAGTTAGCCTTCTCTTCAGGCAGAGAGAGATTCATGAAAGTCCATGCATTTCAAGATTCTCCTTTACAACCAGAACATGAATCATCAACTGTCTTTCAGATCTGGTCTTTCACTGGGCTGCAAACTTGAGTTATAAAAGATGAACTCTGCCCTCCATGTGACAATGCCAGAAACCGAACCGGAGTTCTAGAGTGCATTTGGATGTCAATTCTGAACTCGCATGGGATTGCTAATACAACGGAGAGCTTGACATTCCCCTTCTGTGTACATTTGTGTGGAGGCAATGTTGGGCAAGGTGTTAAAATAGCGATTCTTCTCAATATCTCAGTTAGCCTTCTCTTCAGGAAGAGAGTGATTCATGAAAATCCATGCATTTCAAGGTTCTCCTTTACAAGCAGAACATGAATCATCAACTGTCTTTCAGATCTGGTCTTTCACTGGGCCGCAAACCTCAGTTGTAAAAGGTGAATTCTGCCCTCCATGTGACGATGCCAGAAACCGAACCGGAGTACTAGAGTGCATTTGGATGTCAATTCTGAACTCGCATGGGATTCCTAATACAACGCACAACTTGACTTTCCCCTTCTGTGTACGTTTGCCAGGAGCCATGTTGGGCAAGGTGTTAAAATAGCGATTCTTCTCAATATCTCAGTTAGCCTTCTCATCAGGCAGAGAGAGATTCATGAAAGTCCATGCATTTCAAGATTCTCCTTTACAACCAGAACATGAATCATCAACTGTCTTTCAGATCTGGTCTTTCACTGGGCTGCAAACTTGAGTTATAAAAGACGAATTCTGCCCTCCATGTGACAATGCCAGAAACCGAACCGGAGTACTAGATTGCATTTGGATGTCAATTCTGAACTCGCATGGGATTGCTAATACAACGCACAGCTTGACTTTCCCCTTCTGTGTACGTTTGTGTGGAGGCCATGGTGGGCAATAAGTTAAAATCGCGATTCTTCTCAATATCTCAGTTAGCCTTCTCTTCAGGAAGAGAGTGATTCATGAAAATCCATGCATTTCAAGGTTCTCCTTTACAAGCAGAACATGAATCATCAGCTGTCTTTCAGACCTGGTCTTTCACTGGGCTGCAAACTTCAGTTGTAAAAGGTGAATTCTGCCCTCCATGTGACAATGCCAGAAACCGAACCGGTGTACTAGAGTGCATTTGGATGTCAATTCTGAACTCGCATGGGATTGCTAATACAACGGAGAGCTTCACATTCCCCTTCTGTGTACATTTGTGTGGAGGCAATGTTGGGCAAGGTGTTAAAATAGCGATTCTTCTCAATATCTCAGTTAGCCTTCTCTTCAGGAAGAGAGTGATTCATGAAAATCCATGCATTTCAAGGTTCTCCTTTACAAGCAGAACATGAATCATCAACTGTCTTTCAGATCTGGTCTTTCACTGGGCCGCAAAACTCAGTTGTAAAAGGTGAATTCTGCCCTCCATGTGACGATGCCAGAAACCGAACCGGAGTACTAGAGTGCATTTGGATGTCAATTCTGAACTCGCATGGGATTCCTAATACAACGCACAACTTGACTTTCCCCTTTTGTGTACGTTTGCCAGGAGCCATGTTGGGCAAGGTGTTAAAATAGCGATTCTTCTCAATATCTCAGTTAGCCTTCTCTTCAGGCAGAGAGAGATTCATGAAAATCCATGCATTTCAAGATTCTCCTTTACAACCAGAACATGAATCATCAACTGTCTTTCAGATCTGGTCTTTCACTGGGCTGCAAACTTGAGTTATAAAAGATGAATTCTGCCCTCCATGTGACAATGCCAGAAACCGAACCGGAGTTCTAGAGTGCATTTGGATGTCAATTCTGAACTCGCATGGGATTGCTAATAAAACGGAGAGCTTGACATTCCCCTTCTGTGTACATTTGTGTGGAGGCAATGTTGGGCAAGGTGTTAAAATAACGATTCTTCTCAATATCTCAGTTAGCCTTCTCTTCAGGAAGAGAGTGATTCATGAAAATCCATGCATTTCAAGGTTCTCCTTTACAAGCAGAACATGAATCATCAACTGTCTTTCAGATCTGGTCTTTCACTGGGCCGCAAACCTCAGTTGTAAAAGGTGAATTCTGCCCTCCATGTGACGATGCCAGAAACCGAACCGGAGTACTAGAGTGCATTTGGATGTCAATTCTGAACTCGCATGGGATTCCTAATACAACGCACAACTTGACTTTCCCCTTCTGTGTACGTTTGCCAGGAGCCATGTTGGGGAAGGTGTTAAAATAGCGATTCTTCTCAATATCTCAGTTAGCCTTCTCTTCAGGCAGAGAGAGATTCATGAAAGTCCATGCATTTCAAGATTCTCCTTTACAACCAGAACATGAATCATCAACTGTCTTTCAGATCTGGTCTTTCACTGGGCTGCAAACTTGAGTTATAAAAGATGAATTCTGCCCTCCATGTGACAATGCCAGAAACCGAACCGGAGTACTAGAGTGCATTTGGATGTCAATTCTGAACTCGCATGGGATTGCTAATACAACGCACAGCTTGACTTTCCCCTTCTGTGTACGTTTGTGTGGAGGCCATGGTGGGCAATATGTTAAAATCGCGATTCTTCTCAATATCTCAGTTAGCTTTCTCTTCAGGCAGAGAGAGATTCATGAAAATCCATGCATTTCAAGATTCTCCTTTAGAAACAGAACATGAATCATCAACTGTCTTTCAGATCTGGTCTTTCACTGGGCTGCAAACTTGAGTTATAAAAGGTGAAATCTGCCCTCCATGTGACAATGCCAGAAACCGAACCGGTGTACTAGAGTGCATTTGGATGTCAATTCTGAACTCGCATGGGATTGCTAATACAACGGAGAGCTTGACATTCCCCTTCTGTGTACATTTGTGTGGAGGCAATGTTGGGCAAGGTGTTAAAATAGCGATTCTTCTCAATATCTCAGTTAGCTTTCTCTTCAGGCAGAGAGAGATTCATGAAAATCCATGCATTTCAAGATTCTCCTTTACAAGCAGAACATGAATCATCAGCTGTCTTTCAGATCTGGTCTTTCACTGGGCTGCAAACTTCAGTTGTAAAAGGTGAATTCTGCCCTCCATGTGACAATGCCAGAAACCGAACCGGTGTACTAGAGTGCATTTGGATGTCAATTCTGAACTCGCATGGGATTGCTAATACAACGGAGAGCTTCACATTCCCCTTCTGTGTACATTTGTGTGGAGGCAATGTTGGGCAAGGTGTTAAAATAGCGATTCTTCTCAATATCTCAGTTAGCCTTCTCTTCAGGAAGAGAGTGATTCATGAAAATCCATGCATTTCAAGGTTCTCCTTTACAAGCAGAACATGAATCATCAACTGTCTTTCAGATCTGGTCTTTCACTGGGCCGCAAAACTCAGTTGTAAAAGGTGAATTCTGCCCTCCATGTGACAATGCCAGAAACCGAACCGGAGTTCTAGAGTGCATTTGGATGTCAATTCTGAACTCGCATGGGATTGCTAATACAACGGAGAGCTTGACATTCCCCTTCTGTGTACATTTGTGTGGAGGCAATGTTGGGCAAGGTGTTAAAATAGCGATTCTTCTCAATATCTCAGTTAGCCTTCTCTTCAGGAAGAGAGTGATTCATGAAAATCCATGCATTTCAAGGTTCTCCTTTACAAGCAGAACATGAATCATCAACTGTCTTTCAGATCTGGTCTTTCACTGGGCCGCAAACCTCAGTTGTAAAAGGTGAATTCTGCCCTCCATGTGACGATGCCAGAAACCGAACCGGAGTACTAGAGTGCATTTGGATGTCAATTCTGAACTCGCATGGGATTCCTAATACAACGCACAACTTGACTTTCCCCTTCTGTGTACGTTTGCCAGGAGCCATGTTGGGCAAGGTGTTAAAATAGCGATTCTTCTCAATATCTCAGTTAGCCTTCTCTTCAGGCAGAGAGAGATTCATGAAAGTCCATGCATTTCAAGATTCTCCTTTACAAGCAGAACATGAATCATCAGCTGTCTTTCAGACCTGGTCTTTCACTGGGCTGCAAACTTCAGTTGTAAAAGGTGAATTCTGCCCTCCATGTGACAATGCCAGAAACCGAACCGGTGTACTAGAGTGCATTTGGATGTCAATTCTGAACTCGCATGGGATTGCTAATACAACGGAGAGCTTCACATTCCCCTTCTGTGTACATTTGTGTGGAGGCAATGTTGGGCAAGGTGTTAAAATAGCGATTCTTCTCAATATCTCAGTTAGCCTTCTCTTCAGGAAGAGAGTGATTCATGAAAATCCATGCATTTCAAGGTTCTCCTTTACAAGCAGAACATGAATCATCAACTGTCTTTCAGATCTGGTCTTTCACTGGGCCGCAAAACTCAGTTGTAAAAGGTGAATTCTGCCCTCCATGTGACGATGCCAGAAACCGAACCGGAGTACTAGAGTGCATTTGGATGTCAATTCTGAACTCGCATGGGATTCCTAATACAACGCACAACTTGACTTTCCCCTTCTGTGTACGTTTGCCAGGAGCCATGTTGGGCAAGGTGTTAAAATAGCGATTCTTCTCAATATCTCAGTTAGCCTTCTCTTCAGGCAGAGAGAGATTCATGAAAGTCCATGCATTTCAAGATTCTCCTTTACAACCAGAACATGAATCATCAACTGTCTTTCAGATCTGGTCTTTCACTGGGCTGCAAACTTGAGTTATAAAAGATGAATTCTGCCCTCCATGTGACAATGCCAGAAACCGAACCGGAGTTCTAGAGTGCATTTGGATGTTAATTCTGAACTCGCATGGGATTGCTAATACAACGGAGAGCTTGACATTCCCCTTCTGTGTACATTTGTGTGGAGGCAATGTTGGGCAAGGTGTTAAAATAGCGATTCTTCTCAATATCTCAGTTAGCCTTCTCTTCAGGAAGAGAGTGATTCATGAAAATCCATGCATTTCAAGGTTCTCCTTTACAAGCAGAACATGAATCATCAACTGTCTTTCAGATCTGGTCTTTCACTGGGCCGCAAACCTCAGTTGTAAAAGGTGAATTCTGCCCTCCATGTGACGATGCCAGAAACCGAACCGGAGTACTAGAGTGCATTTGGATGTCAATTCTGAACTCGCATGGGATTCCTAATACAACGCACAACTTGACTTTCCCCTTCTGTGTACGTTTGCCAGGAGCCATGTTGGGCAAGGTGTTAAAATAGCGATTCTTCTCAATATCTCAGTTAGCCTTCTCTTCAGGCAGAGAGAGATTCATGAAAGTCCATGCATTTCAAGATTCTCCTTTACAACCAGAACATGAATCATCAACTGTCTTTCAGATCTGGTCTTTCACTGGGCTGCAAACTTGAGTTATAAAAGACGAATTCTGCCCTCCATGTGACAATGCCAGAAACCGAACCGGAGTACTAGAGTGCATTTGGATGTCAATTCTGAACTCGCATGGGATTGCTAATACAACGCACAGCTTGACTTTCCCCTTCTGTGTACGTTTGTGTGGAGGCCATGGTGGGCAATAAGTTAAAATCGCGATTCTTCTCAATATCTCAGTTAGCCTTCTCTTCAGGAAGAGAGTGATTCATGAAAATCCATGCATTTCAAGGTTCTCCTTTACAAGCAGAACATGAATCATCAGCTGTCTTTCAGACCTGGTCTTTCACTGGGCTGCAAACTTCAGTTGTAAAAGGTGAATTCTGCCCTCCATGTGACAATGCCAGAAACCGAACCGGTGTACTAGAGTGCATTTGGATGTCAATTCTGAACTCGCATGGGATTGCTAATACAACGGAGAGCTTCACATTCCCCTTCTGTGTACATTTGTGTGGAGGCAATGTTGGGCAAGGTGTTAAAATAGCGATTCTTCTCAATATCTCAGTTAGCCTTCTCTTCAGGAAGAGAGTGATTCATGAAAATCCATGCATTTCAAGGTTCTCCTTTACAAGAAGAACATGAATCATCAACTGTCTTTCAGATCTGGTCTTTCACTGGGCCGCAAAACTCAGTTGTAAAAGGTGAATTCTGCCCTCCATGTGACGATGCCAGAAACCGAACCGGAGTACTAGAGTGCATTTGGATGTCAATTCTGAACTCGCATGGGATTCCTAATACAACGCACAACTTGACTTTCCCCTTCTGTGTACGTTTGCCAGGAGCCATGTTGGGCAAGGTGTTAAAATAGCGATTCTTCTCAATATCTCAGTTAGCCTTCTCTTCAGGCAGAGAGAGATTCATGAAAGTCCATGCATTTCAAGATTCTCCTTTACAACCAGAACATGAATCATCAACTGTCTTTCAGATCTGGTCTTTCACTGGGCTGCAAACTTGAGTTATAAAAGACGAATTCTGCCCTCCATGTGACAATGCCAGAAACCGAACCGGAGTACTAGATTGCATTTGGATGTCAATTCTGAACTCGCATGGGATTGCTAATACAACGCACAGCTTGACTTTCCCCTTCTGTGTACGTTTGTGTGGAGGCCATGGTGGGCAATAAGTTAAAATCGCGATTCTTCTCAATATCTCAGTTAGCCTTCTCTTCAGGAAGAGAGTGATTCATGAAAATCCATGCATTTCAAGGTTCTCCTTTACAAGCAGAACATGAATCATCAGCTGTCTTTCAGACCTGGTCTTTCACTGGGCTGCAAACTTCAGTTGTAAAAGGTGAATTCTGCCCTCCATGTGACAATGCCAGAAACCGAACCGGTGTACTAGAGTGCATTTGGATGTCAATTCTGAACTCGCATGGGATTGCTAATACAACGGAGAGCTTCACATTCCCCTTCTGTGTACATTTGTGTGGAGGCAATGTTGGGCAAGGTGTTAAAATAGCGATTCTTCTCAATATCTCAGTTAGCCTTCTCTTCAGGAAGAGAGTGATTCATGAAAATCCATGCATTTCAAGGTTCTCCTTTACAAGCAGAACATGAATCATCAACTGTCTTTCAGATCTGGTCTTTCACTGGGCCGCAAAACTCAGTTGTAAAAGGTGAATTCTGCCCTCCATGTGACGATGCCAGAAACCGAACCGGAGTACTAGAGTGCATTTGGATGTCAATTCTGAACTCGCATGGGATTCCTAATACAACGCACAACTTGACTTTCCCCTTCTGTGTACGTTTGCCAGGAGCCATGTTGGGCAAGGTGTTAAAATAGCGATTCTTCTCAATATCTCAGTTAGCCTTCTCTTCAGGCAGAGAGAGATTCATGAAAGTCCATGCATTTCAAGATTCTCCTTTACAACCAGAACATGAATCATCAACTGTCTTTCAGATCTGGTCTTTCACTGGGCTGCAAACTTGAGTTATAAAAGATGAATTCTGCCCTCCATGTGACAATGCCAGAAACCGAACCGGAGTTCTAGAGTGCATTTGGATGTTAATTCTGAACTCGCATGGGATTGCTAATACAACGGAGAGCTTGACATTCCCCTTCTGTGTACATTTGTGTGGAGGCAATGTTGGGCAAGGTGTTAAAATAGCGATTCTTCTCAATATCTCAGTTAGCCTTCTCTTCAGGAAGAGAGTGATTCATGAAAATCCATGCATTTCAAGGTTCTCCTTTACAAGCAGAACATGAATCATCAACTGTCTTTCAGATCTGGTCTTTCACTGGGCCGCAAACCTCAGTTGTAAAAGGTGAATTCTGCCCTCCATGTGACGATGCCAGAAACCGAACCGGAGTACTAGAGTGCATTTGGATGTCAATTCTGAACTCGCATGGGATTCCTAATACAACGCACAACTTGACTTTCCCCTTCTGTGTACGTTTGCCAGGAGCCATGTTGGGCAAGGTGTTAAAATAGCGATTCTTCTCAATATCTCAGTTAGCCTTCTCTTCAGGCAGAGAGAGATTCATGAAAGTCCATGCATTTCAAGATTCTCCTTTACAACCAGAACATGAATCATCAACTGTCTTTCAGATCTGGTCTTTCACTGGGCTGCAAACTTGAGTTATAAAAGACGAATTCTGCCCTCCATGTGACAATGCCAGAAACCGAACCGGAGTACTAGATTGCATTTGGATGTCAATTCTGAACTCGCATGGGATTGCTAATACAACGCACAGCTTGACTTTCCCCTTCTGTGTACGTTTGTGTGGAGGCCATGGTGGGCAATAAGTTAAAATCGCGATTCTTCTCAATATCTCAGTTAGCCTTCTCTTCAGGAAGAGAGTGATTCATGAAAATCCATGCATTTCAAGGTTCTCCTTTACAAGCAGAACATGAATCATCAGCTGTCTTTCAGACCTGGTCTTTCACTGGGCTGCAAACTTCAGTTGTAAAAGGTGAATTCTGCCCTCCATGTGACAATGCCAGAAACCGAACCGGTGTACTAGAGTGCATTTGGATGTCAATTCTGAACTCGCATGGGATTGCTAATACAACGGAGAGCTTCACATTCCCCTTCTGTGTACATTTGTGTGGAGGCAATGTTGGGCAAGGTGTTAAAATAGCGATTCTTCTCAATATCTCAGTTAGCCTTCTCTTCAGGAAGAGAGTGATTCATGAAAATCCATGCATTTCAAGGTTCTCCTTTACAAGAAGAACATGAATCATCAACTGTCTTTCAGATCTGGTCTTTCACTGGGCCGCAAAACTCAGTTGTAAAAGGTGAATTCTGCCCTCCATGTGACGATGCCAGAAACCGAACCGGAGTACTAGAGTGCATTTGGATGTCAATTCTGAACTCGCATGGGATTCCTAATACAACGCACAACTTGACTTTCCCCTTCTGTGTACGTTTGCCAGGAGCCATGTTGGGCAAGGTGTTAAAATAGCGATTCTTCTCAATATCTCAGTTAGCCTTCTCTTCAGGCAGAGAGAGATTCATGAAAGTCCATGCATTTCAAGATTCTCCTTTACAACCAGAACATGAATCATCAACTGTCTTTCAGATCTGGTCTTTCACTGGGCTGCAAACTTGAGTTATAAAAGATGAACTCTGCCCTCCATGTGACAATGCCAGAAACCGAACCGGAGTTCTAGAGTGCATTTGGATGTCAATTCTGAACTCGCATGGGATTGCTAATACAACGGAGAGCTTGACATTCCCCTTCTGTGTACATTTGTGTGGAGGCAATGTTGGGCAAGGTGTTAAAATAGCGATTCTTCTCAATATCTCAGTTAGCCTTCTCTTCAGGAAGAGAGTGATTCATGAAAATCCATGCATTTCAAGGTTCTCCTTTACAAGCAGAACATGAATCATCAACTGTCTTTCAGATCTGGTCTTTCACTGGGCCGCAAACCTCAGTTGTAAAAGGTGAATTCTGCCCTCCATATGACGATGCCAGAAACCGAACCGGAGTACTAGAGTGCATTTGGATGTCAATTCTGAACTCGCATGGGATTCCTAATACAACGCACAACTTGACTTTCCCCTTCTGTGTACGTTTGCCAGGAGCCATGTTGGGCAAGGTGTTAAAATAGCGATTCTTCTCAATATCTCAGTTAGCCTTCTCTTCAGGCAGAGAGAGATTCATGAAAGTCCATGCATTTCAAGATTCTCCTTTACAACCAGAACATGAATCATCAACTGTCTTTCAGATCTGGTCTTTCACTGGGCTGCAAACTTGAGTTATAAAAGACGAATTCTGCCCTCCATGTGACAATGCCAGAAACCGAACCGGAGTACTAGATTGCATTTGGATGTCAATTCTGAACTCGCATGGGATTGCTAATACAACGCACAGCTTGACTTTCCCCTTCTGTGTACGTTTGTGTGGAGGCCATGGTGGGCAATAAGTTAAAATCGCGATTCTTCTCAATATCTCAGTTAGCCTTCTCTTCAGGAAGAGAGTGATTCATGAAAATCCATGCATTTCAAGGTGCTCCTTTACAAGCAGAACATGAATCATCAGCTGTCTTTCAGACCTGGTCTTTCACTGGGCTGCAAACTTCAGTTGTAAAAGGTGAATTCTGCCCTCCATGTGACAATGCCAGAAACCGAACCGGTGTACTAGAGTGCATTTGGATGTCAATTCTGAACTCGCATGGGATTGCTAATACAACGGAGAGCTTCACATTCCCCTTCTGTGTACATTTGTGTGGAGGCAATGTTGGGCAAGGTGTTAAAATAGCGATTCTTCTCAATATCTCAGTTAGCCTTCTCTTCAGGAAGAGAGTGATTCATGAAAATCCATGCATTTCAAGGTTCTCCTTTACAAGCAGAACATGAATCATCAACTGTCTTTCAGATCTGGTCTTTCACTGGGCCGCAAAACTCAGTTGTAAAAGGTGAATTCTGCCCTCCATGTGACGATGCCAGAAACCGAACCGGAGTACTAGAGTGCATTTGGATGTCAATTCTGAACTCGCATGGGATTCCTAATACAACGCACAACTTGACTTTCCCCTTCTGTGTACGTTTGCCAGGAGCCATGTTGGGCAAGGTGTTAAAATAGCGATTCTTCTCAATATCTCAGTTAGCCTTCTCTTCAGGCAGAGAGAGATTCATGAAAGTCCATGCATTTCAAGATTCTCCTTTACAACCAGAACATGAATCATCAACTGTCTTTCAGATCTGGTCTTTCACTGGGCTGCAAACTTGAGTTATAAAAGATGAATTCTGCCCTCCATGTGACAATGCCAGAAACCGAACCGGAGTTCTAGAGTGCATTTGGATGTCAATTCTGAACTCGCATGGGATTGCTAATACAACGGAGAGCTTGACATTCCCCTTCTGTGTACATTTGTGTGGAGGCAATGTTGGGCAAGGTGTTAAAATAGCGATTCTTCTCAATATCTCAGTTAGCCTTCTCTTCAGGAAGAGAGTGATTCATGAAAATCCATGCATTTCAAGGTTCTCCTTTACAAGCAGAACATGAATCATCAACTGTCTTTCAGATCTGGTCTTTCACTGGGCCGCAAACCTCAGTTGTAAAAGGTGAATTCTGCCCTCCATGTGACGATGCCAGAAACCGAACCGGAGTACTAGAGTGCATTTGGATGTCAATTCTGAACTCGCATGGGATTCCTAATACAACGCACAACTTGACTTTCCCCTTCTGTGTACGTTTGCCAGGAGCCATGTTGGGCAAGGTGTTAAAATAGCGATTCTTCTCAATATCTCAGTTAGCCTTCTCTTCAGGCAGAGAGAGATTCATGAAAGTCCATGCATTTCAAGATTCTCCTTTACAACCAGAACATGAATCATCAACTGTCTTTCAGATCTGGTCTTTCACTGGGCTGCAAACTTGAGTTATAAAAGACGAATTCTGCCCTCCATGTGACAATGCCAGAAACCGAACCGGAGTACTAGATTGCATTTGGATGTCAATTCTGAACTCGCATGGGATTGCTAATACAACGCACAGCTTGACTTTCCCCTTCTGTGTACGTTTGTGTGGAGGCCATGGTGGGCAATAAGTTAAAATCGCGATTCTTCTCAATATCTCAGTTAGCCTTCTCTTCAGGAAGAGAGTGATTCATGAAAATCCATGCATTTCAAGGTTCTCCTTTACAAGCAGAACATGAATCATCAGCTGTCTTTCAGACCTGGTCTTTCACTGGGCTGCAAACTTCAGTTGTAAAAGGTGAATTCTGCCCTCCATGTGACAATGCCAGAAACCGAACCGGTGTACTAGAGTGCATTTGGATGTCAATTCTGAACTCGCATGGGATTGCTAATACAACGGAGAGCTTCACATTCCCCTTCTGTGTACATTTGTGTGGAGGCAATGTTGGGCAAGGTGTTAAAATAGCGATTCTTCTCAATATCTCAGTTAGCCTTCTCTTCAGGAAGAGAGTGATTCATGAAAATCCATGCATTTCAAGGTTCTCCTTTACAAGCAGAACATGAATCATCAACTGTCTTTCAGATCTGGTCTTTCACTGGGCCGCAAAACTCAGTTGTAAAAGGTGAATTCTGCCCTCCATGTGACGATGCCAGAAACCGAACCGGAGTACTAGAGTGCATTTGGATGTCAATTCTGAACTCGCATGGGATTCCTAATACAACGCACAACTTGACTTTCCCCTTCTGTGTACGTTTGCCAGGAGCCATGTTGGGCAAGGTGTTAAAATAGCGATTCTTCTCAATATCTCAGTTAGCCTTCTCTTCAGGCAGAGAGAGATTCATGAAAGTCCATGCATTTCAAGATTCTCCTTTACAACCAGAACATGAATCATCAACTGTCTTTCAGATCTGGTCTTTCACTGGGCTGCAAACTTGAGTTATAAAAGATGAATTCTGCCCTCCATGTGACAATGCCAGAAACCGAACCGGAGTTCTAGAGTGCATTTGGATGTCAATTCTGAACTCGCATGGGATTGCTAATACAACGGAGAGCTTCACATTCCCCTTCTGTGTACATTTGTGTGGAGGCAATGTTGGGCAAGGTGTTAAAATAGCGATTCTTCTCAATATCTCAGTTAGCCTTCTCTTCAGGAAGAGAGTGATTCATGAAAATCCATGCATTTCAAGGTTCTCCTTTACAAGCAGAACATGAATCATCAACTGTCTTTCAGATCTGGTCTTTCACTGGGCCGCAAACCTCAGTTGTAAAAGGTGAATTCTGCCCTCCATGTGACGATGCCAGAAACCGAACCGGAGTACTAGAGTGCATTTGGATGTCAATTCTGAACTCGCATGGGATTCCTAATACAACGCACAACTTGACTTTCCCCTTCTGTGTACGTTTGCCAGGAGCCATGTTGGGCAAGGTGTTAAAATAGCGATTCTTCTCAATATCTCAGTTAGCCTTCTCTTCAGGCAGAGAGAGATTCATGAAAGTCCATGCATTTCAAGATTCTCCTTTACAACCAGAACATGAATCATCAACTGTCTTTCAGATCTGGTCTTTCACTGGGCTGCAAACTTGAGTTATAAAAGACGAATTCTGCCCTCCATGTGACAATGCCAGAAACCGAACCGGAGTACTAGATTGCATTTGGATGTCAATTCTGAACTCGCATGGGATTGCTAATACAACGCACAGCTTGACTTTCCCCTTCTGTGTACGTTTGTGTGGAGGCCATGGTGGGCAATAAGTTAAAATCGCGATTCTTCTCAATATCTCAGTTAGCCTTCTCTTCAGGAAGAGAGTGATTCATGAAAATCCATGCATTTCAAGGTTCTCCTTTACAAGCAGAACATGAATCATCAGCTGTCTTTCAGACCTGGTCTTTCACTGGGCTGCAAACTTCAGTTGTAAAAGGTGAATTCTGCCCTCCATGTGACAATGCCAGAAACCGAACCGGTGTACTAGAGTGCATTTGGATGTCAATTCTGAACTCGCATGGGATTGCTAATACAACGGAGAGCTTCACATTCCCCTTCTGTGTACATTTGTGTGGAGGCAATGTTGGGCAAGGTGTTAAAATAGCGATTCTTCTCAATATCTCAGTTAGCCTTCTCTTCAGGAAGAGAGTGATTCATGAAAATCCATGCATTTCAAGGTTCTCCTTTACAAGCAGAACATGAATCATCAACTGTCTTTCAGATCTGGTCTTTCACTGGGCCGCAAAACTCAGTTGTAAAAGGTGAATTCTGCCCTCCATGTGACGATGCCAGAAACCGAACCGGAGTACTAGAGTGCATTTGGATGTCAATTCTGAACTCGCATGGGATTCCTAATACAACGCACAACTTGACTTTCCCCTTCTGTGTACGTTTGCCAGGAGCCATGTTGGGCAAGGTGTTAAAATAGCGATTCTTCTCAATATCTCAGTTAGCCTTCTCTTCAGGCAGAGAGAGATTCATGAAAGTCCATGCATTTCAAGATTCTCCTTTACAACCAGAACATGAATCATCAACTGTCTTTCAGATCTGCTCTTTCACTGGGCTGCAAACTTGAGTTATAAAAGATGAATTCTGCCCTCCATGTGACAATGCCAGAAACCGAACCGGAGTTCTAGAGTGCATTTGGATGTCAATTCTGAACTCGCATGGGATTGCTAATACAACGGAGAGCTTCACATTCCCCTTCTGTGTACATTTGTGTGGAGGCAATGTTGGGCAAGGTGTTAAAATAGCGATTCTTCTCAATATCTCAGTTAGCCTTCTCTTCAGGAAGAGAGTGATTCATGAAAATCCATGCATTTCAAGGTTCTCCTTTACAAGCAGAACATGAATCATCAACTGTCTTTCAGATCTGGTCTTTCACTGGGCCGCAAACCTCAGTTGTAAAAGGTGAATTCTGCCCTCCATGTGACGATGCCAGAAACCGAACCGGAGTACTAGAGTGCATTTGGATGTCAATTCTGAACTCGCATGGGATTCCTAATACAACGCACAACTTGACTTTCCCCTTCTGTGTACGTTTGCCAGGAGCCATGTTGGGCAAGGTGTTAAAATAGCGATTCTTCTCAATATCTCAGTTAGCCTTCTCTTCAGGCAGAGAGAGATTCATGAAAGTCCATGCATTTCAAGATTCTCCTTTACAACCAGAACATGAATCATCAACTGTCTTTCAGATCTGGTCTTTCACTGGGCTGCAAACTTGAGTTATAAAAGACGAATTCTGCCCTCCATGTGACAATGCCAGAAACCGAACCGGAGTACTAGATTGCATTTGGATGTCAATTCTGAACTCGCATGGGATTGCTAATACAACGCACAGCTTGACTTTCCCCTTCTGTGTACGTTTGTGTGGAGGCCATGGTGGGCAATAAGTTAAAATCGCGATTCTTCTCAATATCTCAGTTAGCCTTCTCTTCAGGAAGAGAGTGATTCATGAAAATCCATGCATTTCAAGGTTCTCCTTTACAAGCAGAACATGAATCATCAGCTGTCTTTCAGACCTGGTCTTTCACTGGGCTGCAAACTTCAGTTGTAAAAGGTGAATTCTGCCCTCCATGTGACAATGCCAGAAACCGAACCGGTGTACTAGAGTGCATTTGGATGTCAATTCTGAACTCGCATGGGATTGCTAATACAACGGAGAGCTTCACATTCCCCTTCTGTGTACATTTGTGTGGAGGCAATGTTGGGCAAGGTGTTAAAATAGCGATTCTTCTCAATATCTCAGTTAGCCTTCTCTTCAGGAAGAGAGTGATTCATGAAAATCCATGCATTTCAAGGTTCTCCTTTACAAGCAGAACATGAATCATCAACTGTCTTTCAGATCTGGTCTTTCACTGGGCCGCAAAACTCAGTTGTAAAAGGTGAATTCTGCCCTCCATGTGACGATGCCAGAAACCGAACCGGAGTACTAGAGTGCATTTGGATGTCAATTCTGAACTCGCATGGGATTCCTAATACAACGCACAACTTGACTTTCCCCTTCTGTGTACGTTTGCCAGGAGCCATGTTGGGCAAGGTGTTAAAATAGCGATTCTTCTCAATATCTCAGTTAGCCTTCTCTTCAGGCAGAGAGAGATTCATGAAAGTCCATGCATTTCAAGATTCTCCTTTACAACCAGAACATGAATCATCAACTGTCTTTCAGATCTGCTCTTTCACTGGGCTGCAAACTTGAGTTATAAAAGATGAATTCTGCCCTCCATGTGACAATGCCAGAAACCGAACCGGAGTTCTAGAGTGCATTTGGATGTCAATTCTGAACTTGCATGGGATTGCTAATACAACGGAGAGCTTGACATTCCCCTTCTGTGTACATTTGTGTGGAGGCAATGTTGGGCAAGGTGTTAAAATAGCGATTCTTCTCAATATCTCAGTTAGCCTTCTCTTCAGGAAGAGAGTGATTCATGAAAATCCATGCATTTCAAGGTTCTCCTTTACAAGCAGAACATGAATCATCAACTGTCTTTCAGATCTGGTCTTTCACTGGGCCGCAAACCTCAGTTGTAAAAGGTGAATTCTGCCCTCCATGTGACGATGCCAGAAACCGAACCGGAGTACTAGAGTGCATTTGGATGTCAATTCTGAACTCGCATGGGATTCCTAATACAACGCACAACTTGACTTTCCCCTTCTGTGTACGTTTGCCAGGAGCCATGTTGGGCAAGGTGTTAAAATAGCGATTCTTCTC
Source organism: Candoia aspera (assembly GCF_035149785.1). Lineage (NCBI taxonomy): Eukaryota > Metazoa > Chordata > Lepidosauria > Squamata > Candoiidae > Candoia > Candoia aspera. The sequence continues at coordinate 16,807,572 of NC_086166.1, read as the reverse complement.
AATATCTCAGTTAGCCTTCTCTTCAGGCAGAGAGAGATTCATGAAAGTCCATGCATTTCAAGATTCTCCTTTACAACCAGAACATGAATCATCAACTGTCTTTCAGATCTGGTCTTTCACTGGGCTGCAAACTTGAGTTATAAAAGATGAGCTCTGCCCTCCATGTGACAATGCCAGAAACCGAACCGGAGTTCCAGAGTGCATTTGGATGTCAATTCTGAACTCGCATGGGATTGCTAATACAACGGAGAGCTTGACATTCCCCTTCTGTGTACATTTGTGTGGAGGCAATGTTGGGCAAGGTGTTAAAATAGCGATTCTTCTCAATATCTCAGTTAGCCTTCTCTTCAGGAAGAGAGTGATTCATGAAAATCCATGCATTTCAAGGTTCTCCTTTACAAGCAGAACATGAATCATCAACTGTCTTTCAGATCTGGTCTTTCACTGGGCCGCAAACCTCAGTTGTAAAAGGTGAATTCTGCCCTCCATGTGACGATGCCAGAAACCGAACCGGAGTACTAGAGTGCATTTGGATGTCAATTCTGAACTCGCATGGGATTCCTAATACAACGCACAACTTGACTTTCCCCTTCTGTGTACGTTTGCCAGGAGCCATGTTGGGCAAGGTGTTAAAATAGCGATTCTTCTCAATATCTCAGTTAGCCTTCTCTTCAGGCAGAGAGAGATTCATGAAAGTCCATGCATTTCAAGATTCTCCTTTACAACCAGAACATGAATCATCAACTGTCTTTCAGATCTGGTCTTTCACTGGGCTGCAAACTTGAGTTATAAAAGATGAATTCTGCCCTCCATGTGACAATGCCAGAAACCGAACCGGAGTACTAGATTGCATTTGGATGTCAATTCTGAACTCGCATGGGATTGCTAATACAACGCACAGCTTGACTTTCCCCTTCTGTGTACGTTTGTGTGGAGGCCATGGTGGGCAAGGTGTTAAAATAGCGATTCTTCTCAATATCTCAGTTAGCTTTCTCTTCAGGCAGAGAGAGATTCATGAAAATCCATGCATTTCAAGATTCTCCTTTACAAGCAGAACATGAATCATCAGCTGTCTTTCAGACCTGGTCTTTCACTGGGCTGCAAACTTCAGTTGTAAAAGGTGAATTCTACCCTCCATGTGACAATGCCAGAAACCGAACCGGTGTACTAGAGTGCATTTGGATGTCAATTCTGAACTCGCATGGGATTGCTAATACAACGGAGAGCTTCACATTCCCCTTCTGTGTACATTTGTGTGGAGGCAATGTTGGGCAAGGTGTTAAAATAGCGATTCTTCTCAATATCTCAGTTAGCCTTCGCTTCAGGAATAGAGTGATTCATGAAAATCCATGCATTTCAAGGTTCTCCTTTACAAGCAGAACATGAATGATCAACTGTCTTTCAGATCTGGTCTTTCACTGGGCCGCAAACCTCAGTTGTAAAAGGTGAATTCTGCCCTCCATGTGACGATGCCAGAAACCGAACCGGAGTACTAGAGTGCATTTGGATGTCAATTCTGAACTCGCATGGGATTCCTAATACAACGCACAACTTGACTTTCCCCTTCTGTGTACGTTTGCCAGGAGCCATGTTGGGCAAGGTGTTAAAATAGGGATTCTTCTCAATATCTCAGTTAGCCTTCTCTTCAGGCAGAGAGAGATTCATGAAAGTCCATGCATTTCAAGATTCTCCTTTACAACCAGAACATGAATCATCAACTGTCTTTCAGATCTGGTCTTTCACTGGGCTGCAAACTTGAGTTATAAAAGATGAATTCTGCCCTCCATGTGACAATGCCAGAAACCGAACCGGAGTTCTAGAGTGCATTTGGATGTCAATTCTGAACTCGCATGGGATTGCTAATACAACGGAGAGCTTGACATTCCCCTTCTGTGTACATTTGTGTGGAGGCAATGTTGGGCAAGGTGTTAAAATAGCGATTCTTCTCAATATCTCAGTTAGCCTTCTCTTCAGGAAGAGAGTGATTCATGAAAATCCATGCATTTCAAGGTTCTCCTTTACAAGCAGAACATGAATCATCAACTGTCTTTCAGATCTGGTCTTTCACTGGGCCGCAAACCTCAGTTGTAAAAGGTGAATTCTGCCCTCCATGTGACGATGCCAGAAACCGAACCGGAGTACTAGAGTGCATTTGGATGTCAATTCTGAACTCGCATGGGATTCCTAATACAACGCACAACTTGACTTTCCCCTTCTGTGTACGTTTGCCAGGAGCCATGTTGGGCAAGGTGTTAAAATAGCGATTCTTCTCAATATCTCAGTTAGCCTTCTCTTCAGGCAGAGAGAGATTCATGAAAGTCCATGCATTTCAAGATTCTCCTTTACAACCAGAACATGAATCATCAACTGTCTTTCAGATCTGGTCTTTCACTGGGCTGCAAACTTGAGTTATAAAAGATGAACTCTGCCCTCCATGTGACAATGCCAGAAACCGAACCGGAGTTCTAGAGTGCATTTGGATGTCAATTCTGAACTCGCATGGGATTGCTAATACAACGGAGAGCTTGACATTCCCCTTCTGTGTACATTTGTGTGGAGGCAATGTTGGGCAAGGTGTTAAAATAGCGATTCTTCTCAATATCTCAGTTAGCCTTCTCTTCAGGAAGAGAGTGATTCATGAAAATCCATGCATTTCAAGGTTCTCCTTTACAAGCAGAACATGAATCATCAACTGTCTTTCAGATCTGGTCTTTCACTGGGCCGCAAACCTCAGTTGTAAAAGGTGAATTCTGCCCTCCATGTGACGATGCCAGAAACCGAACCGGAGTACTAGAGTGCATTTGGATGTCAATTCTGAACTCGCATGGGATTCCTAATACAACGCACAACTTGACTTTCCCCTTCTGTGTACGTTTGCCAGGAGCCATGTTGGGCAAGGTGTTAAAATAGCGATTCTTCTCAATATCTCAGTTAGCCTTCTCTTCAGGCAGAGAGAGATTCATGAAAGTCCATGCATTTCAAGATTCTCCTTTACAACCAGAACATGAATCATCAACTGTCTTTCAGATCTGGTCTTTCACTGGGCTGCAAACTTGAGTTATAAAAGATGAATTCTGCCCTCCATGTGACAATGCCAGAAACCGAACCGGAGTACTAGATTGCATTTGGATGTCAATTCTGAACTCGCATGGGATTGCTAATACAACGCACAGCTTGACTTTCCCCTTCTGTGTACGTTTGTGTGGAGGCCATGGTGGGCAAGGTGTTAAAATAGCGATTCTTCTCAATATCTCAGTTAGCTTTCTCTTCAGGCAGAGAGAGATTCATGAAAATCCATGCATTTCAAGATTCTCCTTTACAAGCAGAACATGAATCATCAGCTGTCTTTCAGACCTGGTCTTTCACTGGGCTGCAAACTTCAGTTGTAAAAGGTGAATTCTACCCTCCATGTGACAATGCCAGAAACCGAACCGGTGTACTAGAGTGCATTTGGATGTCAATTCTGAACTCGCATGGGATTGCTAATACAACGGAGAGCTTCACATTCCCCTTCTGTGTACATTTGTGTGGAGGCAATGTTGGGCAAGGTGTTAAAATAGCGATTCTTCTCAATATCTCAGTTAGCCTTCTCTTCAGGAAGAGAGTGATTCATGAAAATCCATGCATTTCAAGGTTCTCCTTTACAAGCAGAACATGAATCATCAACTGTCTTTCAGATCTGGTCTTTCACTGGGCCGCAAACCTCAGTTGTAAAAGGTGAATTCTGCCCTCCATGTGACGATGCCAGAAACCGAACCGGAGTACTAGAGTGCATTTGGATGTCAATTCTGAACTCGCATGGGATTCCTAATACAACGCACAACTTGACTTTCCCCTTCTGTGTACGTTTGCCAGGAGCCATGTTGGGCAAGGTGTTAAAATAGCGATTCTTCTCAATATCTCAGTTAGCCTTCTCTTCAGGCAGAGAGAGATTCATGAAAGTCCATGCATTTCAAGATTCTCCTTTACAACCAGAACATGAATCATCAACTGTCTTTCAGATCTGGTCTTTCACTGGGCTGCAAACTTGAGTTATAAAAGATGAGCTCTGCCCTCCATGTGACAATGCCAGAAACCGAACCGGAGTTCCAGAGTGCATTTGGATGTCAATTCTGAACTCGCATGGGATTGCTAATACAACGGAGAGCTTGACATTCCCCTTCTGTGTACATTTGTGTGGAGGCAATGTTGGGCAAGGTGTTAAAATAGCGATTCTTCTCAATATCTCAGTTAGCCTTCTCTTCAGGAAGAGAGTGATTCATGAAAATCCATGCATTTCAAGGTTCTCCTTTACAAGCAGAACATGAATCATCAACTGTCTTTCAGATCTGGTCTTTCACTGGGCCGCAAACCTCAGTTGTAAAAGGTGAATTCTGCCCTCCATGTGACGATGCCAGAAACCGAACCGGAGTACTAGAGTGCATTTGGATGTCAATTCTGAACTCGCATGGGATTCCTAATACAACGCACAACTTGACTTTCCCCTTCTGTGTACGTTTGCCAGGAGCCATGTTGGGCAAGGTGTTAAAATAGCGATTCTTCTCAATATCTCAGTTAGCCTTCTCTTCAGGCAGAGAGAGATTCATGAAAGTCCATGCATTTCAAGATTCTCCTTTACAACCAGAACATGAATCATCAACTGTCTTTCAGATCTGGTCTTTCACTGGGCTGCAAACTTGAGTTATAAAAGATGAATTCTGCCCTCCATGTGACAATGCCAGAAACCGAACCGGAGTACTAGATTGCATTTGGATGTCAATTCTGAACTCGCATGGGATTGCTAATACAACGCACAGCTTGACTTTCCCCTTCTGTGTACGTTTGTGTGGAGGCCATGGTGGGCAAGGTGTTAAAATAGCGATTCTTCTCAATATCTCAGTTAGCTTTCTCTTCAGGCAGAGAGAGATTCATGAAAATCCATGCATTTCAAGATTCTCCTTTACAAGCAGAACATGAATCATCAGCTGTCTTTCAGACCTGGTCTTTCACTGGGCTGCAAACTTCAGTTGTAAAAGGTGAATTCTACCCTCCATGTGACAATGCCAGAAACCGAACCGGTGTACTAGAGTGCATTTGGATGTCAATTCTGAACTCGCATGGGATTGCTAATACAACGGAGAGCTTCACATTCCCCTTCTGTGTACATTTGTGTGGAGGCAATGTTGGGCAAGGTGTTAAAATAGCGATTCTTCTCAATATCTCAGTTAGCCTTCGCTTCAGGAATAGAGTGATTCATGAAAATCCATGCATTTCAAGGTTCTCCTTTACAAGCAGAACATGAATGATCAACTGTCTTTCAGATCTGGTCTTTCACTGGGCCGCAAACCTCAGTTGTAAAAGGTGAATTCTGCCCTCCATGTGACGATGCCAGAAACCGAACCGGAGTACTAGAGTGCATTTGGATGTCAATTCTGAACTCGCATGGGATTCCTAATACAACGCACAACTTGACTTTCCCCTTCTGTGTACGTTTGCCAGGAGCCATGTTGGGCAAGGTGTTAAAATAGGGATTCTTCTCAATATCTCAGTTAGCCTTCTCTTCAGGCAGAGAGAGATTCATGAAAGTCCATGCATTTCAAGATTCTCCTTTACAACCAGAACATGAATCATCAACTGTCTTTCAGATCTGGTCTTTCACTGGGCTGCAAACTTGAGTTATAAAAGATGAATTCTGCCCTCCATGTGACAATGCCAGAAACCGAACCGGAGTTCTAGAGTGCATTTGGATGTCAATTCTGAACTCGCATGGGATTGCTAATACAACAGAGAGCTTGACATTCCCCTTCTGTGTACATTTGTGTGGAGGCAATGTTGGGCAAGGTGTTAAAATAGCGATTCTTCTCAATATCTCAGTTAGCCTTCTCTTCAGGAAGAGAGTGATTCATGAAAATCCATGCATTTCAAGGTTCTCCTTTACAAGCAGAACATGAATCATCAACTGTCTTTCAGATCTGGTCTTTCACTGGGCCGCAAACCTCAGTTGTAAAAGGTGAATTCTGCCCTCCATGTGACGATGCCAGAAACCGAACCGGAGTACTAGAGTGCATTTGGATGTCAATTCTGAACTCGCATGGGATTCCTAATACAACGCACAACTTGACTTTCCCCTTCTGTGTACGTTTGCCAGGAGCCATGTTGGGCAAGGTGTTAAAATAGCGATTCTTCTCAATATCTCAGTTAGCCTTCTCTTCAGGCAGAGAGAGATTCATGAAAGTCCATGCATTTCAAGATTCTCCTTTACAACCAGAACATGAATCATCAACTGTCTTTCAGATCTGGTCTTTCACTGGGCTGCAAACTTGAGTTATAAAAGATGAACTCTGCCCTCCATGTGACAATGCCAGAAACCGAACCGGAGTTCTAGAGTGCATTTGGATGTCAATTCTGAACTCGCATGGGATTGCTAATACAACAGAGAGCTTGACATTCCCCTTCTGTGTACATTTGTGTGGAGGCAATGTTGGGCAAGGTGTTAAAATAGCGATTCTTCTCAATATCTCAGTTAGCCTTCTCTTCAGGAAGAGAGTGATTCATGAAAATCCATGCATTTCAAGGTTCTCCTTTACAAGCAGAACATGAATCATCAACTGTCTTTCAGATCTGGTCTTTCACTGGGCCGCAAACCTCAGTTGTAAAAGGTGAATTCTGCCCTCCATGTGACGATGCCAGAAACCGAACCGGAGTACTAGAGTGCATTTGGATGTCAATTCTGAACTCGCATGGGATTCCTAATACAACGCACAACTTGACTTTCCCCTTCTGTGTACGTTTGCCAGGAGCCATGTTGGGCAAGGTGTTAAAATAGCGATTCTTCTCAATATCTCAGTTAGCCTTCTCTTCAGGCAGAGAGAGATTCATGAAAGTCCATGCATTTCAAGATTCTCCTTTACAACCAGAACATGAATCATCAACTGTCTTTCAGATCTGGTCTTTCACTGGGCTGCAAACTTGAGTTATAAAAGATGAATTCTGCCCTCCATGTGACAATGCCAGAAACCGAACCGGAGTACTAGATTGCATTTGGATGTCAATTCTGAACTCGCATGGGATTGCTAATACAACGCACAGCTTGACTTTCCCCTTCTGTGTACGTTTGTGTGGAGGCCATGGTGGGCAAGGTGTTAAAATAGCGATTCTTCTCAATATCTCAGTTAGCTTTCTCTTCAGGCAGAGAGAGATTCATGAAAATCCATGCATTTCAAGATTCTCCTTTACAAGCAGAACATGAATCATCAGCTGTCTTTCAGACCTGGTCTTTCACTGGGCTGCAAACTTCAGTTGTAAAAGGTGAATTCTACCCTCCATGTGACAATGCCAGAAACCGAACCGGTGTACTAGAGTGCATTTGGATGTCAATTCTGAACTCGCATGGGATTGCTAATACAACGGAGAGCTTCACATTCCCCTTCTGTGTACATTTGTGTGGAGGCAATGTTGGGCAAGGTGTTAAAATAGCGATTCTTCTCAATATCTCAGTTAGCCTTCTCTTCAGGAAGAGAGTGATTCATGAAAATCCATGCATTTCAAGGTTCTCCTTTACAAGCAGAACATGAATCATCAACTGTCTTTCAGATCTGGTCTTTCACTGGGCCGCAAACCTCAGTTGTAAAAGGTGAATTCTGCCCTCCATGTGACGATGCCAGAAACCGAACCGGAGTACTAGAGTGCATTTGGATGTCAATTCTGAACTCGCATGGGATTCCTAATACAACGCACAACTTGACTTTCCCCTTCTGTGTACGTTTGCCAGGAGCCATGTTGGGCAAGGTGTTAAAATAGCGATTCTTCTCAATATCTCAGTTAGCCTTCTCTTCAGGCAGAGAGAGATTCATGAAAGTCCATGCATTTCAAGATTCTCCTTTACAACCAGAACATGGATCATCAACTGTCTTTCAGATCTGGTCTTTCACTGGGCTGCAAACTTGAGTTATAAAAGATGAATTCTGCCCTCCATGTGACAATGCCAGAAACCGAACCGGAGTTCTAGAGTGCATTTGGATGTCAATTCTGAACTCGCATGGGATTGCTAATACAACGGAGAGCTTGACATTCCCCTTCTGTGTACATTTGTGTGGAGGCAATGTTGGGCAAGATGTTAAAATAGCGATTCTTCTCAATATCTCAGTTAGCCTTCTCTTCAGGAAGAGAGTGATTCATGAAAATCCATGCATTTCAAGGTTCTCCTTTACAAGCAGAACATGAATCATCAACTGTCTTTCAGATCTGGTCTTTCACTGGGCCGCAAACCTCAGTTGTAAAAGGTGAATTCTGCCCTCCATGTGACGATGCCAGAAACCGAACCGGAGTACTAGAGTGCATTTGGATGTCAATTCTGAACTCGCATGGGATTCCTAATACAACGCACAACTTGACTTTCCCCTTCTGTGTACGTTTGCCAGGAGCCATGTTGGGCAAGGTGTTAAAATAGCGATTCTTCTCAATATCTCAGTTAGCCTTCTCTTCAGGCAGAGAGAGATTCATGAAAGTCCATGCATTTCAAGATTCTCCTTTACAACCAGAACATGAATCATCAACTGTCTTTCAGATCTGGTCTTTCACTGGGCTGCAAACTTGAGTTATAAAAGATGAACTCTGCCCTCCATGTGACAATGCCAGAAACCGAACCGGAGTTCTAGAGTGCATTTGGATGTCAATTCTGAACTCGCATGGGATTGCTAATACAACGGAGAGCTTGACATTCCCCTTCTGTGTACATTTGTGTGGAGGCAATGTTGGGCAAGGTGTTAAAATAGCGATTCTTCTCAATATCTCAGTTAGCCTTCTCTTCAGGAAGAGAGTGATTCATGAAAATCCATGCATTTCAAGGTTCTCCTTTACAAGCAGAACATGAATCATCAACTGTCTTTCAGATCTGGTCTTTCACTGGGCCGCAAACCTCAGTTGTAAAAGGTGAATTCTGCCCTCCATGTGACGATGCCAGAAACCGAACCGGAGTACTAGAGTGCATTTGGATGTCAATTCTGAACTCGCATGGGATTCCTAATACAACGCACAACTTGACTTTCCCCTTCTGTGTACGTTTGCCAGGAGCCATGTTGGGCAAGGTGTTAAAATAGCGATTCTTCTCAATATCTCAGTTAGCCTTCTCTTCAGGCAGAGAGAGATTCATGAAAGTCCATGCATTTCAAGATTCTCCTTTACAACCAGAACATGAATCATCAACTGTCTTTCAGATCTGGTCTTTCACTGGGCTGCAAACTTGAGTTATAAAAGGTGAATTCTGCCCTCCATGTGACAATGCCAGAAACCGAACCGGAGTACTAGAGTGCATTTGGATGTCAATTCTGAACTCGCATGGGATTGCTAATACAACGGAGAGCTTGACATTCCCCTTCTGTGTACATTTGTGTGGAGGCAATGTTGGGCAAGGTGTTAAAATAGCGATTCTTCTCAATATCTCAGTTAGCTTTCTCTTCAGGCAGAGAGAGATTCATGAAAATCCATGCATTTCAAGATTCTCCTTTACAAGCAGAACATGAATCATCAGCTGTCTTTCAGACCTGGTCTTTCACTGGGCTGCAAACTTCAGTTGTAAAAGGTGAATTCTGCCCTCCATGTGACAATGCCAGAAACCGAACCGGTGTACTAGAGTGCATTTGGATGTCAATTCTGAACTCGCATGGGATTGCTAATACAACGGAGAGCTTCACATTCCCCTTCTGTGTACATTTGTGTGGAGGCAATGTTGGGCAAGGTGTTAAAATAGCGATTCTTCTCAATATCTCAGTTAGCCTTCTCTTCAGGAAGAGAGTGATTCATGAAAATCCATGCATTTCAAGGTTCTCCTTTACAAGCAGAACATGAATCACCAACTGTCTTTCAGATCTGGTCTTTCACTGGGCCGCAAAACTCAGTTGTAAAAGGTGAATTCTGCCCTCCATGTGACGATGCCAGAAACCGAACCGGAGTACTAGAGTGCATTTGGATGTCAATTCTGAACTCGCATGGGATTCCTAATACAACGCACAACTTGACTTTCCCCTTCTGTGTACGTTTGCCAGGAGCCATGTTGGGCAAGGTGTTAAAATAGCGATTCTTCTCAATATCTCAGTTAGCCTTCTCTTCAGGCAGAGAGAGATTCATGAAAGTCCATGCATTTCAAGATTCTCCTTTACATCCAGAACATGAATCATCAACTGTCTTTCAGATCTGGTCTTTCACTGGGCTGCAAACTTGAGTTATAAAAGATGAACTCTGCCCTCCATGTGACAATGCCAGAAACCGAACCGGAGTTCTAGAGTGCATTTGGATGTCAATTCTGAACTCGCATGGGATTGCTAATACAACGGAGAGCTTGACATTCCCCTTCTGTGTACATTTGTGTGGAGGCAATGTTGGGCAAGGTGTTAAAATAGCGATTCTTCTCAATATCTCAGTTAGCCTTCTCTTCAGGAAGAGAGTGATTCATGAAAATCCATGCATTTCAAGGTTCTCCTTTACAAGCAGAACATGAATCATCAACTGTCTTTCAGATCTGGTCTTTCACTGGGCCGCAAACCTCAGTTGTAAAAGGTGAATTCTGCCCTCCATGTGACGATGCCAGAAACCGAACCGGAGTACTAGAGTGCATTTGGATGTCAATTCTGAACTTGCATGGGATTCCTAATACAATGCACAACTTGACTTTCCCCTTCTGTGTACGTTTGCCAGGAGCCATGTTGGGCAAGGTGTTAAAATAGCGATTCTTCTCAATATCTCAGTTAGCCTTCTCTTCAGGCAGAGAGAGATTCATGAAAGTCCATGCATTTCAAGATTCTCCTTTACAACCAGAACATGAATCATCAACTGTCTTTCAGATCTGGTCTTTCACTGGGCTGCAAACTTGAGTTATAAAAGATGAATTCTGCCCTCCATGTGACAATGCCAGAAACCGAACCGGAGTACTAGAGTGCATTTGGATGTCAATTCTGAACTCGCATGGGATTGCTAATACAACGGAGAGCTTGACATTCCCCTTCTGTGTACATTTGTGTGGAGGCAATGTTGGGCAAGGTGTTAAAATAGCGATTCTTCTCAATATCTCAGTTAGCTTTCTCTTCAGGCAGAGAGAGATTCATGAAAATCCATGCATTTCAAGATTCTCCTTTACAAGCAGAACATGAATCATCAGCTGTCTTTCAGACCTGGTCTTTCACTGGGCTGCAAACTTCAGTTGTAAAAGGTGAATTCTGCCCTCCATGTGACAATGCCAGAAACCGAACCGGTGTACTAGAGTGCATTTGGATGTCAATTCTGAACTCGCATGGGATTGCTAATACAACGGAGAGCTTCACATTCCCCTTCTGTGTACATTTGTGTGGAGGCAATGTTGGGCAAGGTGTTAAAATAGCGATTCTTCTCAATATCTCAGTTAGCCTTCTCTTCAGGAAGAGAGTGATTCATGAAAATCCATACATTTCAAGGTTCTCCTTTACAAGCAGAACATGAATCACCAACTGTCTTTCAGATCTGGTCTTTCACTGGGCCGCAAAACTCAGTTGTAAAAGGTGAATTCTGCCCTCCATGTGACGATGCCAGAAACCGAACCGGAGTACTAGAGTGCATTTGGATGTCAATTCTGAACTCGCATGGGATTCCTAATACAACGCACAACTTGACTTTCCCCTTCTGTGTACGTTTGCCAGGAGCCATGTTGGGCAAGGTGTTAAAATAGCGATTCTTCTCAATATCTCAGTTAGCCTTCTCTTCAGGCAGAGAGAGATTCATGAAAGTCCATGCATTTCAAGATTCTCCTTTACAACCAGAACATGAATCATCAACTGTCTTTCAGATCTGGTCTTTCACTGGGCTGCAAACTTGAGTTATAAAAGATGAATTCTGCCCTCCATGTGACAATGCCAGAAACCGAACCGGAGTTCTAGAGTGCATTTGGATGTCAATTCTGAACTCGCATGGGATTGCTAATACAACGGAGAGCTTGACATTCCCCTTCTGTGTACATTTGTGTGGAGGCAATGTTGGGCAAGGTGTTAAAATAGCGATTCTTCTCAATATCTCAGTTAGCCTTCTCTTCAGGAAGAGAGTGATTCATGAAAATCCATGCATTTCAAGGTTCTCCTTTACAAGCAGAACATGAATCATCAACTGTCTTTCAGATCTGGTCTTTCACTGGGCCGCAAACCTCAGTTGTAAAAGGTGAATTCTGCCCTCCATGTGACGATGCCAGAAACCGAACCGGAGTACTAGAGTGCATTTGGATGTCAATTCTGAACTCGCATGGGATTCCTAATACAACGCACAACTTGACTTTCCCCTTCTGTGTACGTTTGCCAGGAGCCATGTTGGGCAAGGTGTTATAATAGCGATTCTTCTCAATATCTCAGTTAGCCTTCTCTTCAGGCAGAGAGAGATTCATGAAAGTCCATGCATTTCAAGATTCTCCTTTACAACCAGAACATGAATCATCAACTGTCTTTCAGATCTGGTCTTTCACTGGGCTGCAAACTTGAGTTATAAAAGATGAACTCTGTCCTCCATGTGACAATGCCAGAAACTGAACCGGAGTTCTAGAGTGCATTTGGATGTCAATTCTGAACTCGCATGGGATTGCTAATACAACGGAGAGCTTGACATTCCCCTTCTGTGTACATTTGTGTGGAGGCAATGTTGGGCAAGGTGTTAAAATAGCGATTCTTCTCAATATCTCAGTTAGCCTTCTCTTCAGGAAGAGAGTGATTCATTAAAATCCATGCATTTCAAGGTTCTCCTTTACAAGCAGAACATGAATCATCAACTGTCTTTCAGATCTGGTCTTTCACTGGGCCGCAAACCTCAGTTGTAAAAGGTGAATTCTGCCCTCCATGTGACGATGCCAGAAACCGAACCGGAGTACTAGAGTGCATTTGGATGTCAATTCTGAACTCGCATGGGATTGCTAATACAACGGAGAGCTTGACATTCCCCTTCTGTGTACATTTGTGTGGAGGCAATGTTGGGCAAGGTGTTAAAATAGCGATTCTTCTCAATATCTCAGTTAGCCTTCTCTTCAGGAAGAGAGTGATTCATGAAAATCCATGCATTTCAAGGTTCTCCTTTACAAGCAGAACATGAATCACCAACTGTCTTTCAGATCTGGTCTTTCACTGGGCCGCAAAACTCAGTTGTAAAAGGTGAATTCTGCCCTCCATGTGACGATGCCAGAAACCGAACCGGAGTACTAGAGTGCATTTGGATGTCAATTCTGAACTCGCATGGGATTCCTAATACAACGCACAACTTGACTTTCCCCTTCTGTGTATGTTTGCCAGGAGCCATGTTGGGCAAGGTGTTAAAATAGCGATTCTTCTCAATATCTCAGTTAGCCTTCTCTTCAGGCAGAGAGAGATTCATGAAAGTCCATGCATTTCAAGATTCTCCTTTACATCCAGAACATGAATCATCAACTGTCTTTCAGATCTGGTCTTTCACTGGGCTGCAAACTTGAGTTATAAAAGATGAACTCTGCCCTCCATGTGACAATGCCAGAAACCGAACCGGAGTTCTAGAGTGCATTTGGATGTCAATTCTGAACTCGCATGGGATTGCTAATACAACGGAGAGCTTGACATTCCCCTTCTGTGTACATTTGTGTGGAGGCAATGTTGGGCAAGGTGTTAAAATAGCGATTCTTCTCAATATCTCAGTTAGCCTTCTCTTCAGGAAGAGAGTGATTCATGAAAATCCATGCATTTCAAGGTTCTCCTTTACAAGCAGAACATGAATCATCAACTGTCTTTCAGATCTGGTCTTTCACTGGGCCGCAAACCTCAGTTGTAAAAGGTGAATTCTGCCCTCCATGTGACGATGCCAGAAACCGAACCGGAGTACTAGAGTGCATTTGGATGTCAATTCTGAACTTGCATGGGATTCCTAATACAACGCACAACTTGACTTTCCCCTTCTGTGTACGTTTGCCAGGAGCCATGTTGGGCAAGGTGTTAAAATAGCGATTCTTCTCAATATCTCAGTTAGCCTTCTCTTCAGGCAGAGAGAGATTCATGAAAGTCCATGCATTTCAAGATTCTCCTTTACAACCAGAACATGAATCATCAACTGTCTTTCAGATCTGGTCTTTCACTGGGCTGCAAACTTGAGTTATAAAAGATGAATTCTGCCCTCCATGTGACAATGCCAGAAACCGAACCGGAGTACTAGAGTGCATTTGGATGTCAATTCTGAACTCGCATGGGATTGCTAATACAACGGAGAGCTTGACATTCCCCTTCTGTGTACATTTGTGTGGAGGCAATGTTGGGCAAGGTGTTAAAATAGCGATTCTTCTCAATATCTCAGTTAGCTTTCTCTTCAGGCAGAGAGAGATTCATGAAAATCCATGCATTTCAAGATTCTCCTTTACAAGCAGAACATGAATCATCAGCTGTCTTTCAGACCTGGTCTTTCACTGGGCTGCAAACTTCAGTTGTAAAAGGTGAATTCTGCCCTCCATGTGACAATGCCAGAAACCGAACCGGTGTACTAGAGTGCATTTGGATGTCAATTCTGAACTCGCATGGGATTGCTAATACAACGGAGAGCTTCACATTCCCCTTCTGTGTACATTTGTGTGGAGGCAATGTTGGGCAAGGTGTTAAAATAGCGATTCTTCTCAATATCTCAGTTAGCCTTCTCTTCAGGAAGAGAGTGATTCATGAAAATCCATACATTTCAAGGTTCTCCTTTACAAGCAGAACATGAATCACCAACTGTCTTTCAGATCTGGTCTTTCACTGGGCCGCAAACCTCAGTTGTAAAAGGTGAATTCTGCCCTCCATGTGACGATGCCAGAAACCGAACCGGAGTACTAGAGTGCATTTGGATGTCAATTCTGAACTCGCATGGGATTCCTAATACAACGCACAACTTGACTTTCCCCTTCTGTGTACGTTTGCCAGGAGCCATGTTGGGCAAGGTGTTAAAATAGCGATTCTTCTCAATATCTCAGTTAGCCTTCTCTTCAGGCAGAGAGAGATTCATGAAAGTCCATGCATTTCAAGATTCTCCTTTACAACCAGAACATGAATCATCAACTGTCTTTCAGATCTGGTCTTTCACTGGGCTGCAAACTTGAGTTATAAAAGATGAATTCTGCCCTCCATGTGACAATGCCAGAAACCGAACCGGAGTTCTAGAGTGCATTTGGATGTCAATTCTGAACTCGCATGGGATTGCTAATACAACGGAGAGCTTGACATTCCCCTTCTGTGTACATTTGTGTGGAGGCAATGTTGGGCAAGGTGTTAAAATAGCGATTCTTCTCAATATCTCAGTTAGCCTTCTCTTCAGGAAGAGAGTGATTCATGAAAATCCATGCATTTCAAGGTTCTCCTTTACAAGCAGAACATGAATCATCAACTGTCTTTCAGATCTGGTCTTTCACTGGGCCGCAAACCTCAGTTGTAAAAGGTGAATTCTGCCCTCCATGTGACGATGCCAGAAACCGAACCGGAGTACTAGAGTGCATTTGGATGTCAATTCTGAACTCGCATGGGATTCCTAATACAACGCACAACTTGACTTTCCCCTTCTGTGTACGTTTGCCAGGAGCCATGTTGGGCAAGGTGTTAAAATAGCGATTCTTCTCAATATCTCAGTTAGCCTTCTCTTCAGGCAGAGAGAGATTCATGAAAGTCCATGCATTTCAAGATTCTCCTTTACAACCAGAACATGAATCATCAACTGTCTTTCAGATCTGGTCTTTCACTGGGCTGCAAACTTGAGTTATAAAAGATGAATTCTGCCCTCCATGTGACAATGCCAGAAACCGAACCGGAGTTCTAGAGTGCATTTGGATGTCAATTCTGAACTCGCATGGGATTGCTAATACAACGGAGAGCTTGACATTCCCCTTCTGTGTACATTTGTGTGGAGGCAATGTTGGGCAAGGTGTTAAAATAGCGATTCTTCTCAATATCTCAGTTAGCTTTCTCTTCAGGCAGAGAGAGATTCATGAAAATCCATGCATTTCAAGATTCTCCTTTACAAGCAGAACATGAATCATCAGCTGTCTTTCAGACCTGGTCTTTCACTGGGCTGCAAACTTCAGTTGTAAAAGGTGAATTCTGCCCTCCATGTGACAATGCCAGAAACCGAACCGGTGTACTAGAGTGCATTTGGATGTCAATTCTGAACTCGCATGGGATTGCTAATACAACGGAGAGCTTCACATTCCCCTTCTGTGTACATTTGTGTGGAGGCAATGTTGGGCAAGGTGTTAAAATAGCGATTCTTCTCAATATCTCAGTTAGCCTTCTCTTCAGGAAGAGAGTGATTCATGAAAATCCATACATTTCAAGGTTCTCCTTTACAAGCAGAACATGAATCACCAACTGTCTTTCAGATCTGGTCTTTCACTGGGCCGCAAAACTCAGTTGTAAAAGGTGAATTCTGCCCTCCATGTGACGATGCCAGAAACCGAACCGGAGTACTAGAGTGCATTTGGATGTCAATTCTGAACTCGCATGGGATTCCTAATACAACGCACAACTTGACTTTCCCCTTCTGTGTACGTTTGCCAGGAGCCATGTTGGGCAAGGTGTTAAAATAGCGATTCTTCTCAATATCTCAGTTAGCCTTCTCTTCAGGCAGAGAGAGATTCATGAAAGTCCATGCATTTCAAGATTCTCCTTTACAACCAGAACATGAATCATCAACTGTCTTTCAGATCTGGTCTTTCACTGGGCTGCAAACTTGAGTTATAAAAGATGAATTCTGCCCTCCATGTGACAATGCCAGAAACCGAACCGGAGTTCTAGAGTGCATTTGGATGTCAATTCTGAACTCGCATGGGATTGCTAATACAACGGAGAGCTTGACATTCCCCTTCTGTGTACATTTGTGTGGAGGCAATGTTGGGCAAGGTGTTAAAATAGCGATTCTTCTCAATATCTCAGTTAGCCTTCTCTTCAGGAAGAGAGTGATTCATGAAAATCCATGCATTTCAAGGTTCTCCTTTACAAGCAGAACATGAATCATCAACTGTCTTTCAGATCTGGTCTTTCACTGGGCCGCAAACCTCAGTTGTAAAAGGTGAATTCTGCCCTCCATGTGACGATGCCAGAAACCGAACCGGAGTACTAGAGTGCATTTGGATGTCAATTCTGAACTCGCATGGGATTCCTAATACAACGCACAACTTGACTTTCCCCTTCTGTGTACGTTTGCCAGGAGCCATGTTGGGCAAGGTGTTAAAATAGCGATTCTTCTCAATATCTCAGTTAGCCTTCTCTTCAGGCAGAGAGAGATTCATGAAAGTCCATGCATTTCAAGATTCTCCTTTACAACCAGAACATGAATCATCAACTGTCTTTCAGATCTGGTCTTTCACTGGGCTGCAAACTTGAGTTATAAAAGATGAATTCTGCCCTCCATGTGACAATGCCAGAAACCGAACCGGAGTTCTAGAGTGCATTTGGATGTCAATTCTGAACTCGCATGGGATTGCTAATACAACGGAGAGCTTGACATTCCCCTTCTGTGTACATTTGTGTGGAGGCAATGTTGGGCAAGGTGTTAAAATAGCGATTCTTCTCAATATCTCAGTTAGCCTTCTCTTCAGGAAGAGAGTGATTCATGAAAATCCATGCATTTCAAGGTTCTCCTTTACAAGCAGAACATGAATCATCAACTGTCTTTCAGATCTGGTCTTTCACTGGGCCGCAAACCTCAGTTGTAAAAGGTGAATTCTGCCCTCCATGTGACGATGCCAGAAACCGAACCGGAGTACTAGAGTGCATTTGGATGTCAATTCTGAACTCGCATGGGATTCCTAATACAACGCACAACTTGACTTTCCCCTTCTGTGTACGTTTGCCAGGAGCCATGTTGGGCAAGGTGTTAAAATAGCGATTCTTCTCAATATCTCAGTTAGCCTTCTCTTCAGGCAGAGAGAGATTCATGAAAGTCCATGCATTTCAAGATTCTCCTTTACAACCAGAACATGAATCATCAACTGTCTTTCAGATCTGGTCTTTCACTGGGCTGCAAACTTGAGTTATAAAAGATGAATTCTGCCCTCCATGTGACAATGCCAGAAACCGAACCGGAGTTCTAGAGTGCATTTGGATGTCAATTCTGAACTCGCATGGGATTGCTAATACAACGGAGAGCTTGACATTCCCCTTCTGTGTACATTTGTGTGGAGGCAATGTTGGGCAAGGTGTTAAAATAGCGATTCTTCTCAATATCTCAGTTAGCCTTCTCTTCAGGAAGAGAGTGATTCATGAAAATCCATGCATTTCAAGGTTCTCCTTTACAAGCAGAACATGAATCATCAACTGTCTTTCAGATCTGGTCTTTCACTGGGCCGCAAACCTCAGTTGTAAAAGGTGAATTCTGCCCTCCATGTGACGATGCCAGAAACCGAACCGGAGTACTAGAGTGCATTTGGATGTCAATTCTGAACTCGCATGGGATTCCTAATACAACGCACAACTTGACTTTCCCCTTCTGTGTACGTTTGCCAGGAGCCATGTTGGGCAAGGTGTTAAAATAGCGATTCTTCTCAATATCTCAGTTAGCCTTCTCTTCAGGCAGAGAGAGATTCATGAAAGTCCATGCATTTCAAGATTCTCCTTTACAACCAGAACATGAATCATCAACTGTCTTTCAGATCTGGTCTTTCACTGGGCTGCAAACTTGAGTTATAAAAGATGAACTCTGTCCTCCATGTGACAATGCCAGAAACTGAACCGGAGTTCTAGAGTGCATTTGGATGTCAATTCTGAACTCGCATGGGATTGCTAATACAACGGAGAGCTTGACATTCCCCTTCTGTGTACATTTGTGTGGAGGCAATGTTGGGCAAGGTGTTAAAATAGCGATTCTTCTCAATATCTCAGTTAGCCTTCTCTTCAGGAAGAGAGTGATTCATTAAAATCCATGCATTTCAAGGTTCTCCTTTACAAGCAGAACATGAATCATCAACTGTCTTTCAGATCTGGTCTTTCACTGGGCCGCAAACCTCAGTTGTAAAAGGTGAATTCTGCCCTCCATGTGACGATGCCAGAAACCGAACCGGAGTACTAGAGTGCATTTGGATGTCAATTCTGAACTCGCATGGGATTGCTAATACAACGGAGAGCTTGACATTCCCCTTCTGTGTACATTTGTGTGGAGGCAATGTTGGGCAAGGTGTTAAAATAGCGATTCTTCTCAATATCTCAGTTAGCCTTCTCTTCAGGAAGAGAGTGATTCATGAAAATCCATGCATTTCAAGGTTCTCCTTTACAAGCAGAACATGAATCACCAACTGTCTTTCAGATCTGGTCTTTCACTGGGCCGCAAAACTCAGTTGTAAAAGGTGAATTCTGCCCTCCATGTGACGATGCCAGAAACCGAACCGGAGTACTAGAGTGCATTTGGATGTCAATTCTGAACTCGCATGGGATTCCTAATACAACGCACAACTTGACTTTCCCCTTCTGTGTACGTTTGCCAGGAGCCATGTTGGGCAAGGTGTTAAAATAGCGATTCTTCTCAATATCTCAGTTAGCCTTCTCTTCAGGCAGAGAGAGATTCATGAAAGTCCATGCATTTCAAGATTCTCCTTTACATCCAGAACATGAATCATCAACTGTCTTTCAGATCTGGTCTTTCACTGGGCTGCAAACTTGAGTTATAAAAGATGAACTCTGCCCTCCATGTGACAATGCCAGAAACCGAACCGGAGATCTAGAGTGCATTTGGATGTCAATTCTGAACTCGCATGGGATTGCTAATACAACGGAGAGCTTGACATTCCCCTTCTGTGTACATTTGTGTGGAGGCAATGTTGGGCAAGGTGTTAAAATAGCGATTCTTCTCAATATCTCAGTTAGCCTTCTCTTCAGGAAGAGAGTGATTCATGAAAATCCATGCATTTCAAGGTTCTCCTTTACAAGCAGAACATGAATCATCAACTGTCTTTCAGATCTGGTCTTTCACTGGGCCGCAAACCTCAGTTGTAAAAGGTGAATTCTGCCCTCCATGTGACGATGCCAGAAACCGAACCGGAGTACTAGAGTGCATTTGGATGTCAATTCTGAACTTGCATGGGATTCCTAATACAACGCACAACTTGACTTTCCCCTTCTGTGTACGTTTGCCAGGAGCCATGTTGGGCAAGGTGTTAAAATAGCGATTCTTCTCAATATCTCAGTTAGCCTTCTCTTCAGGCAGAGAGAGATTCATGAAAGTCCATGCATTTCAAGATTCTCCTTTACAACCAGAACATGAATCATCAACTGTCTTTCAGATCTGGTCTTTCACTGGGCTGCAAACTTGAGTTATAAAAGATGAATTCTGCCCTCCATGTGACAATGCCAGAAACCGAACCGGAGTACTAGAGTGCATTTGGATGTCAATTCTGAACTCGCATGGGATTGCTAATACAACGGAGAGCTTGACATTCCCCTTCTGTGTACATTTGTGTGGAGGCAATGTTGGGCAAGGTGTTAAAATAGCGATTCTTCTCAATATCTCAGTTAGCTTTCTCTTCAGGCAGAGAGAGATTCATGAAAATCCATGCATTTCAAGATTCTCCTTTACAAGCAGAACATGAATCATCAGCTGTCTTTCAGACCTGGTCTTTCACTGGGCTGCAAACTTCAGTTGTAAAAGGTGAATTCTGCCCTCCATGTGACAATGCCAGAAACCGAACCGGTGTACTAGAGTGCATTTGGATGTCAATTCTGAACTCGCATGGGATTGCTAATACAACGGAGAGCTTCACATTCCCCTTCTGTGTACATTTGTGTGGAGGCAATGTTGGGCAAGGTGTTAAAATAGCGATTCTTCTCAATATCTCAGTTAGCCTTCTCTTCAGGAAGAGAGTGATTCATGAAAATCCATACATTTCAAGGTTCTCCTTTACAAGCAGAACATGAATCACCAACTGTCTTTCAGATCTGGTCTTTCACTGGGCCGCAAAACTCAGTTGTAAAAGGTGAATTCTGCCCTCCATGTGACGATGCCAGAAACCGAACCGGAGTACTAGAGTGCATTTGGATGTCAATTCTGAACTCGCATGGGATTCCTAATACAACGCACAACTTGACTTTCCCCTTCTGTGTACGTTTGCCAGGAGCCATGTTGGGCAAGGTGTTAAAATAGCGATTCTTCTCAATATCTCAGTTAGCCTTCTCTTCAGGCAGAGAGAGATTCATGAAAGTCCATGCATTTCAAGATTCTCCTTTACAACCAGAACATGAATCATCAACTGTCTTTCAGATCTGGTCTTTCACTGGGCTGCAAACTTGAGTTATAAAAGATGAATTCTGCCCTCCATGTGACAATGCCAGAAACCGAACCGGAGTTCTAGAGTGCATTTGGATGTCAATTCTGAACTCGCATGGGATTGCTAATACAACGGAGAGCTTGACATTCCCCTTCTGTGTACATTTGTGTGGAGGCAATGTTGGGCAAGGTGTTAAAATAGCGATTCTTCTCAATATCTCAGTTAGCCTTCTCTTCAGGAAGAGAGTGATTCATGAAAATCCATGCATTTCAAGGTTCTCCTTTACAAGCAGAACATGAATCATCAACTGTCTTTCAGATCTGGTCTTTCACTGGGCCGCAAACCTCAGTTGTAAAAGGTGAATTCTGCCCTCCATGTGACGATGCCAGAAACCGAACCGGAGTACTAGAGTGCATTTGGATGTCAATTCTGAACTCGCATGGGATTGCTAATACAACGGAGAGCTTGACATTCCCCTTCTGTGTACATTTGTGTGGAGGCAATGTTGGGCAAGGTGTTAAAATAGCGATTCTTCTCAATATCTCAGTTAGCCTTCTCTTCAGGAAGAGAGTGATTCATGAAAATCCATGCATTTCAAGGTTCTCCTTTACAAGCAGAACATGAATCACCAACTGTCTTTCAGATCTGGTCTTTCACTGGGCCGCAAAACTCAGTTGTAAAAGGTGAATTCTGCCCTCCATGTGACGATGCCAGAAACCGAACCGGAGTACTAGAGTGCATTTGGATGTCAATTCTGAACTCGCATGGGATTCCTAATACAACGCACAACTTGACTTTCCCCTTCTGTGTACGTTTGCCAGGAGCCATGTTGGGCAAGGTGTTAAAATAGCGATTCTTCTCAATATCTCAGTTAGCCTTCTCTTCAGGCAGAGAGAGATTCATGAAAGTCCATGCATTTCAAGATTCTCCTTTACATCCAGAACATGAATCATCAACTGTCTTTCAGATCTGGTCTTTCACTGGGCTGCAAACTTGAGTTATAAAAGATGAACTCTGCCCTCCATGTGACAATGCCAGAAACCGAACCGGAGATCTAGAGTGCATTTGGATGTCAATTCTGAACTCGCATGGGATTGCTAATACAACGGAGAGCTTGACATTCCCCTTCTGTGTACATTTGTGTGGAGGCAATGTTGGGCAAGGTGTTAAAATAGCGATTCTTCTCAATATCTCAGTTAGCCTTCTCTTCAGGAAGAGAGTGATTCATGAAAATCCATGCATTTCAAGGTTCTCCTTTACAAGCAGAACATGAATCATCAACTGTCTTTCAGATCTGGTCTTTCACTGGGCCGCAAACCTCAGTTGTAAAAGGTGAATTCTGCCCTCCATGTGACGATGCCAGAAACCGAACCGGAGTACTAGAGTGCATTTGGATGTCAATTCTGAACTTGCATGGGATTCCTAATACAACGCACAACTTGACTTTCCCCTTCTGTGTACGTTTGCCAGGAGCCATGTTGGGCAAGGTGTTAAAATAGCGATTCTTCTCAATATCTCAGTTAGCCTTCTCTTCAGGCAGAGAGAGATTCATGAAAGTCCATGCATTTCAAGATTCTCCTTTACAACCAGAACATGAATCATCAACTGTCTTTCAGATCTGGTCTTTCACTGGGCTGCAAACTTGAGTTATAAAAGATGAATTCTGCCCTCCATGTGACAATGCCAGAAACCGAACCGGAGTACTAGAGTGCATTTGGATGTCAATTCTGAACTCGCATGGGATTGCTAATACAACGGAGAGCTTGACATTCCCCTTCTGTGTACATTTGTGTGGAGGCAATGTTGGGCAAGGTGTTAAAATAGCGATTCTTCTCAATATCTCAGTTAGCTTTCTCTTCAGGCAGAGAGAGATTCATGAAAATCCATGCATTTCAAGATTCTCCTTTACAAGCAGAACATGAATCATCAGCTGTCTTTCAGACCTGGTCTTTCACTGGGCTGCAAACTTCAGTTGTAAAAGGTGAATTCTGCCCTCCATGTGACAATGCCAGAAACCGAACCGGTGTACTAGAGTGCATTTGGATGTCAATTCTGAACTCGCATGGGATTGCTAATACAACGGAGAGCTTCACATTCCCCTTCTGTGTACATTTGTGTGGAGGCAATGTTGGGCAAGGTGTTAAAATAGCGATTCTTCTCAATATCTCAGTTAGCCTTCTCTTCAGGAAGAGAGTGATTCATGAAAATCCATACATTTCAAGGTTCTCCTTTACAAGCAGAACATGAATCACCAACTGTCTTTCAGATCTGGTCTTTCACTGGGCCGCAAAACTCAGTTGTAAAAGGTGAATTCTGCCCTCCATGTGACGATGCCAGAAACCGAACCGGAGTACTAGAGTGCATTTGGATGTCAATTCTGAACTCGCATGGGATTCCTAATACAACGCACAACTTGACTTTCCCCTTCTGTGTACGTTTGCCAGGAGCCATGTTGGGCAAGGTGTTAAAATAGCGATTCTTCTCAATATCTCAGTTAGCCTTCTCTTCAGGCAGAGAGAGATTCATGAAAGTCCATGCATTTCAAGATTCTCCTTTACAACCAGAACATGAATCATCAACTGTCTTTCAGATCTGGTCTTTCACTGGGCTGCAAACTTGAGTTATAAAAGATGAATTCTGCCCTCCATGTGACAATGCCAGAAACCGAACCGGAGTTCTAGAGTGCATTTGGATGTCAATTCTGAACTCGCATGGGATTGCTAATACAACGGAGAGCTTGACATTCCCCTTCTGTGTACATTTGTGTGGAGGCAATGTTGGGCAAGGTGTTAAAATAGCGATTCTTCTCAATATCTCAGTTAGCCTTCTCTTCAGGAAGAGAGTGATTCATGAAAATCCATGCATTTCAAGGTTCTCCTTTACAAGCAGAACATGAATCATCAACTGTCTTTCAGATCTGGTCTTTCACTGGGCCGCAAACCTCAGTTGTAAAAGGTGAATTCTGCCCTCCATGTGACGATGCCAGAAACCGAACCGGAGTACTAGAGTGCATTTGGATGTCAATTCTGAACTCGCATGGGATTCCTAATACAACGCACAACTTGACTTTCCCCTTCTGTGTACGTTTGCCAGGAGCCATGTTGGGCAAGGTGTTAAAATAGCGATTCTTCTCAATATCTCAGTTAGCCTTCTCTTCAGGCAGAGAGAGATTCATGAAAGTCCATGCATTTCAAGATTCTCCTTTACAACCAGAACATGAATCATCAACTGTCTTTCAGACCTGGTCTTTCACTGGGCTGCAAACTTGAGTTATAAAAGATGAATTCTGCCCTCCATGTGACAATGCCAGAAACCGAACCGGAGTACTAGAGTGCATTTGGATGTCAATTCTGAACTCGCATGGGATTGCTAATACAACGGAGAGCTTGACATTCCCCTTCTGTGTACATTTGTGTGGAGGCAATGTTGGGCAAGGTGTTAAAATAGCGATTCTTCTCAATATCTCAGTTAGCTTTCTCTTCAGGCAGAGAGAGATTCATGAAAATCCATGCATTTCAAGATTCTCCTTTACAAGCAGAACATGAATCATCAGCTGTCTTTCAGACCTGGTCTTTCACTGGGCTGCAAACTTCAGTTGTAAAAGGTGAATTCTGCCCTCCATGTGACAATGCCAGAAACCGAACCGGTGTACTAGAGTGCATTTGGATGTCAATTCTGAACTCGCATGGGATTGCTAATACAACGGAGAGCTTCACATTCCCCTTCTGTGTACATTTGTGTGGAGGCAATGTTGGGCAAGGTGTTAAAATAGCGATTCTTCTCAATATCTCAGTTAGCCTTCTCTTCAGGAAGAGAGTGATTCATGAAAATCCATACATTTCAAGGTTCTCCTTTACAAGCAGAACATGAATCACCAACTGTCTTTCAGATCTGGTCTTTCACTGGGCCGCAAAACTCAGTTGTAAAAGGTGAATTCTGCCCTCCATGTGACGATGCCAGAAACCGAACCGGAGTACTAGAGTGCATTTGGATGTCAATTCTGAACTCGCATGGGATTCCTAATACAACGCACAACTTGACTTTCCCCTTCTGTGTACGTTTGCCAGGAGCCATGTTGGGCAAGGTGTTAAAATAGCGATTCTTCTCAATATCTCAGTTAGCCTTCTCTTCAGGCAGAGAGAGATTCATGAAAGTCCATGCATTTCAAGATTCTCCTTTACAACCAGAACATGAATCATCAACTGTCTTTCAGATCTGGTCTTTCACTGGGCTGCAAACTTGAGTTATAAAAGATGAATTCTGCCCTCCATGTGACAATGCCAGAAACCGAACCGGAGTTCTAGAGTGCATTTGGATGTCAATTCTGAACTCGCATGGGATTGCTAATACAACGGAGAGCTTGACATTCCCCTTCTGTGTACATTTGTGTGGAGGCAATGTTGGGCAAGGTGTTAAAATAGCGATTCTTCTCAATATCTCAGTTAGCCTTCTCTTCAGGAAGAGAGTGATTCATGAAAATCCATGCATTTCAAGGTTCTCCTTTACAAGCAGAACATGAATCATCAACTGTCTTTCAGATCTGGTCTTTCACTGGGCCGCAAACCTCAGTTGTAAAAGGTGAATTCTGCCCTCCATGTGACGATGCCAGAAACCGAACCGGAGTACTAGAGTGCATTTGGATGTCAATTCTGAACTCGCATGGGATTCCTAATACAACGCACAACTTGACTTTCCCCTTCTGTGTACGTTTGCCAGGAGCCATGTTGGGCAAGGTGTTAAAATAGCGATTCTTCTCAATATCTCAGTTAGCCTTCTCTTCAGGCAGAGAGAGATTCATGAAAGTCCATGCATTTCAAGATTCTCCTTTACAACCAGAACATGAATCATCAACTGTCTTTCAGACCTGGTCTTTCACTGGGCTGCAAACTTGAGTTATAAAAGATGAATTCTGCCCTCCATGTGACAATGCCAGAAACCGAACCGGAGTACTAGAGTGCATTTGGATGTCAATTCTGAACTCGCATGGGATTGCTAATACAACGGAGAGCTTGACATTCCCCTTCTGTGTACATTTGTGTGGAGGCAATGTTGGGCAAGGTGTTAAAATAGCGATTCTTCTCAATATCTCAGTTAGCTTTCTCTTCAGGCAGAGAGAGATTCATGAAAATCCATGCATTTCAAGATTCTCCTTTACAAGCAGAACATGAATCATCAGCTGTCTTTCAGACCTGGTCTTTCACTGGGCTGCAAACTTCAGTTGTAAAAGGTGAATTCTGCCCTCCATGTGACAATGCCAGAAACCGAACCGGTGTACTAGAGTGCATTTGGATGTCAATTCTGAACTCGCATGGGATTGCTAATACAACGGAGAGCTTCACATTCCCCTTCTGTGTACATTTGTGTGGAGGCAATGTTGGGCAAGGTGTTAAAATAGCGATTCTTCTCAATATCTCAGTTAGCCTTCTCTTCAGGAAGAGAGTGATTCATGAAAATCCATACATTTCAAGGTTCTCCTTTACAAGCAGAACATGAATCACCAACTGTCTTTCAGATCTGGTCTTTCACTGGGCCGCAAAACTCAGTTGTAAAAGGTGAATTCTGCCCTCCATGTGACGATGCCAGAAACCGAACCGGAGTACTAGAGTGCATTTGGATGTCAATTCTGAACTCGCATGGGATTCCTAATACAACGCACAACTTGACTTTCCCCTTCTGTGTACGTTTGCCAGGAGCCATGTTGGGCAAGGTGTTAAAATAGCGATTCTTCTCAATATCTCAGTTAGCCTTCTCTTCAGGCAGAGAGAGATTCATGAAAGTCCATGCATTTCAAGATTCTCCTTTACAACCAGAACATGAATCATCAACTGTCTTTCAGATCTGGTCTTTCACTGGGCTGCAAACTTGAGTTATAAAAGATGAATTCTGCCCTCCATGTGACAATGCCAGAAACCGAACCGGAGTTCTAGAGTGCATTTGGATGTCAATTCTGAACTCGCATGGGATTGCTAATACAACGGAGAGCTTGACATTCCCCTTCTGTGTACATTTGTGTGGAGGCAATGTTGGGCAAGGTGTTAAAATAGCGATTCTTCTCAATATCTCAGTTAGCCTTCTCTTCAGGAAGAGAGTGATTCATGAAAATCCATGCATTTCAAGGTTCTCCTTTACAAGCAGAACATGAATCATCAACTGTCTTTCAGATCTGGTCTTTCACTGGGCCGCAAACCTCAGTTGTAAAAGGTGAATTCTGCCCTCCATGTGACGATGCCAGAAACCGAACCGGAGTACTAGAGTGCATTTGGATGTCAATTCTGAACTCGCATGGGATTCCTAATACAACGCACAACTTGACTTTCCCCTTCTGTGTACGTTTGCCAGGAGCCATGTTGGGCAAGGTGTTAAAATAGCGATTCTTCTCAATATCTCAGTTAGCCTTCTCTTCAGGCAGAGAGAGATTCA
Organism: Candoia aspera; assembly: GCF_035149785.1. Lineage (NCBI taxonomy): Eukaryota > Metazoa > Chordata > Lepidosauria > Squamata > Candoiidae > Candoia > Candoia aspera. Next base: position 16,779,941 of record NC_086166.1, on the reverse strand, counting down.
TGAAAGTCCATGCATTTCAAGATTCTCCTTTACAACCAGAACATGAATCATCAACTGTCTTTCAGATCTGGTCTTTCACTGGGCTGCAAACTTGAGTTATAAAAGATGAACTCTGTCCTCCATGTGACAATGCCAGAAACTGAACCGGAGTTCTAGAGTGCATTTGGATGTCAATTCTGAACTCGCATGGGATTGCTAATACAACGGAGAGCTTGACATTCCCCTTCTGTGTACATTTGTGTGGAGGCAATGTTGGGCAAGGTGTTAAAATAGCGATTCTTCTCAATATCTCAGTTAGCCTTCTCTTCAGGAAGAGAGTGATTCATTAAAATCCATGCATTTCAAGGTTCTCCTTTACAAGCAGAACATGAATCATCAACTGTCTTTCAGATCTGGTCTTTCACTGGGCCGCAAACCTCAGTTGTAAAAGGTGAATTCTGCCCTCCATGTGACGATGCCAGAAACCGAACCGGAGTACTAGAGTGCATTTGGATGTCAATTCTGAACTCGCATGGGATTGCTAATACAACGGAGAGCTTGACATTCCCCTTCTGTGTACATTTGTGTGGAGGCAATGTTGGGCAAGGTGTTAAAATAGCGATTCTTCTCAATATCTCAGTTAGCCTTCTCTTCAGGAAGAGAGTGATTCATGAAAATCCATGCATTTCAAGGTTCTCCTTTACAAGCAGAACATGAATCACCAACTGTCTTTCAGATCTGGTCTTTCACTGGGCCGCAAAACTCAGTTGTAAAAGGTGAATTCTGCCCTCCATGTGACGATGCCAGAAACCGAACCGGAGTACTAGAGTGCATTTGGATGTCAATTCTGAACTCGCATGGGATTCCTAATACAACGCACAACTTGACTTTCCCCTTCTGTGTACGTTTGCCAGGAGCCATGTTGGGCAAGGTGTTAAAATAGCGATTCTTCTCAATATCTCAGTTAGCCTTCTCTTCAGGCAGAGAGAGATTCATGAAAGTCCATGCATTTCAAGATTCTCCTTTACATCCAGAACATGAATCATCAACTGTCTTTCAGATCTGGTCTTTCACTGGGCTGCAAACTTGAGTTATAAAAGATGAACTCTGCCCTCCATGTGACAATGCCAGAAACCGAACCGGAGTTCTAGAGTGCATTTGGATGTCAATTCTGAACTCGCATGGGATTGCTAATACAACGGAGAGCTTGACATTCCCCTTCTGTGTACATTTGTGTGGAGGCAATGTTGGGCAAGGTGTTAAAATAGCGATTCTTCTCAATATCTCAGTTAGCCTTCTCTTCAGGAAGAGAGTGATTCATGAAAATCCATGCATTTCAAGGTTCTCCTTTACAAGCAGAACATGAATCATCAACTGTCTTTCAGATCTGGTCTTTCACTGGGCCGCAAACCTCAGTTGTAAAAGGTGAATTCTGCCCTCCATGTGACGATGCCAGAAACCGAACCGGAGTACTAGAGTGCATTTGGATGTCAATTCTGAACTTGCATGGGATTCCTAATACAACGCACAACTTGACTTTCCCCTTCTGTGTACGTTTGCCAGGAGCCATGTTGGGCAAGGTGTTAAAATAGCGATTCTTCTCAATATCTCAGTTAGCCTTCTCTTCAGGCAGAGAGAGATTCATGAAAGTCCATGCATTTCAAGATTCTCCTTTACAACCAGAACATGAATCATCAACTGTCTTTCAGATCTGGTCTTTCACTGGGCTGCAAACTTGAGTTATAAAAGATGAATTCTGCCCTCCATGTGACAATGCCAGAAACCGAACCGGAGTACTAGAGTGCATTTGGATGTCAATTCTGAACTCGCATGGGATTGCTAATACAACGGAGAGCTTGACATTCCCGTTCTGTGTACATTTGTGTGGAGGCAATGTTGGGCAAGGTGTTAAAATAGCGATTCTTCTCAATATCTCAGTTAGCTTTCTCTTCAGGCAGAGAGAGATTCATGAAAATCCATGCATTTCAAGATTCTCCTTTACAAGCAGAACATGAATCATCAGCTGTCTTTCAGACCTGGTCTTTCACTGGGCTGCAAACTTCAGTTGTAAAAGGTGAATTCTGCCCTCCATGTGACAATGCCAGAAACCGAACCGGTGTACTAGAGTGCATTTGGATGTCAATTCTGAACTCGCATGGGATTGCTAATACAACGGAGAGCTTCACATTCCCCTTCTGTGTACATTTGTGTGGAGGCAATGTTGGGCAAGGTGTTAAAATAGCGATTCTTCTCAATATCTCAGTTAGCCTTCTCTTCAGGAAGAGAGTGATTCATGAAAATCCATACATTTCAAGGTTCTCCTTTACAAGCAGAACATGAATCACCAACTGTCTTTCAGATCTGGTCTTTCACTGGGCCGCAAAACTCAGTTGTAAAAGGTGAATTCTGCCCTCCATGTGACGATGCCAGAAACCGAACCGGAGTACTAGAGTGCATTTGGATGTCAATTCTGAACTCGCATGGGATTCCTAATACAACGCACAACTTGACTTTCCCCTTCTGTGTACGTTTGCCAGGAGCCATGTTGGGCAAGGTGTTAAAATAGCGATTCTTCTCAATATCTCAGTTAGCCTTCTCTTCAGGCAGAGAGAGATTCATGAAAGTCCATGCATTTCAAGATTCTCCTTTACAACCAGAACATGAATCATCAACTGTCTTTCAGATCTGGTCTTTCACTGGGCTGCAAACTTGAGTTATAAAAGATGAATTCTGCCCTCCATGTGACAATGCCAGAAACCGAACCGGAGTTCTAGAGTGCATTTGGATGTCAATTCTGAACTCGCATGGGATTGCTAATACAACGGAGAGCTTGACATTCCCCTTCTGTGTACATTTGTGTGGAGGCAATGTTGGGCAAGGTGTTAAAATAGCGATTCTTCTCAATATCTCAGTTAGCCTTCTCTTCAGGAAGAGAGTGATTCATGAAAATCCATGCATTTCAAGGTTCTCCTTTACAAGCAGAACATGAATCATCAACTGTCTTTCAGATCTGGTCTTTCACTGGGCCGCAAACCTCAGTTGTAAAAGGTGAATTCTGCCCTCCATGTGACGATGCCAGAAACCGAACCGGAGTACTAGAGTGCATTTGGATGTCAATTCTGAACTCGCATGGGATTGCTAATACAACGGAGAGCTTGACATTCCCCTTCTGTGTACATTTGTGTGGAGGCAATGTTGGGCAAGGTGTTAAAATAGCGATTCTTCTCAATATCTCAGTTAGCCTTCTCTTCAGGAAGAGAGTGATTCATGAAAATCCATGCATTTCAAGGTTCTCCTTTACAAGCAGAACATGAATCATCAACTGTCTTTCAGATCTGGTCTTTCACTGGGCCGCAAACCTCAGTTGTAAAAGGTGAATTCTGCCCTCCATGTGACGATGCCAGAAACCGAACCGGAGTACTAGAGTGCATTTGGATGTCAATTCTGAACTCGCATGGGATTCCTAATACAACGCACAACTTGACTTTCCCCTTCTGTGTACGTTTGCCAGGAGCCATGTTGGGCAAGGTGTTAAAATAGCGATTCTTCTCAATATCTCAGTTAGCCTTCTCTTCAGGCAGAGAGAGATTCATGAAAGTCCATGCATTTCAAGATTCTCCTTTACAACCAGAACATGAATCATCAACTGTCTTTCAGATCTGGTCTTTCACTGGGCTGCAAACTTGAGTTATAAAAGATGAATTCTGCCCTCCATGTGACAATGCCAGAAACCGAACCGGAGTACTAGAGTGCATTTGGATGTCAATTCTGAACTCGCATGGGATTGCTAATACAACGGAGAGCTTGACATTCCCCTTCTGTGTACATTTGTGTGGAGGCAATGTTGGGCAAGGTGTTAAAATAGCGATTCTTCTCAATATCTCAGTTAGCCTTCTCTTCAGGAAGAGAGTGATTCATGAAAATCCATGCATTTCAAGGTTCTCCTTTACAAGCAGAACATGAATCATCAACTGTCTTTCAGATCTGGTCTTTCACTGGGCCGCAAACCTCAGTTGTAAAAGGTGAATTCTGCCCTCCATGTGACGATGCCAGAAACCGAACCGGAGTACTAGAGTGCATTTGGATGTCAATTCTGAACTCGCATGGGATTCCTAATACAACGCACAACTTGACTTTCCCCTTCTGTGTACGTTTGCCAGGAGCCATGTTGGGCAAGGTGTTAAAATAGCGATTCTTCTCAATATCTCAGTTAGCCTTCTCTTCAGGCAGAGAGAGATTCATGAAAGTCCATGCATTTCAAGATTCTCCTTTACAACCAGAACATGAATCATCAACTGTCTTTCAGATCTGGTCTTTCACTGGGCTGCAAACTTGAGTTATAAAAGATGAATTCTGCCCTCCATGTGACAATGCCAGAAACCGAACCGGAGTTCTAGAGTGCATTTGGATGTCAATTCTGAACTCGCATGGGATTGCTAATACAACGGAGAGCTTGACATTCCCCTTCTGTGTACATTTGTGTGGAGGCAATGTTGGGCAAGGTGTTAAAATAGCGATTCTTCTCAATATCTCAGTTAGCCTTCTCTTCAGGAAGAGAGTGATTCATGAAAATCCATGCATTTCAAGGTTCTCCTTTACAAGCAGAACATGAATCATCAACTGTCTTTCAGATCTGGTCTTTCACTGGGCCGCAAACCTCAGTTGTAAAAGGTGAATTCTGCCCTCCATGTGACGATGCCAGAAACCGAACCGGAGTACTAGAGTGCATTTGGATGTCAATTCTGAACTCGCATGGGATTCCTAATACAACGCACAACTTGACTTTCCCCTTCTGTGTACGTTTGCCAGGAGCCATGTTGGGCAAGGTGTTAAAATAGCGATTCTTCTCAATATCTCAGTTAGCCTTCTCTTCAGGCAGAGAGAGATTCATGAAAGTCCATGCATTTCAAGATTCTCCTTTACAACCAGAACATGAATCATCAACTGTCTTTCAGATCTGGTCTTTCACTGGGCTGCAAACTTGAGTTATAAAAGATGAACTCTGTCCTCCATGTGACAATGCCAGAAACTGAACCGGAGTTCTAGAGTGCATTTGGATGTCAATTCTGAACTCGCATGGGATTGCTAATACAACGGAGAGCTTGACATTCCCCTTCTGTGTACATTTGTGTGGAGGCAATGTTGGGCAAGGTGTTAAAATAGCGATTCTTCTCAATATCTCAGTTAGCCTTCTCTTCAGGAAGAGAGTGATTCATTAAAATCCATGCATTTCAAGGTTCTCCTTTACAAGCAGAACATGAATCATCAACTGTCTTTCAGATCTGGTCTTTCACTGGGCCGCAAACCTCAGTTGTAAAAGGTGAATTCTGCCCTCCATGTGACGATGCCAGAAACCGAACCGGAGTACTAGAGTGCATTTGGATGTCAATTCTGAACTCGCATGGGATTGCTAATACAACGGAGAGCTTGACATTCCCCTTCTGTGTACATTTGTGTGGAGGCAATGTTGGGCAAGGTGTTAAAATAGCGATTCTTCTCAATATCTCAGTTAGCCTTCTCTTCAGGAAGAGAGTGATTCATGAAAATCCATGCATTTCAAGGTTCTCCTTTACAAGCAGAACATGAATCATCAACTGTCTTTCAGATCTGGTCTTTCACTGGGCCGCAAACCTCAGTTGTAAAAGGTGAATTCTGCCCTCCATGTGACGATGCCAGAAACCGAACCGGAGTACTAGAGTGCATTTGGATGTCAATTCTGAACTCGCATGGGATTCCTAATACAACGCACAACTTGACTTTCCCCTTCTGTGTACGTTTGCCAGGAGCCATGTTGGGCAAGGTGTTAAAATAGCGATTCTTCTCAATATCTCAGTTAGCCTTCTCTTCAGGCAGAGAGAGATTCATGAAAGTCCATGCATTTCAAGATTCTCCTTTACAACCAGAACATGAATCATCAACTGTCTTTCAGATCTGGTCTTTCACTGGGCTGCAAACTTGAGTTATAAAAGATGAATTCTGCCCTCCATGTGACAATGCCAGAAACCGAACCGGAGTACTAGAGTGCATTTGGATGTCAATTCTGAACTCGCATGGGATTGCTAATACAACGGAGAGCTTGACATTCCCCTTCTGTGTACATTTGTGTGGAGGCAATGTTGGGCAAGGTGTTAAAATAGCGATTCTTCTCAATATCTCAGTTAGCCTTCTCTTCAGGAAGAGAGTGATTCATGAAAATCCATGCATTTCAAGGTTCTCCTTTACAAGCAGAACATGAATCATCAACTGTCTTTCAGATCTGGTCTTTCACTGGGCCGCAAACCTCAGTTGTAAAAGGTGAATTCTGCCCTCCATGTGACGATGCCAGAAACCGAACCGGAGTACTAGAGTGCATTTGGATGTCAATTCTGAACTTGCATGGGATTCCTAATACAACGCACAACTTGACTTTCCCCTTCTGTGTACGTTTGCCAGGAGCCATGTTGGGCAAGGTGTTAAAATAGCGATTCTTCTCAATATCTCAGTTAGCCTTCTCTTCAGGCAGAGAGAGATTCATGAAAGTCCATGCATTTCAAGATTCTCCTTTACAACCAGAACATGAATCATCAACTGTCTTTCAGATCTGGTCTTTCACTGGGCTGCAAACTTGAGTTATAAAAGATGAATTCTGCCCTCCATGTGACAATGCCAGAAACCGAACCGGAGTACTAGAGTGCATTTGGATGTCAATTCTGAACTCGCATGGGATTGCTAATACAACGGAGAGCTTGACATTCCCCTTCTGTGTACATTTGTGTGGAGGCAATGTTGGGCAAGGTGTTAAAATAGCGATTCTTCTCAATATCTCAGTTAGCTTTCTCTTCAGGCAGAGAGAGATTCATGAAAATCCATGCATTTCAAGATTCTCCTTTACAAGCAGAACATGAATCATCAGCTGTCTTTCAGACCTGGTCTTTCACTGGGCTGCAAACTTCAGTTGTAAAAGGTGAATTCTGCCCTCCATGTGACAATGCCAGAAACCGAACCGGTGTACTAGAGTGCATTTGGATGTCAATTCTGAACTCGCATGGGATTGCTAATACAACGGAGAGCTTCACATTCCCCTTCTGTGTACATTTGTGTGGAGGCAATGTTGGGCAAGGTGTTAAAATAGCGATTCTTCTCAATATCTCAGTTAGCCTTCTCTTCAGGAAGAGAGTGATTCATGAAAATCCATACATTTCAAGGTTCTCCTTTACAAGCAGAACATGAATCACCAACTGTCTTTCAGATCTGGTCTTTCACTGGGCCGCAAAACTCAGTTGTAAAAGGTGAATTCTGCCCTCCATGTGACGATGCCAGAAACCGAACCGGAGTACTAGAGTGCATTTGGATGTCAATTCTGAACTCGCATGGGATTCCTAATACAACGCACAACTTGACTTTCCCCTTCTGTGTACGTTTGCCAGGAGCCATGTTGGGCAAGGTGTTAAAATAGCGATTCTTCTCAATATCTCAGTTAGCCTTCTCTTCAGGCAGAGAGAGATTCATGAAAGTCCATGCATTTCAAGATTCTCCTTTACAACCAGAACATGAATCATCAACTGTCTTTCAGATCTGGTCTTTCACTGGGCTGCAAACTTGAGTTATAAAAGATGAATTCTGCCCTCCATGTGACAATGCCAGAAACCGAACCGGAGTTCTAGAGTGCATTTGGATGTCAATTCTGAACTCGCATGGGATTGCTAATACAACGGAGAGCTTGACATTCCCCTTCTGTGTACATTTGTGTGGAGGCAATGTTGGGCAAGGTGTTAAAATAGCGATTCTTCTCAATATCTCAGTTAGCCTTCTCTTCAGGAAGAGAGTGATTCATGAAAATCCATGCATTTCAAGGTTCTCCTTTACAAGCAGAACATGAATCATCAACTGTCTTTCAGATCTGGTCTTTCACTGGGCCGCAAACCTCAGTTGTAAAAGGTGAATTCTGCCCTCCATGTGACGATGCCAGAAACCGAACCGGAGTACTAGAGTGCATTTGGATGTCAATTCTGAACTCGCATGGGATTCCTAATACAACGCACAACTTGACTTTCCCCTTCTGTGTACGTTTGACAGGAGCCATGTTGGGCAAGGTGTTAAAATAGCGATTCTTCTCAATATCTCAGTTAGCCTTCTCTTCAGGCAGAGAGAGATTCATGAAAGTCCATGCATTTCAAGATTCTCCTTTACAACCAGAACATGAATCATCAACTGTCTTTCAGATCTGGTCTTTCACTGGGCTGCAAACTTGAGTTATAAAAGATGAATTCTGCCCTCCATGTGACAATGCCAGAAACCGAACCGGAGTACTAGAGTGCATTTGGATGTCAATTCTGAACTCGCATGGGATTGCTAATACAACGGAGAGCTTGACATTCCCCTTCTGTGTACATTTGTGTGGAGGCAATGTTGGGCAAGGTGTTAAAATAGCGATTCTTCTCAATATCTCAGTTAGCTTTCTCTTCAGGCAGAGAGAGATTCATGAAAATCCATGCATTTCAAGATTCTCCTTTACAAGCAGAACATGAATCATCAGCTGTCTTTCAGACCTGGTCTTTCACTGGGCTGCAAACATCAGTTGTAAAAGGTGAATTCTGCCCTCCATGTGACAATGCCAGAAACCGAACCGGTGTACTAGAGTGCATTTGGATGTCAATTCTGAACTCGCATGGGATTGCTAATACAACGGAGAGCTTCACATTCCCCTTCTGTGTACATTTTTGTGGAGGCAATGTTGGGCAAGGTGTTAAAATAGCGATTCTTCTCAATATCTCAGTTAGCCTTCTCTTCAGGAAGAGAGTGATTCATGAAAATCCATACATTTCAAGGTTCTCCTTTACAAGCAGAACATGAATCACCAACTGTCTTTCAGATCTGGTCTTTCACTGGGCCGCAAAACTCAGTTGTAAAAGGTGAATTCTGCCCTCCATGTGACGATGCCAGAAACCGAACCGGAGTACTAGAGTGCATTTGGATGTCAATTCTGAACTCGCATGGGATTCCTAATACAACGCACAACTTGACTTTCCCCTTCTGTGTACGTTTGCCAGGAGCCATGTTGGGCAAGGTGTTAAAATAGCGATTCTTCTCAATATCTCAGTTAGCCTTCTCTTCAGGCAGAGAGAGATTCATGAAAGTCCATGCATTTCAAGATTCTCCTTTACAACCAGAACATGAATCATCAACTGTCTTTCAGATCTGGTCTTTCACTGGGCTGCAAACTTGAGTTATAAAAGATGAATTCTGCCCTCCATGTGACAATGCCAGAAACCGAACCGGAGTTCTAGAGTGCATTTGGATGTCAATTCTGAACTCGCATGGGATTGCTAATACAACGGAGAGCTTGACATTCCCCTTCTGTGTACATTTGTGTGGAGGCAATGTTGGGCAAGGTGTTAAAATAGCGATTCTTCTCAATATCTCAGTTAGCCTTCTCTTCAGGAAGAGAGTGATTCATGAAAATCCATGCATTTCAAGGTTCTCCTTTACAAGCAGAACATGAATCATCAACTGTCTTTCAGATCTGGTCTTTCACTGGGCCGCAAACCTCAGTTGTAAAAGGTGAATTCTGCCCTCCATGTGACGATGCCAGAAACCGAACCGGAGTACTAGAGTGCATTTGGATGTCAATTCTGAACTCGCATGGGATTCCTAATACAACGCACAACTTGACTTTCCCCTTCTGTGTACGTTTGCCAGGAGCCATGTTGGGCAAGGTGTTAAAATAGCGATTCTTCTCAATATCTCAGTTAGCCTTCTCTTCAGGCAGAGAGAGATTCATGAAAGTCCATGCATTTCAAGATTCTCCTTTACAACCAGAACATGAATCATCAACTGTCTTTCAGACCTGGTCTTTCACTGGGCTGCAAACTTGAGTTATAAAAGATGAATTCTGCCCTCCATGTGACAATGCCAGAAACCGAACCGGAGTACTAGAGTGCATTTGGATGTCAATTCTGAACTCGCATGGGATTGCTAATACAACGGAGAGCTTGACATTCCCCTTCTGTGTACATTTGTGTGGAGGCAATGTTGGGCAAGGTGTTAAAATAGCGATTCTTCTCAATATCTCAGTTAGCTTTCTCTTCAGGCAGAGAGAGATTCATGAAAATCCATGCATTTCAAGATTCTCCTTTACAAGCAGAACATGAATCATCAGCTGTCTTTCAGACCTGGTCTTTCACTGGGCTGCAAACTTCAGTTGTAAAAGGTGAATTCTGCCCTCCATGTGACAATGCCAGAAACCGAACCGGTGTACTAGAGTGCATTTGGATGTCAATTCTGAACTCGCATGGGATTGCTAATACAACGGAGAGCTTCACATTCCCCTTCTGTGTACATTTGTGTGGAGGCAATGTTGGGCAAGGTGTTAAAATAGCGATTCTTCTCAATATCTCAGTTAGCCTTCTCTTCAGGAAGAGAGTGATTCATGAAAATCCATACATTTCAAGGTTCTCCTTTACAAGCAGAACATGAATCACCAACTGTCTTTCAGATCTGGTCTTTCACTGGGCCGCAAAACTCAGTTGTAAAAGGTGAATTCTGCCCTCCATGTGACGATGCCAGAAACCGAACCGGAGTACTAGAGTGCATTTGGATGTCAATTCTGAACTCGCATGGGATTCCTAATACAACGCACAACTTGACTTTCCCCTTCTGTGTACGTTTGCCAGGAGCCATGTTGGGCAAGGTGTTAAAATAGCGATTCTTCTCAATATCTCAGTTAGCCTTCTCTTCAGGCAGAGAGAGATTCATGAAAGTCCATGCATTTCAAGATTCTCCTTTACAACCAGAACATGAATCATCAACTGTCTTTCAGATCTGGTCTTTCACTGGGCTGCAAACTTGAGTTATAAAAGATGAATTCTGCCCTCCATGTGACAATGCCAGAAACCGAACCGGAGTTCTAGAGTGCATTTGGATGTCAATTCTGAACTCGCATGGGATTGCTAATACAACGGAGAGCTTGACATTCCCCTTCTGTGTACATTTGTGTGGAGGCAATGTTGGGCAAGGTGTTAAAATAGCGATTCTTCTCAATATCTCAGTTAGCCTTCTCTTCAGGAAGAGAGTGATTCATGAAAATCCATGCATTTCAAGGTTCTCCTTTACAAGCAGAACATGAATCATCAACTGTCTTTCAGATCTGGTCTTTCACTGGGCCGCAAACCTCAGTTGTAAAAGGTGAATTCTGCCCTCCATGTGACGATGCCAGAAACCGAACCGGAGTACTAGAGTGCATTTGGATGTCAATTCTGAACTCGCATGGGATTCCTAATACAACGCACAACTTGACTTTCCCCTTCTGTGTACGTTTGCCAGGAGCCATGTTGGGCAAGGTGTTAAAATAGCGATTCTTCTCAATATCTCAGTTAGCCTTCTCTTCAGGCAGAGAGAGATTCATGAAAGTCCATGCATTTCAAGATTCTCCTTTACAACCAGAACATGAATCATCAACTGTCTTTCAGACCTGGTCTTTCACTGGGCTGCAAACTTGAGTTATAAAAGATGAATTCTGCCCTCCATGTGACAATGCCAGAAACCGAACCGGAGTACTAGAGTGCATTTGGATGTCAATTCTGAACTCGCATGGGATTGCTAATACAACGGAGAGCTTGACATTCCCCTTCTGTGTACATTTGTGTGGAGGCAATGTTGGGCAAGGTGTTAAAATAGCGATTCTTCTCAATATCTCAGTTAGCTTTCTCTTCAGGCAGAGAGAGATTCATGAAAATCCATGCATTTCAAGATTCTCCTTTACAAGCAGAACATGAATCATCAGCTGTCTTTCAGACCTGGTCTTTCACTGGGCTGCAAACTTCAGTTGTAAAAGGTGAATTCTGCCCTCCATGTGACAATGCCAGAAACCGAACCGGTGTACTAGAGTGCATTTGGATGTCAATTCTGAACTCGCATGGGATTGCTAATACAACGGAGAGCTTCACATTCCCCTTCTGTGTACATTTGTGTGGAGGCAATGTTGGGCAAGGTGTTAAAATAGCGATTCTTCTCAATATCTCAGTTAGCCTTCTCTTCAGGAAGAGAGTGATTCATGAAAATCCATACATTTCAAGGTTCTCCTTTACAAGCAGAACATGAATCACCAACTGTCTTTCAGATCTGGTCTTTCACTGGGCCGCAAAACTCAGTTGTAAAAGGTGAATTCTGCCCTCCATGTGACGATGCCAGAAACCGAACCGGAGTACTAGAGTGCATTTGGATGTCAATTCTGAACTCGCATGGGATTCCTAATACAACGCACAACTTGACTTTCCCCTTCTGTGTACGTTTGCCAGGAGCCATGTTGGGCAAGGTGTTAAAATAGCGATTCTTCTCAATATCTCAGTTAGCCTTCTCTTCAGGCAGAGAGAGATTCATGAAAGTCCATGCATTTCAAGATTCTCCTTTACAACCAGAACATGAATCATCAACTGTCTTTCAGATCTGGTCTTTCACTGGGCTGCAAACTTGAGTTATAAAAGATGAATTCTGCCCTCCATGTGACAATGCCAGAAACCGAACCGGAGTTCTAGAGTGCATTTGGATGTCAATTCTGAACTCGCATGGGATTGCTAATACAACGGAGAGCTTGACATTCCCCTTCTGTGTACATTTGTGTGGAGGCAATGTTGGGCAAGGTGTTAAAATAGCGATTCTTCTCAATATCTCAGTTAGCCTTCTCTTCAGGAAGAGAGTGATTCATGAAAATCCATGCATTTCAAGGTTCTCCTTTACAAGCAGAACATGAATCATCAACTGTCTTTCAGATCTGGTCTTTCACTGGGCCGCAAACCTCAGTTGTAAAAGGTGAATTCTGCCCTCCATGTGACGATGCCAGAAACCGAACCGGAGTACTAGAGTGCATTTGGATGTCAATTCTGAACTCGCATGGGATTCCTAATACAACGCACAACTTGACTTTCCCCTTCTGTGTACGTTTGCCAGGAGCCATGTTGGGCAAGGTGTTAAAATAGCGATTCTTCTCAATATCTCAGTTAGCCTTCTCTTCAGGCAGAGAGAGATTCATGAAAGTCCATGCATTTCAAGATTCTCTTTTACAACCAGAACATGAATCATCAACTGTCTTTCAGATCTGGTCTTTCACTGGGCTGCAAACTTGAGTTATAAAAGATGAACTCTGTCCTCCATGTGACAATGCCAGAAACTGAACCGGAGTTCTAGAGTGCATTTGGATGTCAATTCTGAACTCGCATGGGATTGCTAATACAACGGAGAGCTTGACATTCCCCTTCTGTGTACATTTGTGTGGAGGCAATGTTGGGCAAGGTGTTAAAATAGCGATTCTTCTCAATATCTCAGTTAGCTTTCTCTTCAGGCAGAGAGAGATTCATGAAAATCCATGCATTTCAAGATTCTCCTTTACAAGCAGAACATGAATCATCAGCTGTCTTTCAGACCTGGTCTTTCACTGGGCTGCAAACTTCAGTTGTAAAAGGTGAATTCTGCCCTCCATGTGACAATGCCAGAAACCGAACCGGTGTACTAGAGTGCATTTGGATGTCAATTCTGAACTCGCATGGGATTGCTAATACAACGGAGAGCTTCACATTCCCCTTCTGTGTACATTTGTGTGGAGGCAATGTTGGGCAAGGTGTTAAAATAGCGATTCTTCTCAATATCTCAGTTAGCCTTCTCTTCAGGAAGAGAGTGATTCATGAAAATCCATACATTTCAAGGTTCTCCTTTACAAGCAGAACATGAATCACCAACTGTCTTTCAGATCTGGTCTTTCACTGGGCCGCAAAACTCAGTTGTAAAAGGTGAATTCTGCCCTCCATGTGACGATGCCAGAAACCGAACCGGAGTACTAGAGTGCATTTGGATGTCAATTCTGAACTCGCATGGGATTCCTAATACAACGCACAACTTGACTTTCCCCTTCTGTGTACGTTTGCCAGGAGCCATGTTGGGCAAGGTGTTAAAATAGCGATTCTTCTCAATATCTCAGTTAGCCTTCTCTTCAGGCAGAGAGAGATTCATGAAAGTCCATGCATTTCAAGATTCTCCTTTACAACCAGAACATGAATCATCAACTGTCTTTCAGATCTGGTCTTTCACTGGGCTGCAAACTTGAGTTATAAAAGATGAATTCTGCCCTCCATGTGACAATGCCAGAAACCGAACCGGAGTTCTAGAGTGCATTTGGATGTCAATTCTGAACTCGCATGGGATTGCTAATACAACGGAGAGCTTGACATTCCCCTTCTGTGTACATTTGTGTGGAGGCAATGTTGGGCAAGGTGTTAAAATAGCGATTCTTCTCAATATCTCAGTTAGCCTTCTCTTCAGGAAGAGAGTGATTCATGAAAATCCATGCATTTCAAGGTTCTCCTTTACAAGCAGAACATGAATCATCAACTGTCTTTCAGATCTGGTCTTTCACTGGGCCGCAAACCTCAGTTGTAAAAGGTGAATTCTGCCCTCCATGTGACGATGCCAGAAACCGAACCGGAGTACTAGAGTGCATTTGGATGTCAATTCTGAACTCGCATGGGATTCCTAATACAACGCACAACTTGACTTTCCCCTTCTGTGTACGTTTGCCAGGAGCCATGTTGGGCAAGGTGTTAAAATAGCGATTCTTCTCAATATCTCAGTTAGCCTTCTCTTCAGGCAGAGAGAGATTCATGAAAGTCCATGCATTTCAAGATTCTCTTTTACAACCAGAACATGAATCATCAACTGTCTTTCAGATCTGGTCTTTCACTGGGCTGCAAACTTGAGTTATAAAAGATGAACTCTGTCCTCCATGTGACAATGCCAGAAACTGAACCGGAGTTCTAGAGTGCATTTGGATGTCAATTCTGAACTCGCATGGGATTGCTAATACAACGGAGAGCTTGACATTCCCCTTCTGTGTACATTTGTGTGGAGGCAATGTTGGGCAAGGTGTTAAAATAGCGATTCTTCTCAATATCTCAGTTAGCCTTCTCTTCAGGAAGAGAGTGATTCATTAAAATCCATGCATTTCAAGGTTCTCCTTTACAAGCAGAACATGAATCATCAACTGTCTTTCAGATCTGGTCTTTCACTGGGCCGCAAACCTCAGTTGTAAAAGGTGAATTCTGCCCTCCATGTGACGATGCCAGAAACCGAACCGGAGTACTAGAGTGCATTTGGATGTCAATTCTGAACTCGCATGGGATTGCTAATACAACGGAGAGCTTGACATTCCCCTTCTGTGTACATTTGTGTGGAGGCAATGTTGGGCAAGGTGTTAAAATAGCGATTCTTCTCAATATCTCAGTTAGCCTTCTCTTCAGGAAGAGAGTGATTCATGAAAATCCATGCATTTCAAGGTTCTCCTTTACAAGCAGAACATGAATCACCAACTGTCTTTCAGATCTGGTCTTTCACTGGGCCGCAAAACTCAGTTGTAAAAGGTGAATTCTGCCCTCCATGTGACGATGCCAGAAACCGAACCGGAGTACTAGAGTGCATTTGGATGTCAATTCTGAACTCGCATGGGATTCCTAATACAACGCACAACTTGACTTTCCCCTTCTGTGTACGTTTGCCAGGAGCCATGTTGGGCAAGGTGTTAAAATAGCGATTCTTCTCAATATCTCAGTTAGCCTTCTCTTCAGGCAGAGAGAGATTCATGAAAGTCCATGCATTTCAAGATTCTCCTTTACATCCAGAACATGAATCATCAACTGTCTTTCAGATCTGGTCTTTCACTGGGCTGCAAACTTGAGTTATAAAAGATGAACTCTGCCCTCCATGTGACAATGCCAGAAACCGAACCGGAGTTCTAGAGTGCATTTGGATGTCAATTCTGAACTCGCATGGGATTGCTAATACAACGGAGAGCTTGACATTCCCCTTCTGTGTACATTTGTGTGGAGGCAATGTTGGGCAAGGTGTTAAAATAGCGATTCTTCTCAATATCTCAGTTAGCCTTCTCTTCAGGAAGAGAGTGATTCATGAAAATCCATGCATTTCAAGGTTCTCCTTTACAAGCAGAACATGAATCATCAACTGTCTTTCAGATCTGGTCTTTCACTGGGCCGCAAACCTCAGTTGTAAAAGGTGAATTCTGCCCTCCATGTGACGATGCCAGAAACCGAACCGGAGTACTAGAGTGCATTTGGATGTCAATTCTGAACTTGCATGGGATTCCTAATACAACGCACAACTTGACTTTCCCCTTCTGTGTACGTTTGCCAGGAGCCATGTTGGGCAAGGTGTTAAAATAGCGATTCTTCTCAATATCTCAGTTAGCCTTCTCTTCAGGCAGAGAGAGATTCATGAAAGTCCATGCATTTCAAGATTCTCCTTTACAACCAGAACATGAATCATCAACTGTCTTTCAGATCTGGTCTTTCACTGGGCTGCAAACTTGAGTTATAAAAGATGAATTCTGCCCTCCATGTGACAATGCCAGAAACCGAACCGGAGTACTAGAGTGCATTTGGATGTCAATTCTGAACTCGCATGGGATTGCTAATACAACGGAGAGCTTGACATTCCCCTTCTGTGTACATTTGTGTGGAGGCAATGTTGGGCAAGGTGTTAAAATAGCGATTCTTCTCAATATCTCAGTTAGCTTTCTCTTCAGGCAGAGTGAGATTCATGAAAATCCATGCATTTCAAGATTCTCCTTTACAAGCAGAACATGAATCATCAGCTGTCTTTCAGACCTGGTCTTTCACTGGGCTGCAAACTTCAGTTGTAAAAGGTGAATTCTGCCCTCCATGTGACAATGCCAGAAACCGAACCGGTGTACTAGAGTGCATTTGGATGTCAATTCTGAACTCGCATGGGATTGCTAATACAACGGAGAGCTTCACATTCCCCTTCTGTGTACATTTGTGTGGAGGCAATGTTGGGCAAGGTGTTAAAATAGCGATTCTTCTCAATATCTCAGTTAGCCTTCTCTTCAGGAAGAGAGTGATTCATGAAAATCCATACATTTCAAGGTTCTCCTTTACAAGCAGAACATGAATCACCAACTGTCTTTCAGATCTGGTCTTTCACTGGGCCGCAAAACTCAGTTGTAAAAGGTGAATTCTGCCCTCCATGTGACGATGCCAGAAACCGAACCGGAGTACTAGAGTGCATTTGGATGTCAATTCTGAACTCGCATGGGATTCCTAATACAACGCACAACTTGACTTTCCCCTTCTGTGTACGTTTGCCAGGAGCCATGTTGGGCAAGGTGTTAAAATAGCGATTCTTCTCAATATCTCAGTTAGCCTTCTCTTCAGGCAGAGAGAGATTCATGAAAGTCCATGCATTTCAAGATTCTCCTTTACAACCAGAACATGAATCATCAACTGTCTTTCAGATCTGGTCTTTCACTGGGCTGCAAACTTGAGTTATAAAAGATGAATTCTGCCCTCCATGTGACAATGCCAGAAACCGAACCGGAGTTCTAGAGTGCATTTGGATGTCAATTCTGAACTCGCATGGGATTGCTAATACAACGGAGAGCTTGACATTCCCCTTCTGTGTACATTTGTGTGGAGGCAATGTTGGGCAAGGTGTTAAAATAGCGATTCTTCTCAATATCTCAGTTAGCCTTCTCTTCAGGAAGAGAGTGATTCATGAAAATCCATGCATTTCAAGGTTCTCCTTTACAAGCAGAACATGAATCATCAACTGTCTTTCAGATCTGGTCTTTCACTGGGCCGCAAACCTCAGTTGTAAAAGGTGAATTCTGCCCTCCATGTGACGATGCCAGAAACCGAACCGGAGTACTAGAGTGCATTTGGATGTCAATTCTGAACTCGCATGGGATTCCTAATACAACGCACAACTTGACTTTCCCCTTCTGTGTACGTTTGCCAGGAGCCATGTTGGGCAAGGTGTTAAAATAGCGATTCTTCTCAATATCTCAGTTAGCCTTCTCTTCAGGCAGAGAGAGATTCATGAAAGTCCATGCATTTCAAGATTCTCCTTTACAACCAGAACATGAATCATCAACTGTCTTTCAGATCTGGTCTTTCACTGGGCTGCAAACTTGAGTTATAAAAGATGAACTCTGTCCTCCATGTGACAATGCCAGAAACTGAACCGGAGTTCTAGAGTGCATTTGGATGTCAATTCTGAACTCACATGGGATTGCTAATACAACGGAGAGCTTGACATTCCCCTTCTGTGTACATTTGTGTGGAGGCAATGTTGGGCAAGGTGTTAAAATAGCGATTCTTCTCAATATCTCAGTTAGCCTTCTCTTCAGGAAGAGAGTGATTCATTAAAATCCATGCATTTCAAGGTTCTCCTTTACAAGCAGAACATGAATCATCAACTGTCTTTCAGATCTGGTCTTTCACTGGGCCGCAAACCTCAGTTGTAAAAGGTGAATTCTGCCCTCCATGTGACGATGCCAGAAACCGAACCGGAGAACTAGAGTGCATTTGGATGTCAATTCTGAACTCGCATGGGATTGCTAATACAACGGAGAGCTTGACATTCCCCTTCTGTGTACATTTGTGTGGAGGCAATGTTGGGCAAGGTGTTAAAATAGCGATTCTTCTCAATATCTCAGTTAGCCTTCTCTTCAGGAAGAGAGTGATTCATGAAAATCCATGCATTTCAAGGTTCTCCTTTACAAGCAGAACATGAATCATCAACTGTCTTTCAGATCTGGTCTTTCACTGGGCCGCAAACCTCAGTTGTAAAAGGTGAATTCTGCCCTCCATGTGACGATGCCAGAAACCGAACCGGAGTACTAGAGTGCATTTGGATGTCAATTCTGAACTCGCATGGGATTCCTAATACAACGCACAACTTGACTTTCCCCTTCTGTGTACGTTTGCCAGGAGCCATGTTGGGCAAGGTGTTAAAATAGCGATTCTTCTCAATATCTCAGTTAGCCTTCTCTTCAGGCAGAGAGAGATTCATGAAAGTCCATGCATTTCAAGATTCTCCTTTACAACCAGAACATGAATCATCAACTGTCTTTCAGATCTGGTCTTTCACTGGGCTGCAAACTTGAGTTATAAAAGATGAATTCTGCCCTCCATGTGACAATGCCAGAAACCGAACCGGAGTACTAGAGTGCATTTGGATGTCAATTCTGAACTCGCATGGGATTGCTAATACAACGGAGAGCTTGACATTCCCCTTCTGTGTACATTTGTGTGGAGGCAATGTTGGGCAAGGTGTTAAAATAGCGATTCTTCTCAATATCTCAGTTAGCTTTCTCTTCAGGCAGAGAGAGATTCATGAAAATCCATGCATTTCAAGATTCTCCTTTACAAGCAGAACATGAATCATCAGCTGTCTTTCAGACCTGGTCTTTCACTGGGCTGCAAACTTCAGTTGTAAAAGGTGAATTCTGCCCTCCATGTGACAATGCCAGAAACCGAACCGGTGTACTAGAGTGCATTTGGATGTCAATTCTGAACTCGCATGGGATTGCTAATACAACGGAGAGCTTCACATTCCCCTTCTGTGTACATTTGTGTGGAGGCAATGTTGGGCAAGGTGTTAAAATAGCGATTCTTCTCAATATCTCAGTTAGCCTTCTCTTCAGGAAGAGAGTGATTCATGAAAATCCATACATTTCAAGGTTCTCCTTTACAAGCAGAACATGAATCACCAACTGTCTTTCAGATCTGGTCTTTCACTGGGCCGCAAAACTCAGTTGTAAAAGGTGAATTCTGCCCTCCATGTGACGATGCCAGAAACCGAACCGGAGTACTAGAGTGCATTTGGATGTCAATTCTGAACTCGCATGGGATTCCTAATACAACGCACAACTTGACTTTCCCCTTCTGTGTACGTTTGCCAGGAGCCATGTTGGGCAAGGTGTTAAAATAGCGATTCTTCTCAATATCTCAGTTAGCCTTCTCTTCAGGCAGAGAGAGATTCATGAAAGTCCATGCATTTCAGGATTCTCCTTTACAACCAGAACATGAATCATCAACTGTCTTTCAGATCTGGTCTTTCACTGGGCTGCAAACTTGAGTTATAAAAGATGAATTCTGCCCTCCATGTGACAATGCCAGAAACCGAACCGGAGTTCTAGAGTGCATTTGGATGTCAATTCTGAACTCGCATGGGATTGCTAATACAACGGAGAGCTTGACATTCCCCTTCTGTGTACATTTGTGTGGAGGCAATGTTGGGCAAGGTGTTAAAATAGCGATTCTTCTCAATATCTCAGTTAGCCTTCTCTTCAGGAAGAGAGTGATTCATGAAAATCCATGCATTTCAAGGTTCTCCTTTACAAGCAGAACATGAATCATCAACTGTCTTTCAGATCTGGTCTTTCACTGGGCCGCAAACCTCAGTTGTAAAAGGTGAATTCTGCCCTCCATGTGACGATGCCAGAAACCGAACCGGAGTACTAGAGTGCATTTGGATGTCAATTCTGAACTCGCATGGGATTCCTAATACAACGCACAACTTGACTTTCCCCTTCTGTGTACGTTTGCCAGGAGCCATGTTGGGCAAGGTGTTAAAATAGCGATTCTTCTCAATATCTCAGTTAGCCTTCTCTTCAGGCAGAGAGAGATTCATGAAAGTCCATGCATTTCAAGATTCTCCTTTACATCCAGAACATGAATCATCAACTGTCTTTCAGATCTGGTCTTTCACTGGGCTGCAAACTTGAGTTATAAAAGATGAACTCTGCCCTCCATGTGACAATGCCAGAAACCGAACCGGAGTTCTAGAGTGCATTTGGATGTCAATTCTGAACTCGCATGGGATTGCTAATACAACGGAGAGCTTGACATTCCCCTTCTGTGTACATTTGTGTGGAGGCAATGTTGGGCAAGGTGTTAAAATAGCGATTCTTCTCAATATCTCAGTTAGCCTTCTCTTCAGGAAGAGAGTGATTCATGAAAATCCATGCATTTCAAGGTTCTCCTTTACAAGCAGAACATGAATCATCAACTGTCTTTCAGATCTGGTCTTTCACTGGGCCGCAAACCTCAGTTGTAAAAGGTGAATTCTGCCCTCCATGTGACGATGCCAGAAACCGAACCGGAGTACTAGAGTGCATTTGGATGTCAATTCTGAACTTGCATGGGATTCCTAATACAACGCACAACTTGACTTTCCCCTTCTGTGTACGTTTGCCAGGAGCCATGTTGGGCAAGGTGTTAAAATAGCGATTCTTCTCAATATCTCAGTTAGCCTTCTCTTCAGGCAGAGAGAGATTCATGAAAGTCCATGCATTTCAAGATTCTCCTTTACAACCAGAACATGAATCATCAACTGTCTTTCAGATCTGGTCTTTCACTGGGCTGCAAACTTGAGTTATAAAAGATGAATTCTGCCCTCCATGTGACAATGCCAGAAACCGAACCGGAGTACTAGAGTGCATTTGGATGTCAATTCTGAACTCGCATGGGATTGCTAATACAACGGAGAGCTTGACATTCCCCTTCTGTGTACATTTGTGTGGAGGCAATGTTGGGCAAGGTGTTAAAATAGCGATTCTTCTCAATATCTCAGTTAGCTTTCTCTTCAGGCAGAGAGAGATTCATGAAAATCCATGCATTTCAAGATTCTCCTTTACAAGCAGAACATGAATCATCAGCTGTCTTTCAGACCTGGTCTTTCACTGGGCTGCAAACTTCAGTTGTAAAAGGTGAATTCTGCCCTCCATGTGACAATGCCAGAAACCGAACCGGTGTACTAGAGTGCATTTGGATGTCAATTCTGAACTCGCATGGGATTGCTAATACAACGGAGAGCTTCACATTCCCCTTCTGTGTACATTTGTGTGGAGGCAATGTTGGGCAAGGTGTTAAAATAGCGATTCTTCTCAATATCTCAGTTAGCCTTCTCTTCAGGAAGAGAGTGATTCATGAAAATCCATACATTTCAAGGTTCTCCTTTACAAGCAGAACATGAATCACCAACTGTCTTTCAGATCTGGTCTTTCACTGGGCCGCAAAACTCAGTTGTAAAAGGTGAATTCTGCCCTCCATGTGACGATGCCAGAAACCGAACCGGAGTACTAGAGTGCATTTGGATGTCAATTCTGAACTCGCATGGGATTCCTAATACAACGCACAACTTGACTTTCCCCTTCTGTGTACGTTTGCCAGGAGCCATGTTGGGCAAGGTGTTAAAATAGCGATTCTTCTCAATATCTCAGTTAGCCTTCTCTTCAGGCAGAGAGAGATTCATGAAAGTCCATGCATTTCAAGATTCTCCTTTACAACCAGAACATGAATCATCAACTGTCTTTCAGATCTGGTCTTTCACTGGGCTGCAAACTTGAGTTATAAAAGATGAATTCTGCCCTCCATGTGACAATGCCAGAAACCGAACCGGAGTTCTAGAGTGCATTTGGATGTCAATTCTGAACTCGCATGGGATTGCTAATACAACGGAGAGCTTGACATTCCCCTTCTGTGTACATTTGTGTGGAGGCAATGTTGGGCAAGGTGTTAAAATAGCGATTCTTCTCAATATCTCAGTTAGCCTTCTCTTCAGGAAGAGAGTGATTCATGAAAATCCATGCATTTCAAGGTTCTCCTTTACAAGCAGAACATGAATCATCAACTGTCTTTCAGATCTGGTCTTTCACTGGGCCGCAAACCTCAGTTGTAAAAGGTGAATTCTGCCCTCCATGTGACGATGCCAGAAACCGAACCGGAGTACTAGAGTGCATTTGGATGTCAATTCTGAACTCGCATGGGATTCCTAATACAACGCACAACTTGACTTTCCCCTTCTGTGTACGTTTGCCAGGAGCCATGTTGGGCAAGGTGTTAAAATAGCGATTCTTCTCAATATCTCAGTTAGCCTTCTCTTCAGGCAGAGAGAGATTCATGAAAGTCCATGCATTTCAAGATTCTCCTTTACAACCAGAACATGAATCATCAACTGTCTTTCAGATCTGGTCTTTCACTGGGCTGCAAACTTGAGTTATAAAAGATGAACTCTGTCCTCCATGTGACAATGCCAGAAACTGAACCGGAGTTCTAGAGTGCATTTGGATGTCAATTCTGAACTCGCATGGGATTGCTAATACAACGGAGAGCTTGACATTCCCCTTCTGTGTACATTTGTGTGGAGGCAATGTTGGGCAAGGTGTTAAAATAGCGATTCTTCTCAATATCTCAGTTAGCCTTCTCTTCAGGAAGAGAGTGATTCATTAAAATCCATGCATTTCAAGGTTCTCCTTTACAAGCAGAACATGAATCATCAACTGTCTTTCAGATCTGGTCTTTCACTGGGCCGCAAACCTCAGTTGTAAAAGGTGAATTCTGCCCTCCATGTGACGATGCCAGAAACCGAACCGGAGTACTAGAGTGCATTTGGATGTCAATTCTGAACTCGCATGGGATTGCTAATACAACGGAGAGCTTGACATTCCCCTTCTGTGTACATTTGTGTGGAGGCAATGTTGGGCAAGGTGTTAAAATAGCGATTCTTCTCAATATCTCAGTTAGCCTTCTCTTCAGGAAGAGAGTGATTCATGAAAATCCATGCATTTCAAGGTTCTCCTTTACAAGCAGAACATGAATCATCAACTGTCTTTCAGATCTGGTCTTTCACTGGGCCGCAAACCTCAGTTGTAAAAGGTGAATTCTGCCCTCCATGTGACGATGCCAGAAACCGAACCGGAGTACTAGAGTGCATTTGGATGTCAATTCTGAACTCGCATGGGATTCCTAATACAACGCACAACTTGACTTTCCCCTTCTGTGTACGTTTGCCAGGAGCCATGTTGGGCAAGGTGTTAAAATAGCGATTCTTCTCAATATCTCAGTTAGCCTTCTCTTCAGGCAGAGAGAGATTCATGAAAGTCCATGCATTTCAAGATTCTCCTTTACAACCAGAACATGAATCATCAACTGTCTTTCAGATCTGGTCTTTCACTGGGCTGCAAACTTGAGTTATAAAAGATGAATTCTGCCCTCCATGTGACAATGCCAGAAACCGAACCGGAGTACTAGAGTGCATTTGGATGTCAATTCTGAACTCGCATGGGATTGCTAATACAACGGAGAGCTTGACATTCCCCTTCTGTGTACATTTGTGTGGAGGCAATGTTGGGCAAGGTGTTAAAATAGCGATTCTTCTCAATATCTCAGTTAGCTTTCTCTTCAGGCAGAGAGAGATTCATGAAAATCCATGCATTTCAAGATTCTCCTTTACAAGCAGAACATGAATCATCAGCTGTCTTTCAGACCTGGTCTTTCACTGGGCTGCAAACTTCAGTTGTAAAAGGTGAATTCTGCCCTCCATGTGACAATGCCAGAAACCGAACCGGTGTACTAGAGTGCATTTAGATGTCAATTCTGAACTCGCATGGGATTGCTAATACAACGGAGAGCTTCACATTCCCCTTCTGTGTACATTTGTGTGGAGGCAATGTTGGGCAAGGTGTTAAAATAGCGATTCTTCTCAATATCTCAGTTAGCCTTCTCTTCAGGAAGAGAGTGATTCATGAAAATCCATACATTTCAAGGTTCTCCTTTACAAGCAGAACATGAATCACCAACTGTCTTTCAGATCTGGTCTTTCACTGGGCCGCAAAACTCAGTTGTAAAAGGTGAATTCTGCCCTCCATGTGACGATGCCAGAAACCGAACCGGAGTACTAGAGTGCATTTGGATGTCAATTCTGAACTCGCATGGGATTCCTAATACAACGCACAACTTGACTTTCCCCTTCTGTGTACGTTTGCCAGGAGCCATGTTGGGCAAGGTGTTAAAATAGCGATTCTTCTCAATATCTCAGTTAGCCTTCTCTTCAGGCAGAGAGAGATTAATGAAAGTCCATGCATTTCAAGATTCTCCTTTACAACCAGAACATGAATCATCAACTGTCTTTCAGATCTGGTCTTTCACTGGGCTGCAAACTTGAGTTATAAAAGATGAATTCTGCCCTCCATGTGACAATGCCAGAAACCGAACCGGAGTTCTAGAGTGCATTTGGATGTCAATTCTGAACTCGCATGGGATTGCTAATACAACGGAGAGCTTGACATTCCCCTTCTGTGTACATTTGTGTGGAGGCAATGTTGGGCAAGGTGTTAAAATAGCGATTCTTCTCAATATCTCAGTTAGCCTTCTCTTCAGGAAGAGAGTGATTCATGAAAATCCATGCATTTCAAGGTTCTCCTTTACAAGCAGAACATGAATCATCAACTGTCTTTCAGATCTGGTCTTTCACTGGGCCGCAAACCTCAGTTGTAAAAGGTGAATTCTGCCCTCCATGTGACGATGCCAGAAACCGAACCGGAGTACTAGAGTGCATTTGGATGTCAATTCTGAACTCGCATGGGATTCCTAATACAACGCACAACTTGACTTTCCCCTTCTGTGTACGTTTGCCAGGAGCCATGTTGGGCAAGGTGTTAAAATAGCGATTCTTCTCAATATCTCAGTTAGCCTTCTCTTCAGGCAGAGAGAGATTCATGAAAGTCCATGCATTTCAAGATTCTCCTTTACATCCAGAACATGAATCATCAACTGTCTTTCAGATCTGGTCTTTCACTGGGCTGCAAACTTGAGTTATAAAAGATGAACTCTGCCCTCCATGTGACAATGCCAGAAACCGAACCGGAGTTCTAGAGTGCATTTGGATGTCAATTCTGAACTCGCATGGGATTGCTAATACAACGGAGAGCTTGACATTCCCCTTCTGTGTACATTTGTGTGGAGGCAATGTTGGGCAAGGTGTTAAAATAGCGATTCTTCTCAATATCTCAGTTAGCCTTCTCTTCAGGAAGAGAGTGATTCATGAAAATCCATGCATTTCAAGGTTCTCCTTTACAAGCAGAACATGAATCATCAACTGTCTTTCAGATCTGGTCTTTCACTGGGCCGCAAACCTCAGTTGTAAAAGGTGAATTCTGCCCTCCATGTGACGATGCCAGAAACCGAACCGGAGTACTAGAGTGCATTTGGATGTCAATTCTGAACTTGCATGGGATTCCTAATACAACGCACAACTTGACTTTCCCCTTCTGTGTACGTTTGCCAGGAGCCATGTTGGGCAAGGTGTTAAAATAGCGATTCTTCTCAATATCTCAGTTAGCCTTCTCTTCAGGCAGAGAGAGATTCATGAAAGTCCATGCATTTCAAGATTCTCCTTTACAACCAGAACATGAATCATCAACTGTCTTTCAGATCTGGTCTTTCACTGGGCTGCAAACTTGAGTTATAAAAGATGAATTCTGCCCTCCATGTGACAATGCCAGAAACCGAACCGGAGTACTAGAGTGCATTTGGATGTCAATTCTGAACTCGCATGGGATTGCTAATACAACGGAGAGCTTGACATTCCCCTTCTGTGTACATTTGTGTGGAGGCAATGTTGGGCAAGGTGTTAAAATAGCGATTCTTCTCAATATCTCAGTTAGCTTTCTCTTCAGGCAGAGAGAGATTCATGAAAATCCATGCATTTCAAGATTCTCCTTTACAAGCAGAACATGAATCATCAGCTGTCTTTCAGACCTGGTCTTTCACTGGGCTGCAAACTTCAGTTGTAAAAGGTGAATTCTGCCCTCCATGTGACAATGCCAGAAACCGAACCGGTGTACTAGAGTGCATTTGGATGTCAATTCTGAACTCGCATGGGATTGCTAATACAACGGAGAGCTTCACATTCCCCTTCTGTGTACATTTGTGTGGAGGCAATGTTGGGCAAGGTGTTAAAATAGCGATTCTTCTCAATATCTCAGTTAGCCTTCTCTTCAGGAAGAGAGTGATTCATGAAAATCCATACATTTCAAGGTTCTCCTTTACAAGCAGAACATGAATCACCAACTGTCTTTCAGATCTGGTCTTTCACTGGGCCGCAAAACTCAGTTGTAAAAGGTGAATTCTGCCCTCCATGTGACGATGCCAGAAACCGAACCGGAGTACTAGAGTGCATTTGGATGTCAATTCTGAACTCGCATGGGATTCCTAATACAACGCACAACTTGACTTTCCCCTTCTGTGTACGTTTGCCAGGAGCCATGTTGGGCAAGGTGTTAAAATAGCGATTCTTCTCAATATCTCAGTTAGCCTTCTCTTCAGGCAGAGAGAGATTCATGAAAGTCCATGCATTTCAAGATTCTCCTTTACAACCAGAACATGAATCATCAACTGTCTTTCAGATCTGGTCTTTCACTGGGCTGCAAACTTGAGTTATAAAAGATAAATTCTGCCCTCCATGTGACAATGCCAGAAACCGAACCGGAGTTCTAGAGTGCATTTGGATGTCAATTCTGAACTCGCATGGGATTGCTAATACAACGGAGAGCTTGACATTCCCCTTCTGTGTACATTTGTGTGGAGGCAATGTTGGGCAAGGTGTTAAAATAGCGATTCTTCTCAATATCTCAGTTAGCCTTCTCTTCAGGAAGAGAGTGATTCATGAAAATCCATGCATTTCAAGGTTCTCCTTTACAAGCAGAACATGAATCATCAACTGTCTTTCAGATCTGGTCTTTCACTGGGCCGCAAACCTCAGTTGTAAAAGGTGAATTCTGCCCTCCATGTGACGATGCCAGAAACCGAACCGGAGTACTAGAGTGCATTTGGATGTCAATTCTGAACTCGCATGGGATTCCTAATACAACGCACAACTTGACTTTCCCCTTCTGTGTACGTTTGCCAGGAGCCATGTTGGGCAAGGTGTTAAAATAGCGATTCTTCTCAATATCTCAGTTAGCCTTCTCTTCAGGCAGAGAGAGATTCATGAAAGTCCATGCATTTCAAGATTCTCCTTTACAACCAGAACATGAATCATCAACTGTCTTTCAGATCTGGTCTTTCACTGGGCTGCAAACTTGAGTTATAAAAGATGAATTCTGCCCTCCATGTGACAATGCCAGAAACCGAACCGGAGTACTAGAGTGCATTTGGATGTCAATTCTGAACTCGCATGGGATTGCTAATACAACGGAGAGCTTGACATTCCCTTCTGTGTACATTTGTGTGGAGGCAATGTTGGGCAAGGTGTTAAAATAGCGATTCTTCTCAATATCTCAGTTAGCTTTCTCTTCAGGCAGAGAGAGATTCATGAAAATCCATGCATTTCAAGATTCTCCTTTACAAGCAGAACATGAATCATCAGCTGTCTTTCAGACCTGGTCTTTCACTGGGCTGCAAACTTCAGTTGTAAAAGGTGAATTCTGCCCTCCATGTGACAATGCCAGAAACCGAACCGGTGTACTAGAGTGCATTTGGATGTCAATTCTGAACTCGCATGGGATTGCTAATACAACGGAGAGCTTCACATTCCCCTTCTGTGTACATTTGTGTGGAGGCAATGTTGGGCAAGGTGTTAAAATAGCGATTCTTCTCAATATCTCAGTTAGCCTTCTCTTCAGGAAGAGAGTGATTCATGAAAATCCATACATTTCAAGGTTCTCCTTTACAAGCAGAACATGAATCACCAACTGTCTTTCAGATCTGGTCTTTCACTGGGCCGCAAAACTCAGTTGTAAAAGGTGAATTCTGCCCTCCATGTGACGATGCCAGAAACCGAACCGGAGTACTAGAGTGCATTTGGATGTCAATTCTGAACTCGCATGGGATTCCTAATACAACGCACAACTTGACTTTCCCCTTCTGTGTACGTTTGCCAGGAGCCATGTTGGGCAAGGTGTTAAAATAGCGATTCTTCTCAATATCTCAGTTAGACTTCTCTTCAGGCAGAGAGAGATTCATGAAAGTCCATGCATTTCAAGATTCTCCTTTACAACCAGAACATGAATCATCAACTGTCTTTCAGATCTGGTCTTTCACTGGGCTGCAAACTTGAGTTATAAAAGATGAATTCTGCCCTCCATGTGACAATGCCAGAAACCGAACCGGAGTTCTAGAGTGCATTTGGATGTCAATTCTGAACTCGCATGGGATTGCTAATACAACGGAGAGCTTGACATTCCCCTTCTGTGTACATTTGTGTGGAGGCAATGTTGGGCAAGGTGTTAAAATAGCGATTCTTCTCAATATCTCAGTTAGCCTTCTCTTCAGGAAGAGAGTGATTCATGAAAATCCATGCATTTCAAGGTTCTCCTTTACAAGCAGAACATGAATCATCAACTGTCTTTCAGATCTGGTCTTTCACTGGGCCGCAAACCTCAGTTGTAAAAGGTGAATTCTGCCCTCCATGTGACGATGCCAGAAACCGAACCGGAGTACTAGAGTGCATTTGGATGTCAATTCTGAACTCGCATGGGATTGCTAATACAACGGAGAGCTTGACATTCCCCTTCTGTGTACATTTGTGTGGAGGCAATGTTGGGCAAGGTGTTAAAATAGCGATTCTTCTCAATATCTCAGTTAGCCTTCTCTTCAGGAAGAGAGTGATTCATGAAAATCCATGCATTTCAAGGTTCTCCTTTACAAGCAGAACATGAATCATCAACTGTCTTTCAGATCTGGTCTTTCACTGGGCCGCAAACCTCAGTTGTAAAAGGTGAATTCTGCCCTCCATGTGACGATGCCAGAAACCGAACCGGAGTACTAGAGTGCATTTGGATGTCAATTCTGAACTCGCATGGGATTCCTAATACAACGCACAACTTGACTTTCCCCTTCTGTGTACGTTTGCCAGGAGCCATGTTGGGCAAGGTGTTAAAATAGCGATTCTTCTCAATATCTCAGTTAGCCTTCTCTTCAGGCAGAGAGAGATTCATGAAAGTCCATGCATTTCAAGATTCTCCTTTACAACCAGAACATGAATCATCAACTGTCTTTCAGATCTGGTCTTTCACTGGGCTGCAAACTTGAGTTATAAAAGATGAACTCTGTCCTCCATGTGACAATGCCAGAAACTGAACCGGAGTTCTAGAGTGCATTTGGATGTCAATTCTGAACTCGCATGGGATTGCTAATACAACGGAGAGCTTGACATTCCCCTTCTGTGTACATTTGTGTGGAGGCAATGTTGGGCAAGGTGTTAAAATAGCGATTCTTCTCAATATCTCAGTTAGCCTTCTCTTCAGGAAGAGAGTGATTCATTAAAATCCATGCATTTCAAGGTTCACCTTTACAAGCAGAACATGAATCATCAACTGTCTTTCAGATCTGGTCTTTCACTGGGCCGCAAAGCTCAGTTGTAAAAGGTGAATTCTGCCCTCCATGTGACGATGCCAGAAACCGAACCGGAGTACTAGAGTGCATTTGGATGTCAATTCTGAACTCGCATGGGATTGCTAATACAACGGAGAGCTTGACATTCCCCTTCTGTGTACATTTGTGTGGAGGCAATGTTGGGCAAGGTGTTAAAATAGCGATTCTTCTCAATATCTCAGTTAGCCTTCTCTTCAGGAAGAGAGTGATTCATGAAAATCCATGCATTTCAAGGTTCTCCTTTACAAGCAGAACATGAATCATCAACTGTCTTTCAGATCTGGTCTTTCACTGGGCCGCAAACCTCAGTTGTAAAAGGTGAATTCTGCCCTCCATGTGACGATGCCAGAAACCGAACCGGAGTACTAGAGTGCATTTGGATGTCAATTCTGAACTCGCATGGGATTCCTAATACAACGCACAACTTGACTTTCCCCTTCTGTGTACGTTTGCCAGGAGCCATGTTGGGCAAGGTGTTAAAATAGCGATTCTTCTCAATATCTCAGTTAGCCTTCTCTTCAGGCAGAGAGAGATTCATGAAAGTCCATGCATTTCAAGATTCTCCTTTACAACCAGAACATGAATCATCAACTGTCTTTCAGATCTGGTCTTTCACTGGGCTGCAAACTTGAGTTATAAAAGATGAATTCTGCCCTCCATGTGACAATGCCAGAAACCGAACCGGAGTTCTAGAGTGCATTTGGATGTCAATTCTGAACTCGCATGGGATTGCTAATAAAACGGAGAGCTTGACATTCCCCTTCTGTGTACATTTGTGTGGAGGCAATGTTGGGCAAGGTGTTAAAATAGCGATTCTTCTCAATATCTCAGTTAGCCTTCTCTTCAGGAAGAGAGTGATTCATGAAAATCCATGCATTTCAAGGTTCTCCTTTACAAGCAGAACATGAATCATCAACTGTCTTTCAGATCTGGTCTTTCACTGGGCCGCAAACCTCAGTTGTAAAAGGTGAATTCTGCCCTCCATGTGACGATGCCAGAAACCGAACCGGAGTACTAGAGTGCATTTGGATGTCAATTCTGAACTCGCATGGGATTCCTAATACAACGCACAACTTGACTTTCCCCTTCTGTGTACGTTTGCCAGGAGCCATGTTGGGCAAGGTGTTAAAATAGCGATTCTTCTCAATATCTCAGTTAGCCTTCTCTTCAGGCAGAGAGAGATTCATGAAAGTCCATGCATTTCAAGATTCTCCTTTACAACCAGAACATGAATCATCAACTGTCTTTCAGATCTGGTCTTTCACTGGGCTGCAAACTTGAGTTATAAAAGATGAATTCTGCCCTCCATGTGACAATGCCAGAAACCGAACCGGAGTACTAGAGTGCATTTGGATGTCAATTCTGAACTCGCATGGGATTGCTAATACAACGCACAGCTTGACTTTCCCCTTCTGTGTACGTTTGTGTGGAGGCCATGGTGGGCAATATGTTAAAATCGCGATTCTTCTCAATATCTCAGTTAGCTTTCTCTTCAGGCAGAGAGAGATTCATGAAAATCCATGCATTTCAAGATTCTCCTTTACAAGCAGAACATGAATCATCAGCTGTCTTTCAGATCTGGTCTTTCACTGGGCTGCAAACTTCAGTTGTAAAAGGTGAATTCTGCCCTCCATGTGACAATGCCAGAAACCGAACCGGTGTACTAGAGTGCATTTGGATGTCAATTCTGAACTCGCATGGGATTGCTAATACAACGGAGAGCTTCACATTCCCCTTCTGTGTACATTTGTGTGGAGGCAATGTTGGGCAAGGTGTTAAAATAGCGATTCTTCTCAATATCTCAGTTAGCCTTCTCTTCAGGAAGAGAGTGATTCATGAAAATCCATGCATTTCAAGGTTCTCCTTTACAAGCAGAACATGAATCATCAACTGTCTTTCAGATCTGGTCTTTCACTGGGCCGCAAAACTCAGTTGTAAAAGGTGAATTCTGCCCTCCATGTGACGATGCCAGAAACCGAACCGGAGTACTAGAGTGCATTTGGATGTCAATTCTGAACTCGCATGGGATTCCTAATACAACGCACAACTTGACTTTCCCCTTCTGTGTACGTTTGCCAGGAGCCATGTTGGGCAAGGTGTTAAAATAGCGATTCTTCTCAATATCTCAGTTAGCCTTCTCTTCAGGCAGAGAGAGATTCATGAAAGTCCATGCATTTCAAGATTCTCCTTTACAACCAGAACATGAATCATCAACTGTCTTTCAGATCTGGTCTTTCACTGGGCTGCAAACTTGAGTTATAAAAGATGAATTCTGCCCTCCATGTGACAATGCCAGAAACCGAACCGGAGTTCTAGAGTGCATTTGGATGTCAATTCTGAACTCGCATGGGATTGCTAATACAACGGAGAGCTTCACATTCCCCTTCTGTGTACATTTGTGTGGAGGCAATGTTGGGCAAGGTGTTAAAATAGCGATTCTTCTCAATATCTCAGTTAGCCTTCTCTTCAGGCAGAGAGTGATTCATGAAAATCCATGCATTTCAAGGTTCTCCTTTACAAGCAGAACATGAATCATCAACTGTCTTTCAGATCTGGTCTTTCACTGGGCCGCAAACCTCAGTTGTAAAAGGTGAATTCTGCCCTCCATGTGACGATGCCAGAAACCGAACCGGAGTACTAGAGTGCATTTGGATGTCAATTCTGAACTCGCATGGGATTCCTAATACAACGCACAACTTGACTTTCCCCTTCTGTGTACGTTTGCCAGGAGCCATGTTGGGCAAGGTGTTAAAATAGCGATTCTTCTCAATATCTCAGTTAGCCTTCTCTTCAGGCAGAGAGAGATTCATGAAAGTCCATGCATTTCAAGATTCTCCTTTACAACCAGAACATGAATCATCAACTGTCTTTCAGATCTGGTCTTTCACTGGGCTGCAAACTTGAGTTATAAAAGATGAATTCTGCCCTCCATGTGACAATGCCAGAAACCGAACCGGAGTTCTAGAGTGCATTTGGATGTCAATTCTGAACTCGCATGGGATTGCTAATACAACGGAGAGCTTGACATTCCCCTTCTGTGTACATTTGTGTGGAGGCAATGTTGGGCAAGGTGTTAAAATAGCGATTCTTCTCAATATCTCAGTTAGCCTTCTCTTCAGGCAGAGAGTGATTCATGAAAATCCATGCATTTCAAGGTTCTCCTTTACAAGCAGAACATGAATCATCAACTGTCTTTCAGATCTGGTCTTTCACTGGGCCGCAAACCTCAGTTGTAAAAGGTGAATTCTGCCCTCCATGTGACGATGCCAGAAACCGAACCGGAGTACTAGAGTGCATTTGGATGTCAATTCTGAACTCGCATGGGATTCCTAATACAACGCACAACTTGACTTTCCCCTTCTGTGTACGTTTGCCAGGAGCCATGTTGGGCAAGGTGTTAAAATAGCGATTCTTCTCAATATCTCAGTTAGCCTTCTCTTCAGGCAGAGAGAGATTCATGAAAGTCCATGCATTTCAAGATTCTCCTTTACAACCAGAACATGAATCATCAACTGTCTTTCAGATCTGGTCTTTCACTGGGCTGCAAACTTGAGTTATAAAAGATGAATTCTGCCCTCCATGTGACAATGCCAGAAACCGAACCGGAGTTCTAGAGTGCATTTGGATGTCAATTCTGAACTCGCATGGGATTGCTAATACAACGGAGAGCTTGACATTCCCCTTCTGTGTACATTTGTGTGGAGGCAATGTTGGGCAAGGTGTTAAAATAGCGATTCTTCTCAATATCTCAGTTAGCCTTCTCTTCAGGAAGAGAGTGATTCATGAAAATCCATGCATTTCAAGGTTCTCCTTTACAAGCAGAACATGAATCATCAACTGTCTTTCAGATCTGGTCTTTCACTGGGCCGCAAACCTCAGTTGTAAAAGGTGAATTCTGCCCTCCATGTGACGATGCCAGAAACCGAACCGGAGTACTAGAGTGCATTTGGATGTCAATTCTGAACTCGCATGGGATTCCTAATACAACGCACAACTTGACTTAACCCTTCTGTGTACGTTTGTGTGGAGGCCATGGTGGGCAATATGTTAAAATCGCGATTCTTCTCAATATCTCAGTTAGCTTTCTCTTCAGGCAGAGAGAGATTCATGAAAATCCATGCATTTCAAGATTCTCCTTTAGAAACAGAACATGAATCATCAACTGTCTTTCAGATCTGGTCTTTCACTGGGCTGCAAACTTGAGTTATAAAAGGTGAATTCTGCCCTCCATGTGACAATGCCAGAAACCGAACCGGTGTACTAGAGTGCATTTGGATGTCAATTCTGAACTCGCATGGGATTGCTAATACAACGGAGAGCTTGACATTCCCCTTCTGTGTACATTTGTGTGGAGGCAATGTTGGGCAAGGTGTTAAAATAGCGATTCTTCTCAATATCTCAGTTAGCCTTCTCTTCAGGAAGAGAGTGATTCATGAAAATCCATGCATTTCAAGGTTCTCCTTTACAAGCAGAACATGAATCATCAACTGTCTTTCAG
Organism: Candoia aspera; assembly: GCF_035149785.1. Classification (NCBI taxonomy): domain Eukaryota; kingdom Metazoa; phylum Chordata; class Lepidosauria; order Squamata; family Candoiidae; genus Candoia; species Candoia aspera. The sequence continues at coordinate 16,745,468 of NC_086166.1, read as the reverse complement.
ATCTGGTCTTTCACTGGGCCGCAAACCTCAGTTGTAAAAGGTGAATTCTGCCCTCCATGTGACGATGCCAGAAACCGAACCGGAGTACTAGAGTGCATTTGGATGTCAATTCTGAACTCGCATGGGATTCCTAATACAACGCACAACTTGACTTTCCCCTTCTGTGTACGTTTGCCAGGAGCCATGTTGGGCAAGGTGTTAAAATAGCGATTCTTCTCAATATCTCAGTTAGCCTTCTCTTCAGGCAGAGAGAGATTCATGAAAGTCCATGCATTTCAAGATTCTCCTTTACAACCAGAACATGAATCATCAACTGTCTTTCAGATCTGGTCTTTCACTGGGCTGCAAACTTGAGTTATAAAAGATGAATTCTGCCCTCCATGTGACAATGCCAGAAACCGAACCGGAGTTCTAGAGTGCATTTGGATGTCAATTCTGAACTCGCATGGGATTGCTAATACAACGCACAGCTTGACTTTCCCCTTCTGTGTACGTTTGTGTGGAGGCCATGGTGGGCAATATGTTAAAATCGCGATTCTTCTCAATATCTCAGTTAGCTTTCTCTTCAGGCAGAGAGAGATTCATGAAAATCCATGCATTTCAAGATTCTCCTTTAGAAACAGAACATGAATCATCAACTGTCTTTCAGATCTGGTCTTTCACTGGGCTGCAAACTTGAGTTATAAAAGGTGAATTCTGCCCTCCATGTGACAATGCCAGAAACCGAACCGGTGTACTAGAGTGCATTTGGATGTCAATTCTGAACTCGCATGGGATTGCTAATACAACGGAGAGCTTGACATTCCCCTTCTGTGTACATTTGTGTGGAGGCAATGTTGGGCAAGGTGTTAAAATAGCGATTCTTCTCAATATCTCAGTTAGCTTTCTCTTCAGGCAGAGAGAGATTCATGAAAGTCCATGCATTTCAAGATTCTCCTTTACAACCAGAACATGAATCATCAACTGTCTTTCAGATCTGGTCTTTCACTGGGCTGCAAACTTGAGTTATAAAAGATGAATTCTGCCCTCCATGTGACAATGCCAGAAACCGAACCGGAGTTCTAGAGTGCATTTGGATGTCAATTCTGAACTCGCATGGGATTGCTAATACAACGGAGAGCTTGACATTCCCCTTCTGTGTACATTTGTGTGGAGGCAATGTTGGGCAAGGTGTTAAAATAGCGATTCTTCTCAATATCTCAGTTAGCCTTCTCTTCAGGAAGAGAGTGATTCATGAAAATCCATGCATTTCAAGGTTCTCCTTTACAAGCAGAACATGAATCATCAACTGTCTTTCAGATCTGGTCTTTCACTGGGCCGCAAACCTCAGTTGTAAAAGGTGAATTCTGCCCTCCATGTGACGATGCCAGAAACCGAACCGGAGTACTAGAGTGCATTTGGATGTCAATTCTGAACTCGCATGGGATTCCTAATACAACGCACAACTTGACTTTCCCCTTCTGTGTACGTTTGCCAGGAGCCATGTTGGGCAAGGTGTTAAAATAGCGATTCTTCTCAATATCTCAGTTAGCCTTCTCTTCAGGCAGAGAGAGATTCATGAAAGTCCATGCATTTCAAGATTCTCCTTTACAACCAGAACATGAATCATCAACTGTCTTTCAGATCTGGTCTTTCACTGGGCTGCAAACTTGAGTTATAAAAGATGAATTCTGCCCTCCATGTGACAATGCCAGAAACCGAACCGGAGTTCTAGAGTGCATTTGGATGTCAATTCTGAACTCGCATGGGATTGCTAATACAACGGAGAGCTTGACATTCCCCTTCTGTGTACATTTGTGTGGAGGCAATGTTGGGCAAGGTGTTAAAATAGCGATTCTTCTCAATATCTCAGTTAGCCTTCTCTTCAGGCAGAGAGTGATTCATGAAAATCCATGCATTTCAAGGTTCTCCTTTACAAGCAGAACATGAATCATCAACTGTCTTTCAGATCTGGTCTTTCACTGGGCCGCAAACCTCAGTTGTAAAAGGTGAATTCTGCCCTCCATGTGACGATGCCAGAAACCGAACCGGAGTACTAGAGTGCATTTGGATGTCAATTCTGAACTCGCATGGGATTCCTAATACAACGCACAACTTGACTTTCCCCTTCTGTGTACGTTTGCCAGGAGCCATGTTGGGCAAGGTGTTAAAATAGCGATTCTTCTCAATATCTCAGTTAGCCTTCTCTTCAGGCAGAGAGAGATTCATGAAAGTCCATGCATTTCAAGATTCTCCTTTACAACCAGAACATGAATCATCAACTGTCTTTCAGATCTGGTCTTTCACTGGGCTGCAAACTTGAGTTATAAAAGATGAATTCTGCCCTCCATGTGACAATGCCAGAAACCGAACCGGAGTTCTAGAGTGCATTTGGATGTCAATTCTGAACTCGCATGGGATTGCTAATACAACGGAGAGCTTGACATTCCCCTTCTGTGTACATTTGTGTGGAGGCAATGTTGGGCAAGATGTTAAAATAGCGATTCTTCTCAATATCTCAGTTAGCCTTCTCTTCAGGAAGAGAGTGATTCATGAAAATCCATGCATTTCAAGGTTCTCCTTTACAAGCAGAACATGAATCATCAACTGTCTTTCAGATCTGGTCTTTCACTGGGCCGCAAACCTCAGTTGTAAAAGGTGAATTCTGCCCTCCATGTGACGATGCCAGAAACCGAACCGGAGTACTAGAGTGCATTTGGATGTCAATTCTGAACTCGCATGGGATTCCTAATACAACGCACAACTTGACTTTCCCCTTCTGTGTACGTTTGCCAGGAGCCATGTTGGGCAAGGTGTTAAAATAGCGATTCTTCTCAATATCTCAGTTAGCCTTCTCTTCAGGCAGAGAGAGATTCATGAAAGTCCATGCATTTCAAGATTCTCCTTTACAACCAGAACATGAATCATCAACTGTCTTTCAGATCTGGTCTTTCACTGGGCTGCAAACTTGAGTTATAAAAGATGAATTCTGCCCTCCATGTGACAATGCCAGAAACCGAACCGGAGTACTAGATTGCATTTGGATGTCAATTCTGAACTCGCATGGGATTGCTAATACAACGCACAGCTTGACTTTCCCCTTCTGTGTACGTTTGTGTGGAGGCCATGGTGGGCAATATGTTAAAATCGCGATTCTTCTCAATATCTCAGTTAGCTTTCTCTTCAGGCAGAGAGAGATTCATGAAAATCCATGCATTTCAAGATTCTCCTTTAGAAACAGAACATGAATCATCAACTGTCTTTCAGATCTGGTCTTTCACTGGGCTGCAAACTTGAGTTATAAAAGGTGAATTCTGCCCTCCATGTGACAATGCCAGAAACCGAACCGGTGTACTAGAGTGCATTTGGATGTCAATTCTGAACTCGCATGGGATTGCTAATACAACGGAGAGCTTGACATTCCCCTTCTGTGTACATTTGTGTGGAGGCAATGTTGGGCAAGGTGTTAAAATAGCGATTCTTCTCAATATCTCAGTTAGCCTTCTCTTCAGGCAGAGAGAGATTCATGAAAGTCCATGCATTTCAAGATTCTCCTTTACAACCAGAACATGAATCATCAACTGTCTTTCAGATCTGGTCTTTCACTGGGCTGCAAACTTGAGTTATAAAAGATGAATTCTGCCCTCCATGTGACAATGCCAGAAACCGAACCGGAGTTCTAGAGTGCATTTGGATGTCAATTCTGAACTCGCATGGGATTGCTAATACAACGGAGAGCTTGACATTCCCCTTCTGTGTACATTTGTGTGGAGGCAATGTTGGGCAAGGTGTTAAAATAGCGATTCTTCTCAATATCTCAGTTAGCCTTCTCTTCAGGAAGAGAGTGATTCATGAAAATCCATGCATTTCAAGGTTCTCCTTTACAAGCAGAACATGAATCATCAACTGTCTTTCAGATCTGGTCTTTCACTGGGCCGCAAACCTCAGTTGTAAAAGGTGAATTCTGCCCTCCATGTGACGATGCCAGAAACCGAACCGGAGTACTAGAGTGCATTTGGATGTCAATTCTGAACTCGCATGGGATTCCTAATACAACGCACAACTTGACTTTCCCCTTCTGTGTACGTTTGCCAGGAGCCATGTTGGGCAAGGTGTTAAAATAGCGATTCTTCTCAATATCTCAGTTAGCCTTCTCTTCAGGCAGAGAGAGATTCATGAAAGTCCATGCATTTCAAGATTCTCCTTTACAACCAGAACATGAATCATCAACTGTCTTTCAGATCTGGTCTTTCACTGGACTGCAAACTTGAGTTATAAAAGATGAATTCTGCCCTCCATGTGACAATGCCAGAAACCGAACCGGAGTACTAGAGTGCATTTGGATGTCAATTCTGAACTCGCATGGGATTGCTAATACAACGCACAGCTTGACTTTCCCCTTCTGTGTACGTTTGTGTGGAGGCCATGGTGGGCAATATGTTAAAATCGCGATTCTTCTCAATATCTCAGTTAGCTTTCTCTTCAGGCAGAGAGAGATTCATGAAAATCCATGCATTTCAAGATTCTCCTTTACAAGCAGAACATGAATCATCAGCTGTCTTTCAGATCTGGTCTTTCACTGGGCTGCAAACTTCAGTTGTAAAAGGTGAATTCTGCCCTCCATGTGACAATGCCAGAAACCGAACCGGTGTACTAGAGTGCATTTGGATGTCAATTCTGAACTCGCATGGGATTGCTAATACAACGGAGAGCTTCACATTCCCCTTCTGTGTACATTTGTGTGGAGGCAATGTTGGGCAAGGTGTTAAAATAGCGATTCTTCTCAATATCTCAGTTAGCCTTCTCTTCAGGAAGAGAGTGATTCTTGAAAATCCATGCATTTCAAGGTTCTCCTTTACAAGCAGAACATGAATCATCAACTGTCTTTCAGATCTGGTCTTTCACTGGGCCGCAAAACTCAGTTGTAAAAGGTGAATTCTGCCCTCCATGTGACGATGCCAGAAACCGAACCGGAGTACTAGAGTGCATTTGGATGTCAATTCTGAACTCGCATGGGATTCCTTATACAACGCACAACTTGACTTTCCCCTTCTGTGTACGTTTGCCAGGAGCCATGTTGGGCAAGGTGTTAAAATAGCGATTCTTCTCAATATCTCAGTTAGCCTTCTCTTCAGGCAGAGAGAGATTCATGAAAGTCCATGCATTTCAAGATTCTCCTTTACAACCAGAACATGAATCATCAACTGTCTTTCAGATCTGGTCTTTCACTGGGCTGCAAACTTGAGTTATAAAAGATGAACTCTGCCCTCCATGTGACAATGCCAGAAACCGAACCGGAGTTCTAGAGTGCATTTGGATGTCAATTCTGAACTCGCATGGGATTGCTAATACAACGGAGAGCTTCACATTCCCCTTCTGTGTACATTTGTGTGGAGGCAATGTTGGGCAAGGTGTTAAAATAGCGATTCTTCTCAATATCTCAGTTAGCCTTCTCTTCAGGAAGAGAGTGATTCTTGAAAATCCATGCATTTCAAGGTTCTCCTTTACAAGCAGAACATGAATCATCAACTGTCTTTCAGATCTGGTCTTTCACTGGGCCGCAAAACTCAGTTGTAAAAGGTGAATTCTGCCCTCCATGTGACGATGCCAGAAACCGAACCGGAGTACTAGAGTGCATTTGGATGTCAATTCTGAACTCGCATGGGATTCCTTATACAACGCACAACTTGACTTTCCCCTTCTGTGTACGTTTGCCAGGAGCCATGTTGGGCAAGGTGTTAAAATAGCGATTCTTCTCAATATCTCAGTTAGCCTTCTCTTCAGGCAGAGAGAGATTCATGAAAGTCCATGCATTTCAAGATTCTCCTTTACAACCAGAACATGAATCATCAACTGTCTTTCAGATCTGGTCTTTCACTGGGCTGCAAACTTGAGTTATAAAAGATGAACTCTGCCCTCCATGTGACAATGCCAGAAACCGAACCGGAGTTCTAGAGTGCATTTGGATGTCAATTCTGAACTCGCATGGGATTGCTAATACAACGGAGAGCTTGACATTCCCCTTCTGTGTACATTTGTGTGGAGGCAATGTTGGGCAAGGTGTTAAAATAGCGATTCTTCTCAATATCTCAGTTAGCCTTCTCTTCAGGAAGAGAGTGATTCATGAAAATCCATGCATTTCAAGGTTCTCCTTTACAAGCAGAACATGAATCATCAACTGTCTTTCAGATCTGGTCTTTCACTGGGCCGCAAACCTCAGTTGTAAAAGGTGAATTCTGCCCTCCATGTGACAATGCCAGAAACCGAACCGGAGTACTAGAGTGCATTTGGATGTCAATTCTGAACTCGCATGGGATTCCTAATACAACGCACAACTTGACTTTCCCCTTCTGTGTACGTTTGCCAGGAGCCATGTTGGGCAAGGTGTTAAAATAGCGATTCTTCTCAATATCTCAGTTAGCCTTCTCTTCAGGCAGAGAGAGATTCATGAAAGTCCATGCATTTCAAGATTCTCCTTTACAACCAGAACATGAATCATCAACTGTCTTTCAGATCTGGTCTTTCACTGGGCTGCAAACTTGAGTTATAAAAGATGAATTCTGCCCTCCATGTGACAATGCCAGAAACCGAACCGGAGTACTAGAGTGCATTTGGATGTCAATTCTGAACTCGCATGGGATTGCTAATACAACGCACAGCTTGACTTTCCCCTTCTGTGTACGTTTGTGTGGAGGCCATGGTGGGCAATATGTTAAAATCGCGATTCTTCTCAATATCTCAGTTAGCTTTCTCTTCAGGCAGAGAGAGATTCATGAAAATCCATGCATTTCAAGATTCTCCTTTAGAAACAGAACATGAATCATCAACTGTCTTTCAGATCTGGTCTTTCACTGGGCTGCAAACTTGAGTTATAAAATGTGAATTCTGCCCTCCATGTGACAATGCCAGAAACCGAACCGGTGTACTAGAGTGCATTTGGATGTCAATTCTGAACTCGCATGGGATTGCTAATACAACGGAGAGCTTGACATTCCCCTTCTGTGTACATTTGTGTGGAGGCAATGTTGGGCAAGGTGTTAAAATAGCGATTCTTCTCAATATCTCAGTTAGCTTTCTCTTCAGGCAGAGAGAGATTCATGAAAATCCATGCATTTCAAGATTCTCCTTTACAAGCAGAACATGAATCATCAGCTGTCTTTCAGACCTGGTCTTTCACTGGGCTGCAAACTTGAGTTATAAAAGGTGAATTCTGCCCTCCATGTGACAATGCCAGAAACCGAACCGGTGTACTAGAGTGCATTTGGATGTCAATTCTGAACTCGCATGGGATTGCTAATACAACGGAGAGCTTGACATTCCCCTTCTGTGTACATTTGTGTGGAGGCAATGTTGGGCAAGGTGTTAAAATAGCGATTCTTCTCAATATCTCAGTTAGCTTTCTCTTCAGGCAGAGAGAGATTCATGAAAATCCATGCATTTCAAGATTCTCCTTTACAAGCAGAACATGAATCATCAGCTGTCTTTCAGATCTGGTCTTTCACTGGGCTGCAAACTTCAGTTGTAAAAGGTGAATTCTGCCCTCCATGTGACAATGCCAGAAACCGAACCGGTGTACTAGAGTGCATTTGGATGTCAATTCTGAACTCGCATGGGATTGCTAATACAACGGAGAGCTTCACATTCCCCTTCTGTGTACATTTGTGTGGAGGCAATGTTGGGCAAGGTGTTAAAATAGCGATTCTTCTCAATATCTCAGTTAGCCTTCTCTTCAGGAAGAGAGTGATTCTTGAAAATCCATGCATTTCAAGGTTCTCCTTTACAAGCAGAACATGAATCATCAACTGTCTTTCAGATCTGGTCTTTCACTGGGCCGCAAAACTCAGTTGTAAAAGGTGAATTCTGCCCTCCATGTGACGATGCCAGAAACCGAACCGGAGTACTAGAGTGCATTTGGATGTCAATTCTGAACTCGCATGGGATTCCTTATACAACGCACAACTTGACTTTCCCCTTCTGTGTACGTTTGCCAGGAGCCATGTTGGGCAAGGTGTTAAAATAGCGATTCTTCTCAATATCTCAGTTAGCCTTCTCTTCAGGCAGAGAGAGATTCATGAAAGTCCATGCATTTCAAGATTCTCCTTTACAACCAGAACATGAATCATCAACTGTCTTTCAGATCTGGTCTTTCACTGGGCTGCAAACTTGAGTTATAAAAGATGAACTCTGCCCTCCATGTGACAATGCCAGAAACCGAACCGGAGTTCTAGAGTGCATTTGGATGTCAATTCTGAACTCGCATGGGATTGCTAATACAACGGAGAGCTTGACATTCCCCTTCTGTGTACATTTGTGTGGAGGCAATGTTGGGCAAGGTGTTAAAATAGCGATTCTTCTCAATATCTCAGTTAGCCTTCTCTTCAGGAAGAGAGTGATTCATGAAAATCCATGCATTTCAAGGTTCTCCTTTACAAGCAGAACATGAATCATCAACTGTCTTTCAGATCTGGTCTTTCACTGGGCCGCAAACCTCAGTTGTAAAAGGTGAATTCTGCCCTCCATGTGACAATGCCAGAAACCGAACCGGAGTACTAGAGTGCATTTGGATGTCAATTCTGAACTCGCATGGGATTCCTAATACAACGCACAACTTGACTTTCCCCTTCTGTGTACGTTTGCCAGGAGCCATGTTGGGCAAGGTGTTAAAATAGCGATTCTTCTCAATATCTCAGTTAGCCTTCTCTTCAGGCAGAGAGAGATTCATGAAAGTCCATGCATTTCAAGATTCTCCTTTACAACCAGAACATGAATCATCAACTGTCTTTCAGATCTGGTCTTTCACTGGGCTGCAAACTTGAGTTATAAAAGATGAATTCTGCCCTCCATGTGACAATGCCAGAAACCGAACCGGAGTACTAGAGTGCATTTGGATGTCAATTCTGAACTCGCATGGGATTGCTAATACAACGCACAGCTTGACTTTCCCCTTCTGTGTACGTTTGTGTGGAGGCCATGGTGGGCAATATGTTAAAATCGCGATTCTTCTCAATATCTCAGTTAGCTTTCTCTTCAGGCAGAGAGAGATTCATGAAAATCCATGCATTTCAAGATTCTCCTTTAGAAACAGAACATGAATCATCAACTGTCTTTCAGATCTGGTCTTTCACTGGGCTGCAAACTTGAGTTATAAAATGTGAATTCTGCCCTCCATGTGACAATGCCAGAAACCGAACCGGTGTACTAGAGTGCATTTGGATGTCAATTCTGAACTCGCATGGGATTGCTAATACAACGGAGAGCTTGACATTCCCCTTCTGTGTACATTTGTGTGGAGGCAATGTTGGGCAAGGTGTTAAAATAGCGATTCTTCTCAATATCTCAGTTAGCCTTCTCTTCAGGAAGAGAGTGATTCATGAAAATACATGCATTTCAAGGTTCTCCTTTACAAGCAGAACATGAATCATCAACTGTCTTTCAGATCTGGTCTTTCACTGGGCCGCAAACCTCAGTTGTAAAAGGTGAATTCTGCCCTCCATGTGACAATGCCAGAAACCGAACCGGAGTACTAGAGTGCATTTGGATGTCAATTCTGAACTCGCATGGGATTCCTAATACAACGCACAACTTGACTTTCCCCTTCTGTGTACGTTTGCCAGGAGCCATGTTGGGCAAGGTGTTAAAATAGCGATTCTTCTCAATATCTCAGTTAGCCTTCTCTTCAGGCAGAGAGAGATTCATGAAAATCCATGCATTTCAAGATTCTCCTTTAGAAACAGAACATGAATCATCAACTGTCTTTCAGATCTGGTCTTTCACTGGGCTGCAAACTTGAGTTATAAAATGTGAATTCTGCCCTCCATGTGACAATGCCAGAAACCGAACCGGTGTACTAGAGTGCATTTGGATGTCAATTCTGAACTCGCATGGGATTGCTAATACAACGGAGAGCTTGACATTCCCCTTCTGTGTACATTTGTGTGGAGGCAATGTTTGGCAAGGTGTTAAAATAGCGATTCTTCTCAATATCTCAGTTAGCCTTCTCTTCAGGAAGAGAGTGATTCATGAAAATCCATGCATTTCAAGGTTCTCCTTTACAAGCAGAACATGAATCATCAACTGTCTTTCAGATCTGGTCTTTCACTGGGCCGCAAACCTCAGTTGTAAAAGGTGAATTCTGCCCTCCATGTGACAATGCCAGAAACCGAACCGGAGTACTAGAGTGCATTTGGATGTCAATTCTGAACTCGCATGGGATTCCTAATACAACGCACAACTTGACTTTCCCCTTCTGTGTACGTTTGCCAGGAGCCATGTTGGGCAAGGTGTTAAAATAGCGATTCTTCTCAATATCTCAGTTAGCCTTCTCTTCAGGCAGAGAGAGATTCATGAAAGTCCATGCATTTCAAGATTCTCCTTTACAACCAGAACATGAATCATCAACTGTCTTTCAGATCTGGTCTTTCACTGGGCTGCAAACTTGAGTTATAAAAGATGAATTCTGCCCTCCATGTGACAATGCCAGAAACCGAACCGGAGTACTAGAGTGCATTTGGATGTCAATTCTGAACTCGCATGGGATTGCTAATACAACGCACAGCTTGACTTTCCCCTTCTGTGTACGTTTGTGTGGAGGCCATGGTGGGCAATATGTTAAAATCGCGATTCTTCTCAATATCTCAGTTAGCTTTCTCTTCAGGCAGAGAGAGATTCATGAAAATCCATGCATTTCAAGATTCTCCTTTAGAAACAGAACATGAATCATCAACTGTCTTTCAGATCTGGTCTTTCACTGGGCTGCAAACTTGAGTTATAAAATGTGAATTCTGCCCTCCATGTGACAATGCCAGATACCGAACCGGTGTACTAGAGTGCATTTGGATGTCAATTCTGAACTCGCATGGGATTGCTAATACAACGGAGAGCTTGACATTCCCCTTCTGTGTACATTTGTGTGGAGGCAATGTTGGGCAAGGTGTTAAAATAGCGATTCTTCTCAATATCTCAGTTAGCTTTCTCTTCAGGCAGAGAGAGATTCATGAAAATCCATGCATTTCAAGATTCTCCTTTACAAGCAGAACATGAATCATCAGCTGTCTTTCAGACCTGGTCTTTCACTGGGCTGCAAACTTCAGTTGTAAAAGGTGAATTCTGCCCTCCATGTGACAATGCCAGAAACCGAACCGGTGTACTAGAGTGCATTTGGATGTCAATTCTGAACTCGCATGGGATTGCTAATACAACGCACAACTTGACTTTCCCCTTCTGTGTACGTTTGCCAGGAGCCATGTTGGGCAAGGTGTTAAAATAGCGATTCTTCTCAATATCTCAGTTAGCCTTCTCTTCAGGCAGAGAGAGATTCATGAAAGTCCATGCATTTCAAGATTCTCCTTTACAACCAGAACATGAATCATCAACTGTCTTTCAGATCTGGTCTTTCACTGGGCTGCAAACTTGAGTTATAAAAGATGAATTCTGCCCTCCATGTGACAATGCCAGAAACCGAACCGGAGTTCTAGAGTGCATTTGGATGTCAATTCTGAACTCGCATGGGATTGCTAATACAACGGAGAGCTTCACATTCCCCTTCTGTGTACATTTGTGTGGAGGCAATGTTGGGCAAGGTGTTAAAATAGCGATTCTTCTCAATATCTCAGTTAGCCTTCTCTTCAGGAAGAGAGTGATTCATGAAAATCCATGCATTTCAAGGTTCTCCTTTACAAGCAGAACATGAATCATCAACTGTCTTTCAGATCTGGTCTTTCACTGGGCCGCAAACCTCAGTTGTAAAAGGTGAATTCTGCCCTCCATGTGACGATGCCAGAAAACGAACCGGAGTACTAGAGTGCATTTGGATGTCAATTCTGAACTCGCATGGGATTCCTAATACAACGCACAACTTGACTTTCCCCTTCTGTGTACGTTTGCCAGGAGCCATGTTGGGCAAGGTGTTAAAATAGCGATTCTTCTCAATATCTCAGTTAGCCTTCTCTTCAGGCAGAGAGAGATTCATGAAAGTCCATGCATTTCAAGATTCTCCTTTACAACCAGAACATGAATCATCAACTGTCTTTCAGATCTGGTCTTTCACTGGGCTGCAAACTTGAGTTATAAAAGATGAATTCTGCCCTCCATGTGACAATGCCAGAAACCGAACCGGAGTTCTAGAGTGCATTTGGATGTCAATTCTGAACTCGCATGGGATTGCTAATACAACGGAGAGCTTGACATTCCCCTTCTGTGTACATTTGTGTGGAGGCAATGTTGGGCAAGGTGTTAAAATAGCGATTCTTCTCAATATCTCAGTTAGCCTTCTCTTCAGGAAGAGAGTGATTCATGAAAATCCATGCATTTCAAGGTTCTCCTTTACAAGCAGAACATGAATCATCAACTGTCTTTCAGATCTGGTCTTTCACTGGGCCGCAAACCTCAGTTGTAAAAGGTGAATTCTGCCCTCCATGTGACAATGCCAGAAACCGAACCGGAGTACTAGAGTGCATTTGGATGTCAATTCTGAACTCGCATGGGATTCCTAATACAACGCACAACTTGACTTTCCCCTTCTGTGTACGTTTGCCAGGAGCCATGTTGGGCAAGGTGTTAAAATAGCGATTCTTCTCAATATCTCAGTTAGCCTTCTCTTCAGGCAGAGAGAGATTCATGAAAGTCCATGCATTTCAAGATTCTCCTTTACAACCAGAACATGAATCATCAACTGTCTTTCAGATCTGGTCTTTCACTGGGCCGCAAACCTCAGTTGTAAAAGGTGAATTCTGCCCTCCATGTGACAATGCCAGAAACCGAACCGGAGTTCTAGAGTGCATTTGGATGTCAATTCTGAACTCGCATGGGATTGCTAATACAACGGAGAGCTTCACATTCCCCTTCTGTGTACATTTGTGTGGAGGCAATGTTGGGCAAGGTGTTAAAATAGCGATTCTTCTCAATATCTCAGTTAGCCTTCTCTTCAGGAAGAGAGTGATTCATGAAAATCCATGCATTTCAAGGTTCTCCTTTACAAGCAGAACATGAATCATCAACTGTCTTTCAGATCTGGTCTTTCACTGGGCCGCAAACCTCAGTTGTAAAAGGTGAATTCTGCCCTCCATGTGACAATGCCAGAAACCGAACCGGAGTACTAGAGTGCATTTGGATGTCAATTCTGAACTCGCATGGGATTGCTAATACAACGGAGAGCTTGACATTCCCCTTCTGTGTACATTTGTGTGGAGGCAATGTTGGGCAAGGTGTTAAAATAGCGATTCTTCTCAATATCTCAGTTAGCCTTCTCTTCAGAAAGAGAGTGATTCATGAAAATCCATGCATTTCAAGGTTCTCCTTTACAAGCAGAACATGAATCATCAACTGTCTTTCAGATCTGGTCTTTCACTGGGCCGCAAACCTCAGTTGTAAAAGGTGAATTCTGCCCTCCATGTGACGATGCCAGAAACCGAACCGGAGTACTAGAGTGCATTTGGATGTCAATTCTGAACTCGCATGGGATTCCTAATACAACGCACAACTTGACTTTCCCCTTCTGTGTACGTTTGCCAGGAGCCATGTTGGGCAAGGTGTTAAAATAGCGATTCTTCTCAATATCTCAGTTAGCCTTCTCTTCAGGCAGAGAGAGATTCATGAAAGTCCATGCATTTCAAGGTTCTCCTTTACAACCAGAACATGAATCATCAACTGTCTTTCAGATCTGGTCTTTCACTGGGCTGCAAACTTGAGTTATAAAAGATGAATTCTGCCTTCCATGTGACAATGCCAGAAACCGAACCGGAGTTCTAGAGTGCATTTGGATGTCAATTCTGAACTCGCATGGGATTGCTAATACAACGGAGAGCTTCACATTCCCCTTCTGTGTACATTTGTGTGGAGGCAATGTTGGGCAAGGTGTTAAAATAGCGATTCTTCTCAATATCTCCGTTAGCCTTCTCTTCAGGAAGAGAGTGATTCATGAAACTCCATGCATTTCAAGGTTCTCCTTTACAAGCAGAACATGAATCATCAACTGTCTTTCAGATCTGGTCTTTCACTGGGCCGCAAACCTCAGTTGTAAAAGGTGAATTCTGCCCTCCATGTGACGATGCCAGAAACCGAACCGGAGTACTAGAGTGCATTTGGATGTCAATTCTGAACTCGCATGGGATTGCTAATACAACGGAGAGCTTGACATTCCCCTTCTGTGTACATTTGTTTGGAGGCAATGTTGGGCAAGGTGTTAAAATAGCGATTCTTCTCAATATCTCAGTTAGCCTTCTCTTCAGGAAGAGAGTGATTCATGAAAATCCATGCATTTCAAGGTTCTCCTTTACAAGCAGAACATGAATCATCAACTGTCTTTCAGATCTGGTCTTTCACTGGGCCGCAAACCTCAGTTGTAAAAGGTGAATTCTGCCCTCCATGTGACGATGCCAGAAACCGAACCGGAGTACTAGAGTGCATTTGGATGTCAATTCTGAACTCGCATGGGATTCCTAATACAACGCACAACTTGACTTTCCCCTTCTGTGTACGTTTGCCAGGAGCCATGTTGGGCAAGGTGTTAAAATAGCGATTCTTCTCAATATCTCAGTTAGCCTTCTCTTCAGGCAGAGAGAGATTCATGAAAGTCCATGCATTTCAAGATTCTCCTTTACAACCAGAACATGAATCATCAACTGTCTTTCAGATCTGGTCTTTCACTGGGCTGCAAACTTGAGTTATAAAAGATGAATTCTGCCCTCCATGTGACAATACCAGAAACCGAACCGGAGTTCTAGAGTGCATTTGGATGTCAATTCTGAACTCGCATGGGATTGCTAATACAACGGAGAGCTTGACATTCCCCTTCTGTGTACATTTGTGTGGAGGCAATGTTGGGCAAGGTGTTAAAATAGCGATTCTTCTCAATATCTCAGTTAGCCTTCTCTTCAGGAAGAGAGTGATTCATGAAAATCCATGCATTTCAAGGTTCTCCTTTACAAGCAGAACATGAATCATCAACTGTCTTTCAGATCTGGTCTTTCACTGGGCCGCAAACCTCAGTTGTAAAAGGTGAATTCTGCCCTCCATGTGACAATGCCAGAAACCGAACCGGAGTACTAGAGTGCATTTGGATGTCAATTCTGAACTCGCATGGGATTGCTAATACAACGGAGAGCTTGACTTTCCCCTTCTGTATACGTTTGTGTGGAGGCCATGGTGGGCAATGTGTTAAAATCGCGATTCTTCTCAATATCTCAGTTAGCTTTCTCTTCAGGCAGAGAGTGATTCATGAAAATCCATGCATTTCAAGGTTCTCCTTTACAAGCAGAACATGAATCATCAACTGTCTTTCAGATCTGGTCTTTCACTGGGCCGCAAACCTCAGTTGTAAAAGGTGAATTCTGCCCTCCATGTGACGATGCCAGAAACCGAACCGGAGTACTAGAGTGCATTTGGATGTCAATTCTGAACTCGCATGGGATTCCTAATACAACGCACAACTTGACTTTCCCCTTCTGTGTACGTTTGCCAGGAGCCATGTTGGGCAAGGTGTTAAAATAGCGATTCTTCTCAATATCTCAGTTAGCCTTCTCTTCAGGCAGAGAGAGATTCATGAAAGTCCATGCATTTCAAGATTCTCCTTTACAACCAGAACATGAATCATCAACTGTCTTTCAGATCTGGTCTTTCACTGGGCTGCAAACTTGAGTTATAAAAGATGAATTCTGCCCTCCATGTGACAATGCCAGAAACCGAACCGGAGTTCTAGAGTGCATTTGGATGTCAATTCTGAACTCGCATGGGATTGCTAATACAACGGAGAGCTTGACATTCCCCTTCTGTGTACATATGTGTGGAGGCAATGTTGGGCAAGGTGTTAAAATAGCGATTCTTCTCAATATCTCAGTTAGCCTTCTCTTCAGGAAGAGAGTGATTCATGAAAATCCATGCATTTCAAGGTTCTTCTTTACAAGCAGAACATGAATCATCAACTGTCTTTCAGATCTGGTCTTTCACTGGGCCGCAAACCTCAGTTGTAAAAGGTGAATTCTGCCCTCCATGTGACGATGCCAGAAACCGAACCGGAGTACTAGAGTGCATTTGGATGTCAATTCTGAACTCGCATGGGATTGCTAATACCACGGAGAGCTTGACTTTCCCCTTCTGTGTACGTTTGTGTGGAGGCCATGTTGGGCAATGTGTTAAAATAGCGATTCTTCTCAATATCTCAGTTAGCTTTCTCTTCAGGCAGAGAGAGATTCATGAAAATCCATGCATTTCAAGATTCTCCTTTAGAAACAGAACATGAATCATCAACTGTCTTTCAGATCTGGTCTTTCACTGGGCTGCAAACTTGAGTTATAAAAGTTGAATTCTGCCCTCCATGTGACAATGCCAGAAACCGAACCGGAGTACTAGAGTGCATTTGGATGTCAATTCTGAACTCGCATGGGATTGCTAATACAACGCACAGCTTGACTTTCCCCTTCTGTGTACGTTTGTGTGGAGGCCATGTTGGGCAATGTGTTAAAATAGCGATTCTTCTCAATATCTCAGTTAGCTTTCTCTTCAGGCAGAGAGAGATTCATGAAAATCCATGCATTTCAAGATTCTCCTTTACAACCAGAACATGAATCATCAACTGTCTTTCAGATCTGGTCTTTCACTGGGCTGCAAACTTGAGTTATAAAAGATGAATTCTGCCCTCCATGTGACAATACCAGAAACCGAACCGGAGTTCTAGAGTGCATTTGGATGTCAATTCTGAACTCGCATGGGATTGCTAATACAACGGAGAGCTTAACATTCCCCTTCTGTGTACATTTGTGTGGAGGCAATGTTGGGCAAGGTGTTAAAATAGCGATTCTTCTCAATATCTCAGTTAGCCTTCTCTTCAGGAAGAGAGTGATTCATGAAAATCCATGCATTTCAAGGTTCTCCTTTACAAGCAGAACATCAATCATCAACTGTCTTTCAGATCTGGTCTTTCACTGGGCCGCAAACCTCAGTTGTAAAAGGTGAATTCTGCCCTCCATGTGACAATGCCAGAAACCGAACCGGAGTACTAGAGTGCATTTGGATGTCAATTCTGAACTCGCATGGGATTGCTAATACAACGGAGAGCTTGACTTTCCCCTTCTGTATACGTTTGTGTGGAGGCCATGGTGGGCAATGTGTTAAAATCGCGATTCTTCTCAATATCTCAGTTAGCTTTCTCTTCAGGCAGAGAGTGATTCATGAAAATCCATGCATTTCAAGGTTCTCCTTTACAAGCAGAACATGAATCATCAACTGTCTTTCAGATCTGGTCTTTCACTGGGCCGCAAACCTCAGTTGTAAAAGGTGAATTCTGCCCTCCATGTGACGATGCCAGAAACCGAACCGGAGTACTAGAGTGCATTTGGATGTCAATTCTGAACTCGCATGGGATTCCTAATACAACGCACAACTTGACTTTCCCCTTCTGTGTACGTTTGCCAGGAGCCATGTTGGGCAAGGTGTTAAAATAGCGATTCTTCTCAATATCTCAGTTAGCCTTCTCTTCAGGCAGAGAGAGATTCATGAAAGTCCATGCATTTCAAGATTCTCCTTTACAACCAGAACATGAATCATCAACTGTCTTTCAGATCTGGTCTTTCACTGGGCTGCAAACTTGAGTTATAAAAGATGAATTCTGCCCTCCATGTGACAATACCAGAAACCGAACCGGAGTTCTAGAGTGCATTTGGATGTCAATTCTGAACTCGCATGGGATTGCTAATACAACGGAGAGCTTGACATTCCCCTTCTGTGTACATTTGTGTGGAGGCAATGTTGGGCAAGGTGTTAAAATAGCGATTCTTCTCAATATCTCAGTTAGCCTTCTCTTCAGGAAGAGAGTGATTCATGAAAATCCATGCATTTCAAGGTTCTCCTTTACAAGCAGAACATGAATCATCAACTGTCTTTCAGATCTGGTCTTTCACTGGGCCGCAAACCTCAGTTGTAAAAGGTGAATTCTGCCCTCCATGTGACAATGCCAGAAACCGAACCGGAGTACTAGAGTGCATTTGGATGTCAATTCTGAACTCGCATGGGATTGCTAATACAACGGAGAGCTTGACTTTCCCCTTCTGTATACGTTTGTGTGGAGGCCATGGTGGGCAATGTGTTAAAATCGCGATTCTTCTCAATATCTCAGTTAGCTTTCTCTTCAGGCAGAGAGTGATTCATGAAAATCCATGCATTTCAAGGTTCTCCTTTACAAGCAGAACATGAATCATCAACTGTCTGTCAGATCTGGTCTTTCACTGGGCCGCAAACCTCAGTTGTAAAAGGTGAATTCTGCCCTCCATGTGACGATGCCAGAAACCGAACCGGAGTACTAGAGTGCATTTGGATGTCAATTCTGAACTCGCATGGGATTCCTAATACAACGCACAACTTGACTTTCCCCTTCTGTGTACGTTTGCCAGGAGCCATGTTGGGCAAGGTGTTAAAATAGCGATTCTTCTCAATATCTCAGTTAGCCTTCTCTTCAGGCAGAGAGAGATTCATGAAAGTCCATGCATTTCAAGATTCTCCTTTACAACCAGAACATGAATCATCAACTGTCTTTCAGATCTGGTCTTTCACTGGGCTGCAAACTTGAGTTATAAAAGATGAATTCTGCCCTCCATGTGACAATGCCAGAAACCGAACCGGAGTTCTAGAGTGCATTTGGATGTCAATTCTGAACTCGCATGGGATTGCTAATACAACGGAGAGCTTGACATTCCCCTTCTGTGTACATATGTGTGGAGGCAATGTTGGGCAAGGTGTTAAAATAGCGATTCTTCTCAATATCTCAGTTAGCCTTCTCTTCAGGAAGAGAGTGATTCATGAAAATCCATGCATTTCAAGGTTCTTCTTTACAAGCAGAACATGAATCATCAACTGTCTTTCAGATCTGGTCTTTCACTGGGCCGCAAACCTCAGTTGTAAAAGGTGAATTCTGCCCTCCATGTGACGATGCCAGAAACCGAACCGGAGTACTAGAGTGCATTTGGATGTCAATTCTGAACTCGCATGGGATTGCTAATACCACGGAGAGCTTGACTTTCCCCTTCTGTGTACGTTTGTGTGGAGGCCATGTTGGGCAATGTGTTAAAATAGCGATTCTTCTCAATATCTCAGTTAGCTTTCTCTTCAGGCAGAGAGAGATTCATGAAAATCCATGCATTTCAAGATTCTCCTTTAGAAACAGAACATGAATCATCAACTGTCTTTCAGATCTGGTCTTTCACTGGGCTGCAAACTTGAGTTATAAAAGGTGAATTCTGCCCTCCATGTGACAATGCCAGAAACCGAACCGGAGTACTAGAGTGCATTTGGATGTCAATTCTGAACTCGCATGGGATTGCTAATACAACGGAGAGCTTGACTTTCCCCTTCTGTATACGTTTGTGTGGAGGCCATGGTGGGCAATGTGTTAAAATCGCGATTCTTCTCAATATCTCAGTTAGCTTTCTCTTCAGGCAGAGAGTGATTCATGAAAATCCATGCATTTCAAGGTTCTCCTTTACAAGCAGAACATGAATCATCAACTGTCTTTCAGATCTGGTCTTTCACTGGGCCGCAAACCTCAGTTGTAAAAGGTGAATTCTGCCCTCCATGTGACGATGCCAGAAACCGAACCGGAGTACTAGAGTGCATTTGGATGTCAATTCTGAACTCGCATGGGATTCCTAATACAACGCACAACTTGACTTTCCCCTTCTGTGTACGTTTGCCAGGAGCCATGTTGGGCAAGGTGTTAAAATAGCGATTCTTCTCAATATCTCAGTTAGCCTTCTCTTCAGGCAGAGAGAGATTCATGAAAGTCCATGCATTTCAAGATTCTCCTTTACAACCAGAACATGAATCATCAACTGTCTTTCAGATCTGGTCTTTCACTGGGCTGCAAACTTGAGTTATAAAAGATGAATTCTGCCCTCCATGTGACAATGCCAGAAACCGAACCGGAGTTCTAGAGTGCATTTGGATGTCAATTCTGAACTCGCATGGGATTGCTAATACAACGGAGAGCTTGACATTCCCCTTCTGTGTACATATGTGTGGAGGCAATGTTGGGCAAGGTGTTAAAATAGCGATTCTTCTCAATATCTCAGTTAGCCTTCTCTTCAGGAAGAGAGTGATTCATGAAAATCCATGCATTTCAAGGTTCTTCTTTACAAGCAGAACATGAATCATCAACTGTCTTTCAGATCTGGTCTTTCACTGGGCCGCAAACCTCAGTTGTAAAAGGTGAATTCTGCCCTCCATGTGACGATGCCAGAAACCGAACCGGAGTACTAGAGTGCATTTGGATGTCAATTCTGAACTCGCATGGGATTGCTAATACCACGGAGAGCTTGACTTTCCCCTTCTGTGTACGTTTGTGTGGAGGCCATGTTGGGCAATGTGTTAAAATAGCGATTCTTCTCAATATCTCAGTTAGCTTTCTCTTCAGGCAGAGAGAGATTCATGAAAATCCATGCATTTCAAGATTCTCCTTTAGAAACAGAACATGAATCATCAACTGTCTTTCAGATCTGGTCTTTCACTGGGCTGCAAACTTGAGTTATAAAAGGTGAATTCTGCCCTCCATGTGACAATGCCAGAAACCGAACCGGAGTACTAGAGTGCATTTGGATGTCAATTCTGAACTCGCATGGGATTGCTAATACAACGCACAGCTTGACTTTCCCCTTCTGTGTACGTTTGTGTGGAGGCCATGGTGGGCAATGTGTTAAAATCGCGATTCTTCTCAATATCTCAGTTAGCTTTCTCTTCAGGCAGAGAGAGATTCATGAAAATCCATGCATTTCAAGATTCTCTTTTAGAAACAGAACATGAATCATCAACTGTCTTTCAGATCTGGTCTTTCACTGGGCTGCAAACTTGAGTTATAAAAGGTGAATTCTGCCCTCCATGTGACAATGCCAGAAACCGAACCGGTGTACTAGAGTGCATTTGGATGTCAATTCTGAACTCGCATGGGATTGCTAATACAACGGAGAGCTTGACATTCCCCTTCTGTGTACATTTGTGTGGAGGCAATGTTGGGCAAGGTGTTAAAATAGCGATTCTTCTCAATATCTCAGTTAGCTTTCTCTTCAGGCAGAGAGAGATTCATGAAAATCCATGCATTTCAAGATTCTCCTTTACAAGCAGAACATGAATCATCAGCTGTCTTTCAGATCTGGTCTTTCACTGGGCTGCAAACTTCAGTTGTAAAAGGTGAATTCTGCCCTCCATGTGACAATGCCAGAAACCGAACCGGTGTACTAGAGTGCATTTGGATGTCAATTCTGAACTCGCATGGGATTGCTAATACAACGGAGAGCTTCACATTCCCCTTCTGTGTACATTTGTGTGGAGGCAATGTTGGGCAAGGTGTTAAAATAGCGATTCTTCTCAATATCTCAGTTAGCCTTCTCTTCAGGAAGAGAGTGATTCATGAAAATCCATGCATTTCAAGGTTCTCCTTTACAAGCAGAACATGAATCATCAACTGTCTTTCAGATCTGGTCTTTCACTGGGCCGCAAACCTCAGTTGTAAAAGGTGAATTCTGCCCTCCATGTGACGATGCCAGAAACCGAACCGGAGTACTAGAGTGCATTTGGATGTCAATTCTGAACTCGCATGGGATTGCTAATACAACGGAGAGCTTGACATTCCCCTTCTGTGTACATTTGTGTGGAGGCAATGTTGGGCAAGGTCTTAAAATAGCGATTCTTCTCAATATCTCAGTTAGCCTTCTCTTCAGGAAGGGAAGTGATTCAGGAAGTGATTCATGAAAATCCATGCATTTCAAGGTTCTCCTTTACAAGCAGAACATGAATCATCAACTGTCTTTCAGATCTGGTCTTTCACTGGGCCGCAAACCTCAGTTGTAAAAGGTGAATTCTGCCCTCCATGTGACGATGCCAGAAACCGAACCGGAGTACTAGAGTGCATTTGGATGTCAATTCTGAACTCGCATGGGATTCCTAATACAACGCACAACTTGACTTTCCCCTTCTGTGTACGTTTGCCAGGAGCCATGTTGGGCAAGGTGTTAAAATAGCGATTCTTCTCAATATCTCAGTTAGCCTTCTCTTCAGGCAGAGAGAGATTCATGAAAGTCCATGCATTTCAAGATTCTCCTTTACAACCAGAACATGAATCATCAACTGTCTTTCAGATCTGGTCTTTCACTGGGCTGCAAACTTGAGTTATAAAAGATGAATTCTGCCCTCCATGTGACAATGCCAGAAACCGAACCGGAGTTCTAGAGTGCATTTGGATGTCAATTCCGAACTCGCATGGGATTGCTAATACAACGGAGAGCTTGACATTCCCCTTCTGTGTACATTTGTGTGGAGGCAATGTTGGGCAAGGTGTTAAAATAGCGATTCTTCTCAATATCTCAGTTAGCCTTCTCTTCAGGAAGAGAGTGATTCATGAAAATCCATGCATTTCAAGGTTCTCCTTTACAAGCAGAACATGAATCATCAACTGTCTTTCAGATCTGGTCTTTCACTGGGCCGCAAACCTCAGTTGTAAAAGGTGAATTCTGCCCTCCATGTGACAATGCCAGAAACCGAACCGGAGTACTAGAGTGCATTTGGATGTCAATTCTGAACTCGCATTGGATTGCTAATACAACGGAGAGCTTGACTTTCCCCTTCTGTATACGTTTGTGTGGAGGCCATGGTGGGCAATGTGTTAAAATCGCGATTCTTCTCAATATCTCAGTTAGCTTTCTCTTCAGGCAGAGAGTGATTCATGAAAATCCATGCATTTCAAGGTTCTCCTTTACAAGCAGAACATGAATCATCAACTGTCTTTCAGATCTGGTCTTTCACTGGGCCGCAAACCTCAGTTGTAAAAGGTGAATTCTGCCCTCCATGTGACGATGCCAGAAACCGAACCGGAGTACTAGAGTGCATTTGGATGTCAATTCTGAACTCGCATGGGATTCCTAATACAACGCACAACTTGACTTTCCCCTTCTGTGTACGTTTGCCAGGAGCCATGTTGGGCAAGGTGTTAAAATAGCGATTCTTCTCAATATCTCAGTTAGCCTTCTCTTCAGGCAGAGAGAGATTCATGAAAGTCCATGCATTTCAAGATTCTCCTTTACAACCAGAACATGAATCATCAACTGTCTTTCAGATCTGGTCTTTCACTGGGGTGCAAACTTGAGTTATAAAAGATGAATTCTGCCCTCCATGTGACAATGCCAGAAACCGAACCGGAGTTCTAGAGTGCATTTGGATGTCAATTCTGAACTCGCATGGGATTGCTAATACAACGGAGAGCTTGACATTCCCCTTCTGTGTACATATGTGTGGAGGCAATGTTGGGCAAGGTGTTAAAATAGCGATTCTTCTCAATATCTCAGTTAGCCTTCTCTTCAGGAAGAGAGTGATTCATGAAAATCCATGCATTTCAAGGTTCTTCTTTACAAGCAGAACATGAATCATCAACTGTCTTTCAGATCTGGTCTTTCACTGGGCCGCAAACCTCAGTTGTAAAAGGTGAATTCTGCCCTCCATGTGACGATGCCAGAAACCGAACCGGAGTACTAGAGTGCATTTGGATGTCAATTCTGAACTCGCATGGGATTGCTAATACCACGGAGAGCTTGACTTTCCCCTTCTGTGTACGTTTGTGTGGAGGCCATGTTGGGCAATGTGTTAAAATAGCGATTCTTCTCAATATCTCAGTTAGCTTTCTCTTCAGGCAGAGAGAGATTCATGAAAATCCATGCATTTCAAGATTCTCCTTTAGAAACAGAACATGAATCATCAACTGTCTTTCAGATCTGGTCTTTCACTGGGCTGCAAACTTGAGTTATAAAAGGTGAATTCTGCCCTCCATGTGACAATGCCAGAAACCGAACCGGTGTACTAGAGTGCATTTGGATGTCAATTCTGAACTCGCATGGGATTGCTAATACAACGGAGAGCTTGACATTCCCCTTCTGTGTACATTTGTGTGGAGGCAATGTTGGGCAAGGTGTTAAAATAGCGATTCTTCTCAATATCTCAGTTAGCTTTCTCTTCAGGCAGAGAGAGATTCATGAAAATCCATGCATTTCAAGATTCTCCTTTACAAGCAGAACATGAATCATCAGCTGTCTTTCAGATCTGGTCTTTCACTGGGCTGCAAACTTCAGTTGTAAAAGGTGAATTCTGCCCTCCATGTGACAATGCCAGAAACCGACCCGGAGTACTAGAGTGCATTTGGATGTCAATTCTGAACTCGCATGGGATTCCTAATACAACGCACAACTTGACTTTCCCCTTCTGTGTACGTTTGTGTGGAGGCCATGGTGGGCAATGTGTTAAAATCGCGATTCTTCTCAATATCTCAGCTTTCTCTTCAGGCAGAGAGTGATTCATGAAAATCCATGCATTTCAAGGTTCTCCTTTACAAGCAGAACATGAATCATCAACTGTCTTTCAGATCTGGTCTTTCACTGGGCCGCAAACCTCAGTTGTAAAAGGTGAATTCTGCCCTCCATGTGACGATGCCAGAAACCGAACCGGAGTACTAGAGTGCATTTGGATGTCAATTCTGAACTCGCATGGGATTCCTAATACAACGCACAACTTGACTTTCCCCTTCTGTGTACGTTTGCCAGGAGCCATGTTGGGCAAGGTGTTAAAATAGCGATTCTTCTCAATATCTCAGTTAGCCTTCTCTTCAGGCAGAGAGAGATTCATGAAAGTCCATGCATTTCAAGATTCTCCTTTACAACCAGAACATGAATCATCAACTGTCTTTCAGATCTGGTCTTTCACTGGGCTGCAAACTTGAGTTATAAAAGATGATTTCTGCCCTCCATATGACAATGCCAGAAACCGAACCGGAGTTCTAGAGTGCATTTGGATGTCAATTCTGAACTCGCATGGGATTGCTAATACAACGGAGAGCTTGACATTCCCCTTCTGTGTACATATGTGTGGAGGCAATGTTGGGCAAGGTGTTAAAATAGCGATTCTTCTCAATATCTCAGTTAGCCTTCTCTTCAGGAAGAGAGTGATTCATGAAAATCCATGCATTTCAAGGTTCTTCTTTACAAGCAGAACATGAATCATCAACTGTCTTTCAGATCTGGTCTTTCACTGGGCCGCAAACCTCAGTTGTAAAAGGTGAATTCTGCCCTCCATGTGACAATGCCAGAAACCGAACCGGAGTACTAGAGTGCATTTGGATGTCAATTCTGAACTCGCATGGGATTGCTAATACAACGCACAGCTTGACTTTCCCCTTCTGTGTACGTTTGTGTGGAGGCCATGGTGGGCAATGTGTTAAAATCGCGATTCTTCTCAATATCTCAGTTAGCTTTCTCTTCAGGCAGAGAGAGATTCATGAAAATCCATGCATTTCAAGATTCTCTTTTAGAAACAGAACATGAATCATCAACTGTCTTTCAGATCTGGTCTTTCACTGGGCTGCAAACTTGAGTTATAAAAGGTGAATTCTGCCCTCCATGTGACAATGCCAGAAACCGAACCGGTGTACTAGAGTGCATTTGGATGTCAATTCTGAACTCGCATGGGATTGCTAATACAACGGAGAGCTTGACATTCCCCTTCTGTGTACATTTGTGTGGAGGCAATGTTGGGCAAGGTGTTAAAATAGCGATTCTTCTCAATATCTCAGTTAGCCTTCTCTTCAGGCAGAGAGAGATTCATGAAAATCCATGCATTTCAAGATTCTCCTTTACAAGCAGAACATGAATCATCAGCTGTCTTTCAGATCTGGTCTTTCACTGGGCTGCAAACTTCAGTTGTAAAAGGTGAATTCTGCCCTCCATGTGACAATGCCAGAAACCGAACCGGTGTACTTGAGTGCATTTGGATGTCAATTCTGAACTCGCATGGGATTGCTAATACAACGGAGAGCTTCACATTCCCCTTCTGTGTACATTTGTGTGGAGGCAATGTTGGGCAAGGTGTTAAAATAGCGATTCTTCTCAATATCTCAGTTAGCCTTCTCTTCAGGAAGAGAGTGATTCATGAAAATCCATGCATTTCAAGGTTCTCCTTTACAAGCAGAACATGAATCATCAACTGTCTTTCAGATCTGGTCTTTCACTGGGCCGCAAACCTCAGTTGTAAAAGGTGAATTCTGCCCTCCATGTGACGATGCCAGAAACCGAACCGGAGTACTAGAGTGCATTTGGATGTCAATTCTGAACTCGCATGGGATTCCTAATACAACGCACAACTTGACTTTCCCCTTCTGTGTACGTTTGCCAGGAGCCATGTTGGGCAAGGTGTTAAAATAGCGATTCTTCTCAATATCTCAGTTAGCCTTCTCTTCAGGCAGAGAGAGATTCATGAAAGTCCATGCATTTCAAGATTCTCCTTTACAACCAGAACATGAATCATCAACTGTCTTTCAGATCTGGTCTTTCACTGGGCTGCAAACTTGAGTTATAAAAGATGAATTCTGCCCTCCATGTGACAATGCCAGAAACCGAACCGTAGTTCTAGAGTGCATTTGGATGTCAATTCTGAACTCGCATGGGATTGCTAATACAACGGAGAGCTTGACATTCCCCTTCTGTGTACATTTGTGTGGAGGCAATGTTGGGCAAGGTGTTAAAATAGCGATTCTTCTCAATATCTCAGTTAGCCTTCTCTTCAGGAAGGGAAGTGATTCAGGAAGTGATTCATGAAAATCCATGCATTTCAAGGTTCTCCTTTACAAGCAGAACATGAATCATCAACTGTCTTTCAGATCTGGTCTTTCACTGGGCCGCAAACCTCAGTTGTAAAAGGTGAATTCTGCCCTCCATGTGACGATGCCAGAAACCGAACCGGAGTACTAGAGTGCATTTGGATGTCAATTCTGAACTCGCATGGGATTCCTAATACAACGCACAACTTGACTTTCCCCTTCTGTGTACGTTTGCCAGGAGCCATGTTGGGCAAGGTGTTAAAATAGCGATTCTTCTCAATATCTCAGTTAGCCTTCTCTTCAGGCAGAGAGAGATTCATGAAAGTCCATGCATTTCAAGATTCTCCTTTACAACCAGAACATGAATCATCAACTGTCTTTCAGATCTGGTCTTTCACTGGGCTGCAAACTTGAGTTATAAAAGATGAATTCTGCCCTCCATGTGACAATGCCAGAAACCGAACCGGAGTTCTAGAGTGCATTTGGATGTCAATTCCGAACTCGCATGGGATTGCTAATACAACGGAGAGCTTGACATTCCCCTTCTGTGTACATTTGTGTGGAGGCAATGTTGGGCAAGGTGTTAAAATAGCGATTCTTCTCAATATCTCAGTTAGCCTTCTCTTCAGGAAGAGAGTGATTCATGAAAATCCATGCATTTCAAGGTTCTCCTTTACAAGCAGAACATGAATCATCAACTGTCTTTCAGATCTGGTCTTTCACTGGGCCGCAAACCTCAGTTGTAAAAGGTGAATTCTGCCCTCCATGTGACAATGCCAGAAACCGAACCGGAGTACTAGAGTGCATTTGGATGTCAATTCTGAACTCCATGTGATTGCTAATACAACGGAGAGCTTGACTTTCCACTTCTGTGTACGTTTGTGTGGAGGCCATGGTGGGCAATGTGTTAAAATCGCGATTCTTCTCAATATCTCAGTTAGCTTTCTCTTCAGGCAGAGAGAGATTCATGAAAATCCATGCATTTCAAGATTCTCCTTTACAAGCAGAACATGAATCATCAGCAGTCTTTCAGATCTGGTCTTTCACTGGGCTGCAAACTTCAGTTGTAAAGAATTCTGCCCTCCATGTGACAATGCCAGAAACCGAACCGGTGTACTAGAGTGCATTTGGATGTCAATTCTGAACTCGCATGGGATTGCTAATACAACGGAGAGCTTCACATTCCCCTTCTGTGTACATTTGTGTGGAGGCAATGTTGGGCAAGGTGTTAAAATAGCGATTCTTCTCAATATCTCAGTTAGCTTTCTCTTCAGGCAGAGAGAGATTCATGAAAATCCATGCATTTCAAGATTCTCCTTTACAAACAGAACATGAATCATCAACTGTCTTTCAGATCTGGTCTTTCACTGGGCTGCAAACTTCAGTTGTAAAAGGTGAATTCTGCCCTCCATGTGACAATGCCAGAAACAGAACCGGAGTACTAGAGTGCATTTGGATGTCAATTCTGAACTCGCATGGGATTCCTAATACAACGCACAACTTGACTTTCCCCTTCTGTGTACGTTTGCCAGGAGCCATGTTGGGCAAAGTGTTAAAATAGCGATTCTTCTCAATATCTCAGTTAGCCTTCTCTTCAGGCAGAGAGAGATTCATGAAAGTCCATGCATTTCAAGATTCTCCTTTACAACCAGAACATGAATCATCAACTGTCTTTCAGATCTGGTCTTTCACTGGGCTGCAAACTTGAGTTATAAAAGATGAATTCTGCCCTCCATGTGACAATGCCAGAAACCGAACCGGAGTTCTAGAGTGCATTTGGATGTCAATTCTGAACTCGCATGGGATTGCTAATACAACGGAGAGCTTCACATTCCCCTTCTGTGTACATTTGTGTGGAGGCAATGTTGGGCAAGGTGTTAAAATAGCGATTCTTCTCAATATCTCAGTTAGCCTTCTCTTCAGGAAGAGAGTGATTCATGAAACTCCATGCATTTCAAGGTTCTCCTTTACAAGCAGAACATGAATCATCAACTGTCTTTCAGATCTGGTCTTTCACTGGGCCGCAAACCTCAGTTGTAAAAGGTGAATTCTGCCCTCCATGTGACGATGCCAGAAACCGAACCGGAGTACTAGAGTGCATTTGGATGTCAATTCTGAACTCGCATGGGATTGCTAATACAACGGAGAGCTTGACATTCCCCTTCTGTGTACATTTGTGTGGAGGCAATGTTGGGCAAGGTGTTAAAATAGCGATTCTTCTCAATATCTCAGTTAGCCTTCTCTTCAGGAAGAGAGTGATTCATGAAAATCCATGCATTTCAAGGTTCTCCTTTACAAGCAGAACATTAATCATCAACTGTCTTTCAGATCTGGTCTTTCACTGGGCCGCAAACCTCAGTTGTAAAAGGTGAATTCTGCCCTCCATGTGACGATGCCAGAAACCCAACCGGAGTACTAGAGTGCATTTGGATGTCAATTCTGAACTCGCATGGGATTCCTAATACAACGCACAACTTGACTTTCCCCTTCTGTGTACGTTTGCCAGGAGCCATGTTGGGCAAAGTGTTAAAATAGCGATTCTTCTCAATATCTCAGTTAGCCTTCTCTTCAGGCAGAGAGAGATTCATGAAAGTCCATGCATTTCAAGATTCTCCTTTACAACCAGAACATGAATCATCAACTGTCTTTCAGATCTGGTCTTTCACTGGGCTGCAAACTTGAGTTATAAAAGATGAATTCTGCCCTCCATGTGACAATGCCAGAAACCGAACCGGAGTTCTAGAGTGCATTTGGATGTCAATTCTGAACTCGCATGGGATTGCTAATACAACGGAGAGCTTCACATTCCCCTTCTGTGTACATTTGTGTGGAGGCAATGTTGGGCAAGGTGTTAAAATAGCGATTCTTCTCAATATCTCAGTTAGCCTTCTCTTCAGGAAGAGAGTGATTCATGAAAATCCATGCATTTCAAGGTTCTCCTTTACAAGCAGAACATGAATCATCAACTGTCTTTCAGATCTGGTCTTTCACTGGGCCGCAAACCTCAGTTGTAAAAGGTGAATTCTGCCCTCCATGTGACGATGCCAGAAACCGAACCGGAGTACTAGAGTGCATTTGGATGTCAATTCTGAACTCGCATGGGATTCCTAATACAACGCACAACTTGACTTTCCCCTTCTGTGTACGTTTGCCAGGAGCCATGTTGGGCAAGGTGTTAAAATAGCGATTCTTCTCAATATCTCAGTTAGCCTTCTCTTCAGGCAGAGAGAGATTCATGAAAGTCCATGCATTTCAAGATTCTCCTTTACAACCAGAACATGAATCATCAACTGTCTTTCAGATCTGGTCTTTCACTGGGCTGCAAACTTGAGTTATAAAAGATGAATTCTGCCCTCCATGTGACAATGCCAGAAACCGAACCGGAGTTCTAGAGTGCATTTGGATGTCAATTCTGAACTCGCATGGGATTGCTAATACAACGGAGAGCTTCACATTCCCCTTCTGTGTACATTTGTGTGGAGGCAATGTTGGGCAAGGTGTTAAAATAGCGATTCTTCTCAATATCTCAGTTAGCCTTCTCTTCAGGAAGAGAGTGATTCATGAAAATCCATGCATTTCAAGGTTCTCCTTTACAAGCAGAACATGAATCATCAACTGTCTTTCAGATCTGGTCTTTCACTGGGCCGCAAACCTCAGTTGTAAAAGGTGAATTCTGCCCTCCATGTGACGATGCCAGAAACCGAACCGGAGTACTAGAGTGCATTTGGATGTCAATTCTGAACTCGCATGGGATTCCTAATACAACGCACAACTTGACTTTCCCCTTCTGTGTACGTTTGCCAGGAGCCATGTTGGGCAAGGTGTTAAAATAGCGATTCTTCTCAATATCTCAGTTAGCCTTCTCTTCAGGCAGAGAGAGATTCATGAAAGTCCATGCATTTCAAGATTCTCCTTTACAACCAGAACATGAATCATCAACTGTCTTTCAGATCTGGTCTTTCACTGGGCTGCAAACTTGAGTTATAAAAGATGAATTCTGCCCTCCATGTGACAATGCCAGAAACCGAACCGGTGTACTAGAGTGCATTTGGATGTCAATTCTGAACTCGCATGGGATTGCTAATACAACGGAGAGCTTCACATTCCCCTTCTGTGTACATTTGTGTGGAGGCAATGTTGGGCAAGGTGTTAAAATAGCGATTCTTCTCAATATCTCAGTTAGCCTTCTCTTCAGGAAGAGAGTGATTCATGAAAATCCATGCATTTCAAGGTTCTCCTTTACAAGCAGAACATGAATCATCAACTGTCTTTCAGATCTGGTCTTTCACTGGGCCGCAAACCTCAGTTGTAAAAGGTGAATTCTGCCCTCCATGTGACGATGCCAGAAACCGAACCGGAGTACTAGAGTGCATTTGGATGTCAATTCTGAACTCGCATGGGATTCCTAATACAACGCACAACTTGACTTTCCCCTTCTGTGTACGTTTGCCAGGAGCCATGTTGGGCAAGGTGTTAAAATAGCGATTCTTCTCAATATCTCAGTTAGCCTTCTCTTCAGGCAGAGAGAGATTCATGAAAGTCCATGCATTTCAAGATTCTCCTTTACAACCAGAACATGAATCATCAACTGTCTTTCAGATCTGGTCTTTCACTGGGCTGCAAACTTGAGTTATAAAAGATGAATTCTGCCCTCCATGTGACAATGCCAGAAACCGAACCGTAGTTCTAGAGTGCATTTGGATGTCAATTCTGAACTCGCATGGGATTGCTAATACAACGGAGAGCTTGACATTCCCCTTCTGTGTACATTTGTGTGGAGGCAATGTTGGGCAAGGTGTTAAAATAGCGATTCTTCTCAATATCTCAGTTAGCCTTCTCTTCAGGAAGAGAGTGATTCATGAAAATCCATGCATTTCAAGGTTCTCCTTTACAAGCAGAACATGAATCATCAACTGTCTTTCAGATCTGGTCTTTCACTGGGCCGCAAACCTCAGTTGTAAAAGGTGAATTCTGCCCTCCATGTGACGATGCCAGAAACCGAACCGGAGTACTAGAGTGCATTTGGATGTCAATTCTGAACTCGCATGGGATTCCTAATACAACGCACAACTTGACTTTCCCCTTCTGTGTACGTTTGCCAGGAGCCATGTTGGGCAAGGTGTTAAAATAGCGATTCTTCTCAATATCTCAGTTAGCCTTCTCTTCAGGCAGAGAGAGATTCATGAAAGTCCATGCATTTCAAGATTCTCCTTTACAACCAGAACATGAATCATCAACTGTCTTTCAGATCTGGTCTTTCACTGGGCTGCAAACTTGAGTTATAAAAGATGAATTCTGCCCTCCATGTGACAATGCCAGAAACCAAACCGGAGTACTAGAGTGCATTTGGATGTCAATTCTGAACTCGCATGGGATTGCTAATACAACGGAGAGCTTGACATTCCCCTTCTGTGTACATTTGTGTGGAGGCAATGTTGGGCAAGGTGTTAAAATAGCGATTCTTCTCAATATCTCAGTTAGCTTTCTCTTCAGGCAGAGAGAGATTCATGAAAATCCATGCATTTCAAGATTCTCCTTTACAAGCAGAACATGAATCATCAGCTGTCTTTCAGATCTGGACTTTCACTGGGCTGCAAACTTCCGTTGTAAAAGGTGAATTCTGCCCTCCATGTGACAATGCCAGAAACCGAACCGGAGTACTAGAGTGCATTTGGATGTCAATTCTGAACTCGCATGGGATTCCTAATACAACGCACAACTTGACTTTCCCCTTCTGTGTACGTTTGCCAGGAGCCATGTTCGGCAAGGTGTTAAAATAGCGATTCTTCTCAATATCTCAGTTAGCCTTCTCTTCAGGCAGAGAGAGATTCATGAAAGTCCATGCATTTCAAGATTCTCCTTTACAACCAGAACATGAATCATCAACTGTCTTTCAGATCTGGTCTTTCACTGGGCTGCAAACTTGAGTTATAAAAGATGAATTCTGCCCTCCATGTGACAATGCCAGAAACCGAACCGGAGTTCTAGAGTGCATTTGGATGTCAATTCTGAACTCGCATGGGATTGCTAATACAACGGAGAGCTTGACATTCCCCTTCTGTGTACATTTGTGTGGAGGCAATGTTGGGCAAGGTGTTAAAATAGCGATTCTTCTCAATATCTCAGTTAGCCTTCTCTTCAGGAAGAGAGTGATTCATGAAAATCCATGCATTTCAAGGTTCTCCTTTACAAGCAGAACATGAATCATCAACTGTCTTTCAGATCTGGTCTTTCACTGGGC
This sequence comes from Candoia aspera, assembly GCF_035149785.1. Classification (NCBI taxonomy): domain Eukaryota; kingdom Metazoa; phylum Chordata; class Lepidosauria; order Squamata; family Candoiidae; genus Candoia; species Candoia aspera. The sequence continues at coordinate 16,712,640 of NC_086166.1, read as the reverse complement.
CGCAAACCTCAGTTGTAAAAGGTGAATTCTGCCCTCCATGTGACAATGCCAGAAACCGAACCGGAGTACTAGAGTGCATTTGGATGTCAATTCTGAACTCCATGGGATTGCTAATACAACGGAGAGCTTGACTTTCCACTTCTGTGTACGTTTGTGTGGAGGCCATGGTGGGCAATGTGTTAAAATCGCGATTCTTCTCAATATCTCAGTTAGCTTTCTCTTCAGGCAGAGAGAGATTCATGAAAATCCATGCATTTCAAGATTCTCCTTTACAAGCAGAACATGAATCATCTGGTCTTTCACTGGGCTGCAAACTTCAGTTGTAAAAGGTGAATTCTGCCCTCCATGTGACAATGCCAGAAACCGAACCGGTGTACTAGAGTGCATTTGGATGTCAATTCTGAACTCGCATGGGATTGCTAATACAACGGAGAGCTTCACATTCCCCTTCTGTGTACATTTGTGTGGAGGCAATGTTGGGCAAGGTGTTAAAATAGCGATTCTTCTCAATATCTCAGTTAGCTTTCTCTTCAGGCAGAGAGAGATTCATGAAAATCCATGCATTTCAAGATTCTCCTTTACAAACAGAACATGAATCATCAACTGTCTTTCAGATCTGGTCTTTCACTGGGCTGCAAACTTCAGTTGTAAAAGGTGAATTCTGCCCTCCATGTGACAATGCCAGAAACCGAACCGGAGTACTAGAGTGCATTTGGATGTCAATTCTGAACTCGCATGGGATTCCTAATACAACGCACAACTTGACTTTCCCCTTCTGTGTACGTTTGCCAGGAGCCATGTTGGGCAAAGTGTTAAAATAGCGATTCTTCTCAATATCTCAGTTAGCCTTCTCTTCAGGCAGAGAGAGATTCATGAAAGTCCATGCATTTCAAGATTCTCCTTTACAACCAGAACATGAATCATCAACTGTCTTTCAGATCTGGTCTTTCACTGGGCTGCAAACTTGAGTTATAAAAGATGAATTCTGCCCTCCATGTGACAATGCCAGAAACCGAACCGTAGTTCTAGAGTGCATTTGGATGTCAATTCTGAACTCGCATGGGATTGCTAATACAACGGAGAGCTTCACATTCCCCTTCTGTGTACATTTGTGTGGAGGCAATGTTGGGCAAGGTGTTAAAATAGCGATTCTTCTCAATATCTCAGTTAGCCTTCTCTTCAGGAAGAGAGTGATTCATGAAAATCCATGCATTTCAAGGTTCTCCTTTACAAGCAGAACATGAATCATCAACTGTCTTTCAGATCTGGTCTTTCACTGGGCCGCAAACCTCAGTTGTAAAAGGTGAATTCTGCCCTCCATGTGACGATGCCAGAAACCCAACCGGAGTACTAGAGTGCATTTGGATGTCAATTCTGAACTCGCATGGGATTCCTAATACAACGCACAACTTGACTTTCCCCTTCTGTGTACGTTTGCCAGGAGCCATGTTGGGCAAAGTGTTAAAATAGCGATTCTTCTCAATATCTCAGTTAGCCTTCTCTTCAGGCAGAGAGAGATTCATGAAAGTCCATGCATTTCAAGATTCTCCTTTACAACCAGAACATGAATCATCAACTGTCTTTCAGATCTGGTCTTTCACTGGGCTGCAAACTTGAGTTATAAAAGATGAATTCTGCCCTCCATGTGACAATGCCAGAAACCGAACCGGAGTTCTAGAGTGCATTTGGATGTCAATTCTGAACTCGCATGGGATTGCTAATACAACGGAGAGCTTCACATTCCCCTTCTGTGTACATTTGTTTGGAGGCAATGTTGGGCAAGGTGTTAAAATAGCGATTCTTCTCAATATCTCAGTTAGCCTTCTCTTCAGGAAGAGAGTGATTCATGAAAATCCATGCATTTCAAGGTTCTCCTTTACAAGCAGAACATGAATCATCAACTGTCTTTCAGATCTGGTCTTTCACTGGGCCGCAAACCTCAGTTGTAAAAGGTGAATTCTGCCCTCCATGTGACGATGCCAGAAACCGAACCGGAGTACTAGAGTGCATTTGGATGTCAATTCTGAACTCGCATGGGATTGCTAATACAACGGAGAGCTTGACTTTCCCCTTCTGTGTACGTTTGTGTGGAGGCCATGGTGGGCAATGTGTTAAAATCGCGATTCTTCTCAATATCTCAGTTAGCTTTCTCTTCAGGCAGAGAGAGATTCATGAAAATCCATGCATTTCAAGATTCTCCTTTAGAAACAGAACATGAATCATCAACTGTCTTTCAGATCTGGTCTTTCACTGGGCTGCAAACTTGAGTTATAAAAGGTGAATTCTGCCCTCCATGTGACAATGCCGGAAAGCGAACCGGTGTACTAGAGTGCATTTGGATGTCAATTCTGAACTCGCATGGGATTGCTAATACAACGGAGAGCTTGACATTCCCCTTCTGTGTACATTTGTGTGGAGGCAATGTTGGGCAAGGTGTTAAAATAGCGATTCTTCTCAATATCTCAGTTAGCCTTCTCTTCAGGCAGAGAGAGATTCATGAAAGTCCATGCATTTCAAGATTCTTCTTTACAACCAGAACATGAATCATCAACTGTCTTTCAGATCTGGTCTTTCACTGGGCTGCAAACTTGAGTTATAAAAGATGAATTCTGCCCTCCATGTGACAATGCCAGAAACCGAACCGGAGTTCTAGAGTGCATTTGGATGTCAATTCTGAACTCGCATGGGATTGCTAATACAACGGAGAGCTTGACATTCCCCTTCTGTGTACATTTGTGTGGAGGCAATGTTGGGCAAGGTGTTAAAATAGCGATTCTTCTCAATATCTCAGTTAGCCTTCTCTTCAGGAAGAGAGTGATTCATGAAAATCCATGCATTTCAAGGTTCTCCTTTACAAGCAGAACATGAATCATCAACTGTCTTTCAGATCTGGTCTTTCACTGGGCCGCAAACCTCAGTTGTAAAAGGTGAATTCTGCCCTCCATGTGACAATGCCAGAAACCGAACCGGAGTACTAGAGTGCATTTGGATGTCAATTCTGAACTCCATGGGATTGCTAATACAACGGAGAGCTTGACTTTCCACTTCTGTGTACGTTTGTGTGGAGGCCATGGTGGGCAATATGTTAAAATCGCGATTCTTCTCAATATCTCAGTTAGCTTTCTCTTCAGGCAGAGAGAGATTCATGAAAATCCATGCATTTCAAGATTCTCCTTTACAAGCAGAACATGAATCATCAGCTGTCTTTCAGATCTGGTCTTTCACTGGGCTGCAAACTTCAGTTGTAAAAGGTGAATTCTGCCCTCCATGTGACAATGCCAGAAACCGAACCGGTGTACTAGAGTGCATTTGGATGTCAATTCTGAACTGGCATGGGATTGCTAATACAACGGAGAGCTTCACATTCCCCTTCTGTGTACATTTGTGTGGAGGCAATGTTGGGCAAGGTGTTAAAATAGCGATTCTTCTCAATATCTCAGTTAGCTTTCTCTTCAGGCAGAGAGAGATTCATGAAAATCCATGCATTTCAAGATTCTCCTTTACAAGCAGAACATGAATCATCAGCTGTCTTTCAGATCTGGTCTTTCACTGGGCTGCAAACTTCAGTTGTAAAAGGTGAATTCTGCCCTCCATGTGACAATGCCAGAAACCGAACCGGTGTACTAGAGTGCATTTGGATGTCAATTCTGAACTCGCATGGGATTGCTAATACAACGGAGAGCTTCACATTCCCCTTCTGTGTACATTTGTGTGGAGGCAATGTTGGGCAAGGTGTTAAAATAGCGATTCTTCTCAATATCTCAGGTAGCTTTCTCTTCAGGCAGAGAGAGATTCATGAAAATCCATGCATTTCAAGATTCTCTTTACAAGCAGAACATGAATCATCAGCTGTCTTTCAGATCTGGTCTTTCACTGGGCTGCAAACTTCAGTTGTAAAAGGTGAATTCTGCCCTCCATGTGACAATGCCAGAAACCGAACCGGTGTACTAGAGTGCATTTGGATGTCAATTCTGAACTCGCATGGGATTGCTAATACAACGGAGAGCTTCACATTCCCCTTCTGTGTACATTTGTGTGGAGGCAATGTTGGGCAAGGTGTTAAAATAGCGATTCTTCTCAATATCTCAGTTAGCCTTCTCTTCAGGAAGAGAGTGATTCATGAAACTCCATGCATTTCAAGGTTCTCCTTTACAAGCAGAACATGAATCATCAACTGTCTTTCAGATCTGGTCTTTCACTGGGCCGCAAACCTCAGTTGTAAAAGGTGAATTCTGCCCTCCATGTGACGATGCCAGAAACCGAACCGGAGTACTAGAGTGCATTTGGATGTCAATTCTGAACTCGCATGGGATTGCTAATACAACGGAGAGCTTCACATTCCCCTTCTGTGTACATTTGTGTGGAGGCAATGTTGGGCAAGGTGTTAAAATAGCGATTCTTCTCAATATCTCAGTTAGCCTTCTCTTCAGGAAGAGAGTGATTCATGAAAATCCATGCATTTCAAGGTTCTCCTTTACAAGCAGAACATTAATCATCAACTGTCTTTCAGATCTGGTCTTTCACTGGGCCGCAAACCTCAGTTGTAAAAGGTGAATTCTGCCCTCCATGTGACGATGCCAGAAACCCAACCGGAGTACTAGAGTGCATTTGGATGTCAATTCTGAACTCGCATGGGATTCCTAATACAACGCACAACTTGACTTTCCCCTTCTGTGTACGTTTGCCAGGAGCCATGTTGGGCAATATGTTAAAATCGCGATTCTTCTCAATATCTCAGTTAGCTTTCTCTTCAGGCAGAGAGAGATTCATGAAAATCCATGCATTTCAAGATTCTCCTTTACAAGCAGAACATGAATCATCAGCTGTCTTTCAGATCTGGTCTTTCACTGGGCTGCAAACTTCAGTTGTAAAAGGTGAATTCTGCCCTCCATGTGACAATGCCAGAAACCGAACCGGTGTACTAGAGTGCATTTGGATGTCAATTCTGAACTGGCATGGGATTGCTAATACAACGGAGAGCTTCACATTCCCCTTCTGTGTACATTTGTGTGGAGGCAATGTTGGGCAAGGTGTTAAAATAGCGATTCTTCTCAATATCTCAGTTAGCTTTCTCTTCAGGCAGAGAGAGATTCATGAAAATCCATGCATTTCAAGATTCTCCTTTACAAGCAGAACATGAATCATCAGCTGTCTTTCAGATCTGGTCTTTCACTGGGCTGCAAACTTCAGTTGTAAAAGGTGAATTCTGCCCTCCATGTGACAATGCCAGAAACCGAACCGGTGTACTAGAGTGCATTTGGATGTCAATTCTGAACTCGCATGGGATTGCTAATACAACGGAGAGCTTCACATTCCCCTTCTGTGTACATTTGTGTGGAGGCAATGTTGGGCAAGGTGTTAAAATAGCGATTCTTCTCAATATCTCAGGTAGCTTTCTCTTCAGGCAGAGAGAGATTCATGAAAATCCATGCATTTCAAGATTCTCTTTACAAGCAGAACATGAATCATCAGCTGTCTTTCAGATCTGGTCTTTCACTGGGCTGCAAACTTCAGTTGTAAAAGGTGAATTCTGCCCTCCATGTGACAATGCCAGAAACCGAACCGGTGTACTAGAGTGCATTTGGATGTCAATTCTGAACTCGCATGGGATTGCTAATACAACGGAGAGCTTCACATTCCCCTTCTGTGTACATTTGTGTGGAGGCAATGTTGGGCAAGGTGTTAAAATAGCGATTCTTCTCAATATCTCAGTTAGCCTTCTCTTCAGGAAGAGAGTGATTCATGAAACTCCATGCATTTCAAGGTTCTCCTTTACAAGCAGAACATGAATCATCAACTGTCTTTCAGATCTGGTCTTTCACTGGGCCGCAAACCTCAGTTGTAAAAGGTGAATTCTGCCCTCCATGTGACGATGCCAGAAACCGAACCGGAGTACTAGAGTGCATTTGGATGTCAATTCTGAACTCGCATGGGATTGCTAATACAACGGAGAGCTTCACATTCCCCTTCTGTGTACATTTGTGTGGAGGCAATGTTGGGCAAGGTGTTAAAATAGCGATTCTTCTCAATATCTCAGTTAGCCTTCTCTTCAGGAAGAGAGTGATTCATGAAAATCCATGCATTTCAAGGTTCTCCTTTACAAGCAGAACATTAATCATCAACTGTCTTTCAGATCTGGTCTTTCACTGGGCCGCAAACCTCAGTTGTAAAAGGTGAATTCTGCCCTCCATGTGACGATGCCAGAAACCCAACCGGAGTACTAGAGTGCATTTGGATGTCAATTCTGAACTCGCATGGGATTCCTAATACAACGCACAACTTGACTTTCCCCTTCTGTGTACGTTTGCCAGGAGCCATGTTGGGCAAAGTGTTAAAATAGCGATTCTTCTCAATATCTCAGTTAGCCTTCTCTTCAGGCAGAGAGAGATTCATGAAAGTCCATGCATTTCAAGATTCTCCTTTACAACCAGAACATGAATCATCAACTGTCTTTCAGATCTGGTCTTTCACTGGGCTGCAAACTTGAGTTATAAAAGATGAATTCTGCCCTCCATGTGACAATGCCAGAAACCGAACCGGAGTTCTAGAGTGCATTTGGATGTCAATTCTGAACTCGCATGGGATTGCTAATACAACGGAGAGCTTCACATTCCCCTTCTGTGTACATTTGTGTGGAGGCAATGTTGGGCAAGGTGTTAAAATAGCGATTCTTCTCAATATCTCAGTTAGCCTTCTCTTCAGGAAGAGAGTGATTCATGAAAATCCATGCATTTCAAGGTTCTCCTTTACAAGCAGAACATGAATCATCAACTGTCTTTCAGATCTGGTCTTTCACTGGGCCGCAAACCTCAGTTGTAAAAGGTGAATTCTGCCCTCCATGTGACAATGCCAGAAACCGAACCGGAGTACTAGAGTGCATTTGGATGTCAATTCTGAACTCCATGGGATTGCTAATACAACGGAGAGCTTGACTTTCCACTTCTGTGTACGTTTGTGTGGAGGCCATGGTGGGCAATGTGTTAAAATCGCGATTCTTCTCAATATCTCAGTTAGCTTTCTCTTCAGGCAGAGAGAGATTCATGAAAATCCATGCATTTCAAGATTCTCCTTTACAAGCAGAACATGAATCATCAGCTGTCTTTCAGATCTGGTCTTTCACTGGGCTGCAAACTTCAGTTGTAAAAGGTGAATTCTGCCCTCCATGTGACAATGCCAGAAACCGAACCGGTGTACTAGAGTGCATTTGGATGTCAATTCTGAACTGGCATGGGATTGCTAATACAACGGAGAGCTTCACATTCCCCTTCTGTGTACATTTGTGTGGAGGCAATGTTGGGCAAGGTGTTAAAATAGCGATTCTTCTCAATATCTCAGTTAGCTTTCTCTTCAGGTAGAGAGAGATTCATGAAAATCCATGCATTTCAAGATTCTCCTTTACAAGCAGAACATGAATCATCAGCTGTCTTTCAGATCTGGTCTTTCACTGGGCTGCAAACTTCAGTTGTAAAAGGTGAATTCTGCCCTCCATGTGACAATGCCAGAAACCGAACCGGTGTACTAGAGTGCATTTGGATGTCAATTCTGAACTCGCATGGGATTGCTAATACAACGGAGAGCTTCACATTCCCCTTCTGTGTACATTTGTGTGGAGGCAATGTTGGGCAAGGTGTTAAAATAGCGATTCTCCTCAATATCTCAGGTAGCTTTCTCTTCAGGCAGAGAGAGATTCATGAAAATCCATGCATTTCAAGATTCTCTTTACAAGCAGAACATGAATCATCAGCTGTCTTTCAGATCTGGTCTTTCACTGGGCTGCAAACTTCAGTTGTAAAAGGTGAATTCTGCCCTCCATGTGACAATGCCAGAAACCGAACCGGTGTACTAGAGTGCATTTGGATGTCAATTCTGAACTCGCATGGGATTGCTAATACAACGGAGAGCTTCACATTCCCCTTCTGTGTACATTTGTGTGGAGGCAATGTTGGGCAAGGTGTTAAAATAGCGATTCTTCTCAATATCTCAGTTAGCCTTCTCTTCAGGAAGAGAGTGATTCATGAAACTCCATGCATTTCAAGGTTCTCCTTTACAAGCAGAACATGAATCATCAACTGTCTTTCAGATCTGGTCTTTCACTGGGCCGCAAACCTCAGTTGTAAAAGGTGAATTCTGCCCTCCATGTGACGATGCCAGAAACCGAACCGGAGTACTAGAGTGCATTTGGATGTCAATTCTGAACTCGCATGGGATTGCTAATACAACGGAGAGCTTCACATTCCCCTTCTGTGTACATTTGTGTGGAGGCAATGTTGGGCAAGGTGTTAAAATAGCGATTCTTCTCAATATCTCAGTTAGCCTTCTCTTCAGGAAGAGAGTGATTCATGAAAATCCATGCATTTCAAGGTTCTCCTTTACAAGCAGAACATTAATCATCAACTGTCTTTCAGATCTGGTCTTTCACTGGGCCGCAAACCTCAGTTGTAAAAGGTGAATTCTGCCCTCCATGTGACGATGCCAGAAACCCAACCGGAGTACTAGAGTGCATTTGGATGTCAATTCTGAACTCGCATGGGATTCCTAATACAACGCACAACTTGACTTTCCCCTTCTGTGTACGTTTGCCAGGAGCCATGTTGGGCAAAGTGTTAAAATAGCGATTCTTCTCAATATCTCAGTTAGCCTTCTCTTCAGGCAGAGAGAGATTCATGAAAGTCCATGCATTTCAAGATTCTCCTTTACAACCAGAACATGAATCATCAACTGTCTTTCAGATCTGGTCTTTCACTGGGCTGCAAACTTGAGTTATAAAAGATGAATTCTGCCCTCCATGTGACAATGCCAGAAACCGAACCGGAGTTCTAGAGTGCATTTGGATGTCAATTCTGAACTCGCATGGGATTGCTAATACAACGGAGAGCTTCACATTCCCCTTCTGTGTACATTTGTGTGGAGGCAATGTTGGGCAAGGTGTTAAAATAGCGATTCTTCTCAATATCTCAGTTAGCCTTCTTTCAGGAAGAGAGTGATTCATGAAAATCCATGCATTTCAAGGTTCTCCTTTACAAGCAGAACATGAATCATCAACTGTCTTTCAGATCTGGTCTTTCACTGGGCCGCAAACCTCAGTTGTAAAAGGTGAATTCTGCCCTCCATGTGACGATGCCAGAAACCGAACCGGAGTACTAGAGTGCATTTGGATGTCAATTCTGAACTCGCATGGGATTGCTAATACAACGGAGAGCTTGACTTTCCCCTTCTGTGTACGTTTGTGTGGAGGCCATGGTGGGCAATGTGTTAAAATCGCGATTCTTCTCAATATCTCAGTTAGCTTTCTCTTCAGGCAGAGAGAGATTCATGAAAATCCATGCATTTCAAGATTCTCCTTTAGAAACAGAACATGAATCATCAACTGTCTTTCAGATCTGGTCTTTCACTGGGCTGCAAACTTGAGTTATAAAAGGTGAATTCTGCCCTCCATGTGACAATGCCGGAAAGCGAACCGGTGTACTAGAGTGCATTTGGATGTCAATTCTGAACTCGCATGGGATTGCTAATACAACGGAGAGCTTGACATTCCCCTTCTGTGTACATTTGTGTGGAGGCAATGTTGGGCAAGGTGTTAAAATAGCGATTCTTCTCAATATCTCAGTTAGCCTTCTCTTCAGGCAGAGAGAGATTCATGAAAGTCCATGCATTTCAAGATTCTCCTTTACAACCAGAACATGAATCATCAACTGTCTTTCAGATCTGGTCTTTCACTGGGCTGCAAACTTGAGTTATAAAAGATGAATTCTGCCCTCCATGTGACAATGCCAGAAACCGAACCGGAGTTCTAGAGTGCATTTGGATGTCAATTCTGAACTCGCATGGGATTGCTAATACAACGGAGAGCTTGACTTTCCACTTCTGTGTACGTTTGTGTGGAGGCCATGGTGGGCAATGTGTTAAAATAGCGATTCTTCTCAATATCTCAGTTAGCCTTCTCTTCAGGAAGAGAGTGATTCATGAAAATCCATGCATTTCAAGGTTCTCCTTTACAAGCAGAACATTAATCATCAACTGTCTTTCAGATCTGGTCTTTCACTGGGCCGCAAACCTCAGTTGTAAAAGGTGAATTCTGCCCTCCATGTGACGATGCCAGAAACCCAACCGGAGTACTAGAGTGCATTTGGATGTCAATTCTGAACTCGCATGGGATTCCTAATACAACGCACAACTTGACTTTCCCCTTCTGTGTACGTTTGCCAGGAGCCATGTTGGGCAAAGTGTTAAAATAGCGATTCTTCTCAATATCTCAGTTAGCCTTCTCTTCAGGCAGAGAGAGATTCATGAAAGTCCATGCATTTCAAGATTCTCCTTTACAACCAGAACATGAATCATCAACTGTCTTTCAGATCTGGTCTTTCACTGGGCTGCAAACTTGAGTTATAAAAGATGAATTCTGCCCTCCATGTGACAATGCCAGAAACCGAACCGGAGTTCTAGAGTGCATTTGGATGTCAATTCTGAACTCGCATGGGATTGCTAATACAACGGAGAGCTTCACATTCCCCTTCTGTGTACATTTGTGTGGAGGCAATGTTGGGCAAGGTGTTAAAATAGCGATTCTTCTCAATATCTCAGTTAGCCTTCTCTTCAGGAAGAGAGTGATTCATGAAAATCCATGCATTTCAAGGTTCTCCTTTACAAGCAGAACATGAATCATCAACTGTCTTTCAGATCTGGTCTTTCACTGGGCCGCAAACCTCAGTTGTAAAAGGTGAATTCTGCCCTCCATGTGACAATGCCAGAAACCGAACCGGAGTACTAGAGTGCATTTGGATGTCAATTCTGAACTCCATGGGATTGCTAATACAACGGAGAGCTTGACTTTCCACTTCTGTGTACGTTTGTGTGGAGGCCATGGTGGGCAATGTGTTAAAATCGCGATTCTTCTCAATATCTCAGTTAGCTTTCTCTTCAGGCAGAGAGAGATTCATGAAAATCCATGCATTTCAAGATTCTCCTTTACAAGCAGAACATGAATCATCAGCTGTCTTTCAGATCTGGTCTTTCACTGGGCTGCAAACTTCAGTTGTAAAAGGTGAATTCTGCCCTCCATGTGACAATGCCAGAAACCGAACCGGTGTACTAGAGTGCATTTGGATGTCAATTCTGAACTGGCATGGGATTGCTAATACAACGGAGAGCTTCACATTCCCCTTCTGTGTACATTTGTGTGGAGGCAATGTTGGGCAAGGTGTTAAAATAGCGATTCTTCTCAATATCTCAGTTAGCTTTCTCTTCAGGCAGAGAGAGATTCATGAAAATCCATGCATTTCAAGATTCTCCTTTACAAGCAGAACATGAATCATCAGCTGTCTTTCAGATCTGGTCTTTCACTGGGCTGCAAACTTCAGTTGTAAAAGGTGAATTCTGCCCTCCATGTGACAATGCCAGAAACCGAACCGGTGTACTAGAGTGCATTTGGATGTCAATTCTGAACTCGCATGGGATTGCTAATACAACGGAGAGCTTCACATTCCCCTTCTGTGTACATTTGTGTGGAGGCAATGTTGGGCAAGGTGTTAAAATAGCGATTCTTCTCAATATCTCAGTTAGCCTTCTCTTCAGGAAGAGAGTGATTCATGAAAATCCATGCATTTCAAGGTTCTCCTTTACAAGCAGAACATGAATCATCAACTGTCTTTCAGATCTGGTCTTTCACTGGGCCGCAAACCTCAGTTGTAAAAGGTGAATTCTGCCCTCCATGTGACGATGCCAGAAACCGAACCGGAGTACTAGAGTGCATTTGGATGTCAATTCTGAACTCGCATGGGATTGCTAATACAACGGAGAGCTTGACTTTCCCCTTCTGTGTACGTTTGTGTGGAGGCCATGGTGGGCAATGTGTTAAAATCGCGATTCTTCTCAATATCTCAGTTAGCTTTCTCTTCAGGCAGAGAGAGATTCATGAAAATCCATGCATTTCAAGATTCTCCTTTAGAAACAGAACATGAATCATCAACTGTCTTTCAGATCTGGTCTTTCACTGGGCTGCAAACTTGAGTTATAAAAGGTGAATTCTGCCCTCCATGTGACAATGCCGGAAAGCGAACCGGTGTACTAGAGTGCATTTGGATGTCAATTCTGAACTCGCATGGGATTGCTAATACAACGGAGAGCTTGACATTCCCCTTCTGTGTACATTTGTGTGGAGGCAATGTTGGGCAAGGTGTTAAAATAGCGATTCTTCTCAATATCTCAGTTAGCCTTCTCTTCAGGCAGAGAGAGATTCATGAAAGTCCATGCATTTCAAGATTCTTCTTTACAACCAGAACATGAATCATCAACTGTCTTTCAGATCTGGTCTTTCACTGGGCTGCAAACTTGAGTTATAAAAGATGAATTCTGCCCTCCATGTGACAATGCCAGAAACCGAACCGGAGTTCTAGAGTGCATTTGGATGTCAATTCTGAACTCGCATGGGATTGCTAATACAACGGAGAGCTTGACATTCCCCTTCTGTGTACATTTGTGTGGAGGCAATGTTGGGCAAGGTGTTAAAATAGCGATTCTTCTCAATATCTCAGTTAGCCTTCTCTTCAGGAAGAGAGTGATTCATGAAAATCCATGCATTTCAAGGTTCTCCTTTACAAGCAGAACATGAATCATCAACTGTCTTTCAGATCTGGTCTTTCACTGGGCCGCAAACCTCAGTTGTAAAAGGTGAATTCTGCCCTCCATGTGACAATGCCAGAAACCGAACCGGAGTACTAGAGTGCATTTGGATGTCAATTCTGAACTCCATGGGATTGCTAATACAACGGAGAGCTTGACTTTCCACTTCTGTGTACGTTTGTGTGGAGGCCATGGTGGGCAATGTGTTAAAATCGCGATTCTTCTCAATATCTCAGTTAGCTTTCTCTTCAGGCAGAGAGAGATTCATGAAAATCCATGCATTTCAAGATTCTCCTTTACAAGCAGAACATGAATCATCAGCTGTCTTTCAGATCTGGTCTTTCACTGGGCTGCAAACTTCAGTTGTAAAAGGTGAATTCTGCCCTCCATGTGACAATGCCAGAAACCGAACCGGTGTACTAGAGTGCATTTGGATGTCAATTCTGAACTGGCATGGGATTGCTAATACAACGGAGAGCTTCACATTCCCCTTCTGTGTACATTTGTGTGGAGGCAATGTTGGGCAAGGTGTTAAAATAGCGATTCTTCTCAATATCTCAGTTAGCTTTCTCTTCAGGCAGAGAGAGATTCATGAAAATCCATGCATTTCAAGATTCTCCTTTACAAGCAGAACATGAATCATCAGCTGTCTTTCAGATCTGGTCTTTCACTGGGCTGCAAACTTCAGTTGTAAAAGGTGAATTCTGCCCTCCATGTGACAATGCCAGAAACCGAACCGGTGTACTAGAGTGCATTTGGATGTCAATTCTGAACTCGCATGGGATTGCTAATACAACGGAGAGCTTCACATTCCCCTTCTGTGTACATTTGTGTGGAGGCAATGTTGGGCAAGGTGTTAAAATAGCGATTCTTCTCAATATCTCAGGTAGCTTTCTCTTCAGGCAGAGAGAGATTCATGAAAATCCATGCATTTCAAGATTCTCTTTACAAGCAGAACATGAATCATCAGCTGTCTTTCAGATCTGGTCTTTCACTGGGCTGCAAACTTCAGTTGTAAAAGGTGAATTCTGCCCTCCATGTGACAATGCCAGAAACCGAACCGGTGTACTAGAGTGCATTTGGATGTCAATTCTGAACTCGCATGGGATTGCTAATACAACGGAGAGCTTCACATTCCCCTTCTGTGTACATTTGTGTGGAGGCAATGTTGGGCAAGGTGTTAAAATAGCGATTCTTCTCAATATCTCAGTTAGCCTTCTCTTCAGGAAGAGAGTGATTCATGAAACTCCATGCATTTCAAGGTTCTCCTTTACAAGCAGAACATGAATCATCAACTGTCTTTCAGATCTGGTCTTTCACTGGGCCGCAAACCTCAGTTGTAAAAGGTGAATTCTGCCCTCCATGTGACGATGCCAGAAACCGAACCGGAGTACTAGAGTGCATTTGGATGTCAATTCTGAACTCGCATGGGATTGCTAATACAACGGAGAGCTTCACATTCCCCTTCTGTGTACATTTGTGTGGAGGCAATGTTGGGCAAGGTGTTAAAATAGCGATTCTTCTCAATATCTCAGTTAGCCTTCTCTTCAGGAAGAGAGTGATTCATGAAAATCCATGCATTTCAAGGTTCTCCTTTACAACCAGAACATTAATCATCAACTGTCTTTCAGATCTGGTCTTTCACTGGGCCGCAAACCTCAGTTGTAAAAGGTGAATTCTGCCCTCCATGTGACGATGCCAGAAACCCAACCGGAGTACTAGAGTGCATTTGGATGTCAATTCTGAACTCGCATGGGATTCCTAATACAACGCACAACTTGACTTTCCCCTTCTGTGTACGTTTGCCAGGAGCCATGTTGGGCAAAGTGTTAAAATAGCGATTCTTCTCAATATCTCAGTTAGCCTTCTCTTCAGGCAGAGAGAGATTCATGAAAGTCCATGCATTTCAAGATTCTCCTTTACAACCAGAACATGAATCATCAACTGTCTTTCAGATCTGGTCTTTCACTGGGCTGCAAACTTGAGTTATAAAAGATGAATTCTGCCCTCCATGTGACAATGCCAGAAACCGAACCGGAGTTCTAGAGTGCATTTGGATGTCAATTCTGAACTCGCATGGGATTGCTAATACAACGGAGAGCTTCACATTCCCCTTCTGTGTACATTTGTGTGGAGGCAATGTTGGGCAAGGTGTTAAAATAGCGATTCTTCTCAATATCTCAGTTAGCCTTCTCTTCAGGAAGAGAGTGATTCATGAAAATCCATGCATTTCAAGGTTCTCCTTTACAAGCAGAACATGAATCATCAACTGTCTTTCAGATCTGGTCTTTCACTGGGCCGCAAACCTCAGTTGTAAAAGGTGAATTCTGCCCTCCATGTGACAATGCCAGAAACCGAACCGGAGTACTAGAGTGCATTTGGATGTCAATTCTGAACTCCATGGGATTGCTAATACAACGGAGAGCTTGACTTTCCACTTCTGTGTACGTTTGTGTGGAGGCCATGGTGGGCAATGTGTTAAAATCGCGATTCTTCTCAATATCTCAGTTAGCTTTCTCTTCAGGCAGAGAGAGATTCATGAAAATCCATGCATTTCAAGATTCTCCTTTACAAGCAGAACATGAATCATCAGCTGTCTTTCAGATCTGGTCTTTCACTGGGCTGCAAACTTCAGTTGTAAAAGGTGAATTCTGCCCTCCATGTGACAATGCCAGAAACCGAACCGGTGTACTAGAGTGCATTTGGATGTCAATTCTGAACTGGCATGGGATTGCTAATACAACGGAGAGCTTCACATTCCCCTTCTGTGTACATTTGTGTGGAGGCAATGTTGGGCAAGGTGTTAAAATAGCGATTCTTCTCAATATCTCAGTTAGCTTTCTCTTCAGGCAGAGAGAGATTCATGAAAATCCATGCATTTCAAGATTCTCCTTTACAAGCAGAACATGAATCATCAGCTGTCTTTCAGATCTGGTCTTTCACTGGGCTGCAAACTTCAGTTGTAAAAGGTGAATTCTGCCCTCCATGTGACAATGCCAGAAACCGAACCGGTGTACTAGAGTGCATTTGGATGTCAATTCTGAACTCGCATGGGATTGCTAATACAACGGAGAGCTTCACATTCCCCTTCTGTGTACATTTGTGTGGAGGCAATGTTGGGCAAGGTGTTAAAATAGCGATTCTCCTCAATATCTCAGGTAGCTTTCTCTTCAGGCAGAGAGAGATTCATGAAAATCCATGCATTTCAAGATTCTCTTTACAAGCAGAACATGAATCATCAGCTGTCTTTCAGATCTGGTCTTTCACTGGGCTGCAAACTTCAGTTGTAAAAGGTGAATTCTGCCCTCCATGTGACAATGCCAGAAACCGAACCGGTGTACTAGAGTGCATTTGGATGTCAATTCTGAACTCGCATGGGATTGCTAATACAACGGAGAGCTTCACATTCCCCTTCTGTGTACATTTGTGTGGAGGCAATGTTGGGCAAGGTGTTAAAATAGCGATTCTTCTCAATATCTCAGTTAGCCTTCTCTTCAGGAAGAGAGTGATTCATGAAACTCCATGCATTTCAAGGTTCTCCTTTACAAGCAGAACATGAATCATCAACTGTCTTTCAGATCTGGTCTTTCACTGGGCCGCAAACCTCAGTTGTAAAAGGTGAATTCTGCCCTCCATGTGACGATGCCAGAAACCGAACCGGAGTACTAGAGTGCATTTGGATGTCAATTCTGAACTCGCATGGGATTGCTAATACAACGGAGAGCTTCACATTCCCCTTCTGTGTACATTTGTGTGGAGGCAATGTTGGGCAAGGTGTTAAAATAGCGATTCTTCTCAATATCTCAGTTAGCCTTCTCTTCAGGAAGAGAGTGATTCATGAAAATCCATGCATTTCAAGGTTCTCCTTTACAAGCAGAACATTAATCATCAACTGTCTTTCAGATCTGGTCTTTCACTGGGCCGCAAACCTCAGTTGTAAAAGGTGAATTCTGCCCTCCATGTGACGATGCCAGAAACCCAACCGGAGTACTAGAGTGCATTTGGATGTCAATTCTGAACTCGCATGGGATTCCTAATACAACGCACAACTTGACTTTCCCCTTCTGTGTACGTTTGCCAGGAGCCATGTTGGGCAAAGTGTTAAAATAGCGATTCTTCTCAATATCTCAGTTAGCCTTCTCTTCAGGCAGAGAGAGATTCATGAAAGTCCATGCATTTCAAGATTCTCCTTTACAACCAGAACATGAATCATCAACTGTCTTTCAGATCTGGTCTTTCACTGGGCTGCAAACTTGAGTTATAAAAGATGAATTCTGCCCTCCATGTGACAATGCCAGAAACCGAACCGGAGTTCTAGAGTGCATTTGGATGTCAATTCTGAACTCGCATGGGATTGCTAATACAACGGAGAGCTTCACATTCCCCTTCTGTGTACATTTGTGTGGAGGCAATGTTGGGCAAGGTGTTAAAATAGCGATTCTTCTCAATATCTCAGTTAGCCTTCTTTCAGGAAGAGAGTGATTCATGAAAATCCATGCATTTCAAGGTTCTCCTTTACAAGCAGAACATGAATCATCAACTGTCTTTCAGATCTGGTCTTTCACTGGGCCGCAAACCTCAGTTGTAAAAGGTGAATTCTGCCCTCCATGTGACGATGCCAGAAACCGAACCGGAGTACTAGAGTGCATTTGGATGTCAATTCTGAACTCGCATGGGATTGCTAATACAACGGAGAGCTTGACTTTCCCCTTCTGTGTACGTTTGTGTGGAGGCCATGGTGGGCAATGTGTTAAAATCGCGATTCTTCTCAATATCTCAGTTAGCTTTCTCTTCAGGCAGAGAGAGATTCATGAAAATCCATGCATTTCAAGATTCTCCTTTAGAAACAGAACATGAATCATCAACTGTCTTTCAGATCTGGTCTTTCACTGGGCTGCAAACTTGAGTTATAAAAGGTGAATTCTGCCCTCCATGTGACAATGCCGGAAAGCGAACCGGTGTACTAGAGTGCATTTGGATGTCAATTCTGAACTCGCATGGGATTGCTAATACAACGGAGAGCTTGACATTCCCCTTCTGTGTACATTTGTGTGGAGGCAATGTTGGGCAAGGTGTTAAAATAGCGATTCTTCTCAATATCTCAGTTAGCCTTCTCTTCAGGCAGAGAGAGATTCATGAAAGTCCATGCATTTCAAGATTCTCCTTTACAACCAGAACATGAATCATCAACTGTCTTTCAGATCTGGTCTTTCACTGGGCTGCAAACTTGAGTTATAAAAGATGAATTCTGCCCTCCATGTGACAATGCCAGAAACCGAACCGGAGTTCTAGAGTGCATTTGGATGTCAATTCTGAACTCGCATGGGATTGCTAATACAACGGAGAGCTTGACATTCCCATTCTGTGTACATTTGTGTGGAGGCAATGTTGGGCAAGGTGTTAAAATAGCGATTCTTCTCAATATCTCAGTTAGCCTTCTCTTCAGGAAGAGAGTGATTCATGAAAATCCATGCATTTCAAGGTTCTCCTTTACAAGCAGAACATGAATCATCAACTGTCTTTCAGATCTGGTCTTTCACTGGGCCGCAAACCTCAGTTGTAAAAGGTGAATTCTGCCCTCCATGTGACAATGCCAGAAACCGAACCGGAGTACTAGAGTGCATTTGGATGTCAATTCTGAACTCCATGGGATTGCTAATACAACGGAGAGCTTGACTTTCCACTTCTGTGTACGTTTGTGTGGAGGCCATGGTGGGCAATGTGTTAAAATCGCGATTCTTCTCAATATCTCAGTTAGCTTTCTCTTCAGGCAG
Organism: Candoia aspera; assembly: GCF_035149785.1. Taxonomy (NCBI): domain Eukaryota; kingdom Metazoa; phylum Chordata; class Lepidosauria; order Squamata; family Candoiidae; genus Candoia; species Candoia aspera. The sequence goes on along the minus strand of NC_086166.1, from coordinate 16,694,248 downwards.
AGAGAGATTCATGAAAATCCATGCATTTCAAGATTCTCCTTTACAAGCAGAACATGAATCATCAGCTGTCTTTCAGATCTGGTCTTTCACTGGGCTGCAAACTTCAGTTGTAAAAGGTGAATTCTGCCCTCCATGTGACAATGCCAGAAACCGAACCGGTGTACTAGAGTGCATTTGGATGTCAATTCTGAACTGGCATGGGATTGCTAATACAACGGAGAGCTTCACATTCCCCTTCTGTGTACATTTGTGTGGAGGCAATGTTGGGCAAGGTGTTAAAATAGCGATTCTTCTCAATATCTCAGTTAGCTTTCTCTTCAGGCAGAGAGAGATTCATGAAAATCCATGCATTTCAAGATTCTCCTTTACAAGCAGAACATGAATCATCAGCTGTCTTTCAGATCTGGTCTTTCACTGGGCTGCAAACTTCAGTTGTAAAAGGTGAATTCTGCCCTCCATGTGACAATGCCAGAAACCGAACCGGTGTACTAGAGTGCATTTGGATGTCAATTCTGAACTCGCATGGGATTGCTAATACAACGGAGAGCTTCACATTCCCCTTCTGTGTACATTTGTGTGGAGGCAATGTTGGGCAAGGTGTTAAAATAGCGATTCTTCTCAATATCTCAGGTAGCTTTCTCTTCAGGCAGAGAGAGATTCATGAAAATCCATGCATTTCAAGATTCTCCTTTACAAGCAGAACATGAATCATCAGCTGTCTTTCAGATCTGGTCTTTCACTGGGCTGCAAACTTCAGTTGTAAAAGGTGAATTCTGCCCTCCATGTGACAATGCCAGAAACCGAACCGGTGTACTAGAGTGCATTTGGATGTCAATTCTGAACTCGCATGGGATTGCTAATACAACGGAGAGCTTCACATTCCCCTTCTGTGTACATTTGTGTGGAGGCAATGTTGGGCAAGGTGTTAAAATAGCGATTCTTCTCAATATCTCAGTTAGCCTTCTCTTCAGGAAGAGAGTGATTCATGAAACTCCATGCATTTCAAGGTTCTCCTTTACAAGCAGAACATGAATCATCAACTGTCTTTCAGATCTGGTCTTTCACTGGGCCGCAAACCTCAGTTGTAAAAGGTGAATTCTGCCCTCCATGTGACGATGCCAGAAACCGAACCGGAGTACTAGAGTGCATTTGGATGTCAATTCTGAACTCGCATGGGATTGCTAATACAACGGAGAGCTTGACATTCCCCTTCTGTGTACATTTGTGTGGAGGCAATGTTGGGCAAGGTGTTAAAATAGCGATTCTTCTCAATATCTCAGTTAGCCTTCTCTTCAGGAAGAGAGTGATTCATGAAAATCCATGCATTTCAAGGTTCTCCTTTACAAGCAGAACATGAATCATCAACTGTCTTTCAGATCTGGTCTTTCACTGGGCCGCAAACCTCAGTTGTAAAAGGTGAATTCTGCCCTCCATGTGACGATGCCAGAAACCCAACCGGAGTACTAGAGTGCATTTGGATGTCAATTCTGAACTCGCATGGGATTCCTAATACAACGCACAACTTGACTTTCCCCTTCTGTGTACGTTTGCCAGGAGCCATGTTGGGCAAAGTGTTAAAATAGCGATTCTTCTCAATATCTCAGTTAGCCTTCTCTTCAGGCAGAGAGAGATTCATGAAAGTCCATGCATTTCAAGATTCTCCTTTACAACCAGAACATGAATCATCAACTGTCTTTCAGATCTGGTCTTTCACTGGGCTGCAAACTTGAGTTATAAAAGATGAATTCTGCCCTCCATGTGACAATGCCAGAAACCGAACCGGAGTTCTAGAGTGCATTTGGATGTCAATTCTGAACTCGCATGGGATTGCTAATACAACGGAGAGCTTCACATTCCCCTTCTGTGTACATTTGTGTGGAGGCAATGTTGGGCAAGGTGTTAAAATAGCGATTCTTCTCAATATCTCAGTTAGCCTTCTCTTCAGGAAGAGAGTGATTCATGAAACTCCATGCATTTCAAGGTTCTCCTTTACAAGCAGAACATGAATCATCAACTGTCTTTCAGATCTGGTCTTTCACTGGGCTGCAAACTTGAGTTATAAAAGATGAATTCTGCCCTCCATGTGACAATGCCAGAAACCGAACCGGAGTTCTAGAGTGCATTTGGATGTCAATTCTGAACTCGCATGGGATTGCTAATACAACGGAGAGCTTGACATTCCCCTTCTGTGTACATTTGTGTGGAGGCAATGTTGGGCAAGGTGTTAAAATAGCGATTCTTCTCAATATCTCAGTTAGCCTTCTCTTCAGGAAGAGAGTGATTCATGAAAATCCATGCATTTCAAGGTTCTCCTTTACAAGCAGAACATGAATCATCAACTGTCTTTCAGATCTGGTCTTTCACTGGGCCGCAAACCTCAGTTGTAAAAGGTGAATTCTGCCCTCCATGTGACGATGCCAGAAACCGAACCGGAGTACTAGAGTGCATTTGGATGTCAATTCTGAACTCGCATGGGATTCCTAATACAACGCACAACTTGACTTTCCCCTTCTGTGTACGTTTGCCAGGAGCCATGTTGGGCAAGGTGTTAAAATAGCGATTCTTCTCAATATCTCAGTTAGCCTTCTCTTCAGGCAGAGAGAGATTCATGAAAGTCCATGCATTTCAAGATTCTCCTTTACAACCAGAACATGAATCATCAACTGTCTTTCAGATCTGGTCTTTCACTGGGCTGCAAACTTGAGTTATAAAAGATGAATTCTGCCCTCCATGTGACAATGCCAGAAACCGAACCGGAGTTCTAGAGTGCATTTGGATGTCAATTCTGAACTCGCATGGGATTGCTAATACAACGGAGAGCTTGACATTCCCCTTCTGTGTACATTTGTGTGGAGGCAATGTTGGGCAAGGTGTTAAAATAGCGATTCTTCTCAATATCTCAGTTAGCCTTCTCTTCAGGAAGAGAGTGATTCATGAAAATCCATGCATTTCAAGGTTCTCCTTTACAAGCAGAACATGAATCATCAACTGTCTTTCAGATCTGGTCTTTCACTGGGCCGCAAACCTCAGTTGTAAAAGGTGAATTCTGCCCTCCATGTGACGATGCCAGAAACCGAACCGGAGTACTAGAGTGCATTTGGATGTCAATTCTGAACTCGCATGGGATTCCTAATACAACGCACAACTTGACTTTCCCCTTCTGTGTACGTTTGCCAGGAGCCATGTTGGGCAAGGTGTTAAAATAGCGATTCTTCTCAATATCTCAGTTAGCCTTCTCTTCAGGCAGAGAGAGATTCATGAAAGTCCATGCATTTCAAGATTCTCCTTTACAACCAGAACATGAATCATCAACTGTCTTTCAGATCTGGTCTTTCACTGGGCTGCAAACTTGAGTTATAAAAGATGAATTCTGCCCTCCATGTGACAATGCCAGAAACCGAACCGGAGTTCTAGAGTGCATTTGGATGTCAATTCTGAACTCGCATGGGATTGCTAATACAACGGAGAGCTTGACATTCCCCTTCTGTGTACATTTGTGTGGAGGCAATGTTGGGCAAGGTGTTAAAATAGCGATTCTTCTCAATATCTCAGTTAGCCTTCTCTTCAGGAAGAGAGTGATTCATGAAAATCCATGCATTTCAAGGTTCTCCTTTACAAGCAGAACATGAATCATCAACTGTCTTTCAGATCTGGTCTTTCACTGGGCCGCAAACCTCAGTTGTAAAAGGTGAATTCTGCCCTCCATGTGACGATGCCAGAAACCCAACCGGAGTACTAGAGTGCATTTGGATGTCAATTCTGAACTCGCATGGGATTCCTAATAGAACGCACAACTTGACTTTCCCCTTCTGTGTACGTTTGCCAGGAGCCATGTTGGGCAAAGTGTTAAAATAGCGATTCTTCTCAATATCTCAGTTAGCCTTCTCTTCAGGCAGAGAGAGATTCATGAAAGTCCATGCATTTCAAGATTCTCCTTTACAACCAGAACATGAATCATCAACTGTCTTTCAGATCTGGTCTTTCACTGGGCTGCAAACTTGAGTTATAAAAGATGAATTCTGCCCTCCATGTGACAATGCCAGAAACCGAACCGGAGTTCTAGAGTGCATTTGGATGTCAATTCTGAACTCGCATGGGATTGCTAATACAACGGAGAGCTTCACATTCCCCTTCTGTGTACATTTGTGTGGAGGCAATGTTGGGCAAGGTGTTAAAATAGCGATTCTTCTCAATATCTCAGTTAGCCTTCTCTTCAGGAAGAGAGTGATTCATGAAACTCCATGCATTTCAAGGTTCTCCTTTACAAGCAGAACATGAATCATCAACTGTCTTTCAGATCTGGTCTTTCACTGGGCTGCAAACTTGAGTTATAAAAGATGAATTCTGCCCTCCATGTGACAATGCCAGAAACCGAACCGGAGTTCTAGAGTGCATTTGGATGTCAATTCTGAACTCGCATGGGATTGCTAATAGAACGGAGAGCTTCACATTCCCCTTCTGTGTACATTTGTGTGGAGGCAATGTTGGGCAAGGTGTTAAAATAGCGATTCTTCTCAATATCTCAGTTAGCCTTCTCTTCAGGAAGAGAGTGATTCATGAAAATCCATGCATTTCAAGGTTCTCCTTTACAAGCAGAACATGAATCATCAACTGTCTTTCAGATCTGGTCTTTCACTGGGCCGCAAACCTCAGTTGTAAAAGGTGAATTCTGCCCTCCATGTGTCGATGCCAGAAACTGAACCGGAGTACTAGAGTGCATTTGGATGTCAATTCTGAACTCGCATGGGATTCCTAATACAACGCACAACTTGACTTTCCCCTTCTGTGTACGTTTGCCAGGAGCCATGTTGGGCAAGGTGTTAAAATAGCGATTCTTCTCAATATCTCAGTTAGCCTTCTCTTCAGGCAGAGAGAGATTCATGAAAGTCCATGCATTTCATGATTCTCCTTTACAACCAGAACATGAATCATCAACTGTCTTTCAGATCTGGTCTTTCACTGGGCTGCAAACTTGAGTTATAAAAGATGAATTCTGCCCTCCATGTGACAATGCCAGAAACCGAACCGGAGTTCTAGAGTGCATTTGGATGTCAATTCTGAACTCGCATGGGATTGCTAATACAACGGAGAGCTTGACATTCCCCTTCTGTGTACATTTGTGTGGAGGCAATGTTGGGCAAGGTGTTAAAATAGCGATTCTTCTCAATATCTCAGTTAGCCTTCTCTTCAGGAAGAGAGTGATTCATGAAAATCCATGCATTTCAAGGTTCTCCTTTACAAGCAGAACATGAATCATCAACTGTCTTTCAGATCTGGTCTTTCACTGGGCCGCAAACCTCAGTTGTAAAAGGTGAATTCTGCCCTCCATGTGACGATGCCAGAAACCGAACCGGAGTACTAGAGTGCATTTGGATGTCAATTCTGAACTCGCATGGGATTCCTAATACAACGCACAACTTGACTTTCCCCTTCTGTGTACGTTTGCCAGGAGCCATGTTGGGCAAGGTGTTAAAATAGCGATTCTTCTCAATATCTCAGTTAGCCTTCTCTTCAGGCAGAGAGAGATTCATGAAAGTCCATGCATTTCAAGATTCTCCTTTACAACCAGAACATGAATCATCAACTGTCTTTCAGATCTGGTCTTTCACTGGGCTGCAAACTTGAGTTATAAAAGATGAATTCTGCCCTCCATGTGACAATGCCAGAAACCGAACCGGAGTTCTAGAGTGCATTTGGATGTCAATTCTGAACTCGCATGGGATTGCTAATACAACGGAGAGCTTGACATTCCCCTTCTGTGTACATTTGTGTGGAGGCAATGTTGGGCAAGGTGTTAAAATAGCGATTCTTCTCAATATCTCAGTTAGCCTTCTCTTCAGGAAGAGAGTGATTCATGAAAATCCATGCATTTCAAGGTTCTCCTTTACAAGCAGAACATGAATCATCAACTGTCTTTCAGATCTGGTCTTTCACTGGGCCGCAAACCTCAGTTGTAAAAGGTGAATCCTGCCCTCCATGTGACGATGCCAGAAACCGAACCGGAGTACTAGAGTGCATTTGGATGTCAATTCTGAACTCGCATGGGATTCCTAATACAACGCACAACTTGACTTTCCCCTTCTGTGTACGTTTGCCAGGAGCCATGTTGGGCAAGGTGTTAAAATAGCGATTCTTCTCAATATCTCAGTTAGCCTTCTCTTCAGGCAGAGAGAGATTCATGAAAGTCCATGCATTTCAAGATTCTCCTTTACAACCAGAACATGAATCATCAACTGTCTTTCAGATCTGGTCTTTCACTGGGCTGCAAACTTGAGTTATAAAAGATGAATTCTGCCCTCCATGTGACAATGCCAGAAACCGAACCGGAGTTCTAGAGTGCATTTGGATGTCAATTCTGAACTCGCATGGGATTGCTAATACAACGGAGAGCTTGACATTCCCCTTCTGTGTACATTTGTGTGGAGGCAATGTTGGGCAAGGTGTTAAAATAGCGATTCTTCTCAATATCTCAGTTAGCCTTCTCTTCAGGAAGAGAGTGATTCATGAAAATCCATGCATTTCAAGGTTCTCCTTTACAAGCAGAACATGAATCATCAACTGTCTTTCAGATCTGGTCTTTCACTGGGCCGCAAACCTCAGTTGTAAAAGGTGAATTCTGCCCTCCATGTGACGATGCCAGAAACCGAACCGGAGTACTAGAGTGCATTTGGATGTCAATTCTGAACTCGCATGGGATTCCTAATACAACGCACAACTTGACTTTCCCCTTCTGTGTACGTTTGCCAGGAGCCATGTTGGGCAAGGTGTTAAAATAGCGATTCTTCTCAATATCTCAGTTAGCCTTCTCTTCAGGCAGAGAGAGATTCATGAAAGTCCATGCATTTCAAGATTCTCCTTTACAACCAGAACATGAATCATCAACTGTCTTTCAGATCTGGTCTTTCACTGGGCTGCAAACTTGAGTTATAAAAGGTGAATTCTGCCCTCCATGTGACAATGCCAGAAACCGAACCGGTGTACTAGAGTGCATTTGGATGTCAATTCTGAACTCGCATGGGATTGCTAATACAACGGAGAGCTTGACATTCCCCTTCTGTGTACATTTGTGTGGAGGCAATGTTGGGCAAGGTGTTAAAATAGCGATTCTTCTCAATATCTCAGTTAGCTTTCTCTTCAGGCAGAGAGAGATTCATGAAAATCCATGCATTTCAAGATTCTCCTTTACAAGCAGAACATGAATCATCAGCTGTCTTTCAGATCTGGTCTTTCACTGGGCTGCAAACTTCAGTTGTAAAAGGTGAATTCTGCCCTCCATGTGACAATGCCAGAAACCGAACCGGAGTACTAGAGTGCATTTGGATGTCAATTCTGAACTCGCATGGGATTGCTAATACAACGGAGAGCTTGACATTCCCCTTCTCTGTACATTTGTGTGGAGGCAATGTTGGGCAAGGTGTTAAAATAGCGATTCTTCTCAATATCTCAGTTAGCCTTCTCTTCAGGAAGAGAGTGATTCATGAAAATCCATGCATTTCAAGGTTCTCCTTTACAAGCAGAACATTAATCATCAACTGTCTTTCAGATCTGGTCTTTCACTGGGCCGCAAACCTCAGTTGTAAAAGGTGAATTCTGCCCTCCATGTGACGATGCCAGAAACCCAACCGGAGTACTAGAGTGCATTTGGATGTCAATTCTGAACTCGCATGGGATTGCTAATACAACGGAGAGCTTGACATTCCCCTTCTGTGTACATTTGTGTGGAGGCAATGTTGGGCAAGGTGTTAAAATAGCGATTCTTCTCAATATCTCAGTTAGCCTTCTCTTCAGGAAGAGAGTGATTCATGAAAATCCATGCATTTCAAGGTTCTCCTTTACAACCAGAACATGAATCATCAACTGTCTTTCAGATCTGGTCTTTCACTGGGCTGCAAACTTGAGTTATAAAAGGTGAATTCTGCCCTCCATGTGACAATGCCAGAAACCGAACCGGTGTACTAGAGTGCATTTGGATGTCAATTCTGAACTCGCATGGGATTGCTAATACAACGGAGAGCTTGACATTCCCCTTCTGTGTACATTTGTGTGGAGGCAATGTTGGGCAAGGTGTTAAAATAGCGATTCTTCTCAATATCTCAGTTAGCTTTCTCTTCAGGCAGAGAGAGATTCATGAAAATCCATGCATTTCAAGATTCTCCTTTACAAGCAGAACATGAATCATCAGCTGTCTTTCAGATCTGGTCTTTCACTGGGCTGCAAACTTCAGTTGTAAAAGGTGAATTCTGCCCTCCATGTGACAATGCCAGAAACCGAACCGGAGTACTAGAGTGCATTTGGATGTCAATTCTGAACTCGCATGGGATTGCTAATACAACGGAGAGCTTGACATTCCCCTTCTCTGTACATTTGTGTGGAGGCAATGTTGGGCAAGGTGTTAAAATAGCGATTCTTCTCAATATCTCAGTTAGCCTTCTCTTCAGGAAGAGAGTGATTCATGAAAATCCATGCATTTCAAGGTTCTCCTTTACAAGCAGAACATTAATCATCAACTGTCTTTCAGATCTGGTCTTTCACTGGGCCGCAAACCTCAGTTGTAAAAGGTGAATTCTGCCCTCCATGTGACGATGCCAGAAACCCAACCGGAGTACTAGAGTGCATTTGGATGTCAATTCTGAACTCGCATGGGATTCCTAATACAACGCACAACTTGACTTTCCCCTTCTGTGTACGTTTGCCAGGAGCCATGTTGGGCAAAGTGTTAAAATAGCGATTCTTCTCAATATCTCAGTTAGCCTTCTCTTCAGGCAGAGAGAGATTCATGAAAGTCCATGCATTTCAAGATTCTCCTTTACAACCAGAACATGAATCATCAACTGTCTTTCAGATCTGGTCTTTCACTGGGCTGCAAACTTGAGTTATAAAAGATGAATTCTGCCCTCCATGTGACAATGCCAGAAACCGAACCGGAGTTCTAGAGTGCATTTGGATGTCAATTCTGAACTCGCATGGGATTGCTAATACAACGGAGAGCTTCACATTCCCCTTCTGTGTACATTTGTGTGGAGGCAATGTTGGGCAAGGTGTTAAAATAGCGATTCTTCTCAATATCTCAGTTAGCCTTCTCTTCAGGAAGAGAGTGATTCATGAAACTCCATGCATTTCAAGGTTCTCCTTTACAAGCAGAACATGAATCATCAACTGTCTTTCAGATCTGGTCTTTCACTGGGCTGCAAACTTGAGTTATAAAAGATGAATTCTGCCCTCCATGTGACAATGCCAGAAACCGAACCGGAGTTCTAGAGTGCATTTGGATGTCAATTCTGAACTCGCATGGGATTGCTAATACAACGGAGAGCTTCACATTCCCCTTCTGTGTACATTTGTGTGGAGGCAATGTTGGGCAAGGTGTTAAAATAGCGATTCTTCTCAATATCTCAGTTAGCCTTCTCTTCAGGAAGAGAGTGATTCATGAAAATCCATGCATTTCAAGGTTCTCCTTTACAAGCAGAACATGAATCATCAACTGTCTTTCAGATCTGGTCTTTCACTGGGCCGCAAACCTCAGTTGTAAAAGGTGAATTCTGCCCTCCATGTGACGATGCCAGAAACCGAACCGGAGTACTAGAGTGCATTTGGATGTCAATTCTGAACTCGCATGGGATTCCTAATACAACGCACAACTTGACTTTCCCCTTCTGTGTACGTTTGCCAGGAGCCATGTTGGGCAAGGTGTTAAAATAGCGATTCTTCTCAATATCTCAGTTAGCCTTCTCTTCAGGCAGAGAGAGATTCATGAAAGTCCATGCATTTCAAGATTCTCCTTTACAACCAGAACATGAATCATCAACTGTCTTTCAGATCTGGTCTTTCACTGGGCTGCAAACTTGAGTTATAAAAGATGAATTCTGCCCTCCATGTGACAATGCCAGAAACCGAACCGTAGTTCTAGAGTGCATTTGGATGTCAATTCTGAACTCGCATGGGATTGCTAATACAACGGAGAGCTTGACATTCCCCTTCTGTGTACATTTGTGTGGAGGCAATGTTGGGCAAGGTGTTAAAATAGCGATTCTTGTCAATATCTCAGTTAGCCTTCTCTTCAGGAAGAGAGTGATTCATGAAAATCCATGCATTTCAAGGTTCTCCTTTACAAGCAGAACATGAATCATCAACTGTCTTTCAGATCTGGTCTTTCACTGGGCCGCAAACCTCAGTTGTAAAAGGTGAATTCTGCCCTCCATGTGACGATGCCAGAAACCGAACCGGAGTACTAGAGTGCATTTGGATGTCAATTCTGAACTCGCATGGGATTCCTAATACAACGCACAACTTGACTTTCCCCTTCTGTGTACGTTTGCCAGGAGCCATGTTGGGCAAGGTGTTAAAATAGCGATTCTTCTCAATATCTCAGTTAGCCTTCTCTTCAGGCAGAGAGAGATTCATGAAAGTCCATGCATTTCAAGATTCTCCTTTACAACCAGAACATGAATCATCAACTGTCTTTCAGATCTGGTCTTTCACTGGGCTGCAAACTTGAGTTATAAAAGATGAATTCTGCCCTCCATGTGACAATGCCAGAAACCGAACCGTAGTTCTAGAGTGCATTTGGATGTCAATTCTGAACTCGCATGGGATTGCTAATACAACGGAGAGCTTGACATTCCCCTTCTGTGTACATTTGTGTGGAGGCAATGTTGGGCAAGGTGTTAAAATAGCGATTCTTGTCAATATCTCAGTTAGCCTTCTCTTCAGGAAGAGAGTGATTCATGAAAATCCATGCATTTCAAGGTTCTCCTTTACAAGCAGAACATGAATCATCAACTGTCTTTCAGATCTGGTCTTTCACTGGGCCGCAAACCTCAGTTGTAAAAGGTGAATTCTGCCCTCCATGTGACGATGCCAGAAACCGAACCGGAGTACTAGAGTGCATTTGGATGTCAATTCTGAACTCGCATGGGATTCCTAATACAACGCACAACTTGACTTTCCCCTTCTGTGTACGTTTGCCAGGAGCCATGTTGGGCAAGGTGTTAAAATAGCGATTCTTCTCAATATCTCAGTTAGCCTTCTCTTCAGGCAGAGAGAGATTCATGAAAGTCCATGCATTTCAAGATTCTCCTTTACAACCAGAACATGAATCATCAACTGTCTTTCAGATCTGGTCTTTCACTGGGCTGCAAACTTGAGTTATAAAAGATGAATTCTGCCCTCCATGTGACAATGCCAGAAACCGAACCGGAGTTCTAGAGTGCATTTGGATGTCAATTCTGAACTCGCATGGGATTGCTAATACAACGGAGAGCTTGACATTCCCCTTCTGTGTACATTTGTGTGGAGGCAATGTTGGGCAAGGTGTTAAAATAGCGATTCTTCTCAATATCTCAGTTAGCCTTCTCTTCAGGAAGAGAGTGATTCATGAAAATCCATGCATTTCAAGGTTCTCCTTTACAAGCAGAACATGAATCATCAACTGTCTTTCAGATCTGGTCTTTCACTGGGCCGCAAACCTCAGTTGTAAAAGGTGAATTCTGCCCTCCATGTGACGATGCCAGAAACCGAACCGGAGTACTAGAGTGCATTTGGATGTCAATTCTGAACTCGCATGGGATTCCTAATACAACGCACAACTTGACTTTCCCCTTCTGTGTACGTTTGCCAGGAGCCATGTTGGGCAAGGTGTTAAAATAGCGATTCTTCTCAATATCTCAGTTAGCCTTCTCTTCAGGCAGAGAGAGATTCATGAAAGTCCATGCATTTCAAGATTCTCCTTTACAACCAGAACATGAATCATCAACTGTCTTTCAGATCTGGTCTTTCACTGGGCTGCAAACTTGAGTTATAAAAGGTGAATTCTGCCCTCCATGTGACAATGCCAGAAACCGAACCGGTGTACTAGAGTGCATTTGGATGTCAATTCTGAACTCGCATGGGATTGCTAATACAACGGAGAGCTTGACATTCCCCTTCTGTGTACATTTGTGTGGAGGCAATGTTGGGCAAGGTGTTAAAATAGCGATTCTTCTCAATATCTCAGTTAGCTTTCTCTTCAGGCAGAGAGAGATTCATGAAAATCCATGCATTTCAAGATTCTCCTTTACAAGCAGAACATGAATCATCAGCTGTCTTTCAGATCTGGTCTTTCACTGGGCTGCAAACTTCAGTTGTAAAAGGTGAATTCTGCCCTCCATGTGACAATGCCAGAAACCGAACCGGTGTACTAGAGTGCATTTGGATGTCAATTCTGAACTCGCATGGGATTGCTATTACAACGGAGAGCTTCACATTCCCCTTCTGTGTACATTTGTGTGGAGGCAATGTTGGGCAAGGTGTTAAAATAGCGATTCTTCTCAATATCTCAGGTAGCTTTCTCTTCAGGCAGAGAGAGATTCATGAAAATCCATGCATTTCAAGATTCTCCTTTACAAGCAGAACATGAATCATCAGCTGTCTTTCAGATCTGGTCTTTCACTGGGCTGCAAACTTCAGTTGTAAAAGGTGAATTCTGCCCTCCATGTGACAATGCCAGAAACCGAACCGGTGTACTAGAGTGCATTTGGATGTCAATTCTGAACTCGCATGGGATTGCTAATACAACGGAGAGCTTCACATTCCCCTTCTGTGTACATTTGTGTGGAGGCAATGTTGGGCAAGGTGTTAAAATAGCGATTCTTCTCAATATCTCAGTTAGCCTTCTCTTCAGGAAGAGAGTGATTCATGAAACTCCATGCATTTCAAGGTTCTCCTTTACAAGCAGAAAATGAATCATCAGCTGTCTTTCAGATCTGGTCTTTCACTGGGCTGCAAACTTCAGTTGTAAAAGGTGAATTCTGCCCTCCATGTGACAATGCCAGAAACCGAACCGGTGTACTAGAGTGCATTTGGATGTCAATTCTGAACTCGCATGGGATTGCTAATACAACGGAGAGCTTCACATTCCCCTTCTGTGTACATTTGTGTGGAGGCAATGTTGGGCAAGGTGTTAAAATAGCGATTCTTCTCAATATCTCAGGTAGCTTTCTCTTCAGGCAGAGAGAGATTCATGAAAATCCATGCATTTCAAGATTCTCCTTTACAAGCAGAACATGAATCATCAGCTGTCTTTCAGATCTGGTCTTTCACTGGGCTGCAAACTTCAGTTGTAAAAGGTGAATTCTGCCCTCCATGTGACAATGCCAGAAACCGAACCGGTGTACTAGAGTGCATTTGGATGTCAATTCTGAACTCGCATGGGATTGCTAATACAACGGAGAGCTTCACATTCCCCTTCTGTGTACATTTGTGTGGAGGCAATGTTGGGCAAGGTGTTAAAATAGCGATTCTTCTCAATATCTCAGTTAGCCTTCTCTTCAGGAAGAGAGTGATTCATGAAACTCCATGCATTTCAAGGTTCTCCTTTACAAGCAGAACATGAATCATCAACTGTCTTTCAGATCTGGTCTTTCACTGGGCCGCAAACCTCAGTTGTAAAAGGTGAATTCTGCCCTCCATGTGACGATGCCAGAAACCGAACCGGAGTACTAGAGTGCATTTGGATGTCAATTCTGAACTCGCATGGGATTGCTAATACAACGGAGAGCTTGACATTCCCCTTCTGTGTACATTTGTGTGGAGGCAATGTTGGGCAAGGTGTTAAAATAGCGATTCTTCTCAATATCTCAGTTAGCCTTCTCTTCAGGAAGAGAGTGATTCATGAAAATCCATGCATTTCAAGGTTCTCCTTTACAAGCAGAACATGAATCATCAACTGTCTTTCAGATCTGGTCTTTCACTGGGCCGCAAACCTCAGTTGTAAAAGGTGAATTCTGCCCTCCATGTGACGATGCCAGAAACCCAACCGGAGTACTAGAGTGCATTTGGATGTCAATTCTGAACTCGCATGGGATTCCTAATACAACGCACAACTTGACTTTCCCCTTCTGTGTACGTTTGCCAGGAGCCATGTTGGGCAAAGTGTTAAAATAGCGATTCTTCTCAATATCTCAGTTAGCCTTCTCTTCAGGCAGAGAGAGATTCATGAAAGTCCATGCATTTCAAGATTCTCCTTTACAACCAGAACATGAATCATCAACTGTCTTTCAGATCTGGTCTTTCACTGGGCTGCAAACTTGAGTTATAAAAGATGAATTCTGCCCTCCATGTGACAATGCCAGAAACCGAACCGGAGTTCTAGAGTGCATTTGGATGTCAATTCTGAACTCGCATGGGATTGCTAATACAACGGAGAGCTTCACATTCCCCTTCTGTGTACATTTGTGTGGAGGCAATGTTGGGCAAAGTGTTAAAATAGCGATTCTTCTCAATATCTCAGTTAGCCTTCTCTTCAGGAAGAGAGTGATTCATGAAAATCCATGCATTTCAAGGTTCTCCTTTACAAGCAGAACATGAATCATCAACTGTCTTTCAGATCTGGTCTTTCACTGGGCCGCAAACCTCAGTTGTAAAAGGTGAATTCTGCCCTCCATGTGACGATGCCAGAAACCGAACCGGAGTACTAGAGTGCATTTGGATGTCAATTCTGAACTCGCATGGGATTCCTAATACAACGCACAACTTGACTTTCCCCTTCTGTGTACGTTTGCCAGGAGCCATGTTGGGCAAGGTGTTAAAATAGCGATTCTTCTCAATATCTCAGTTAGCCTTCTCTTCAGGCAGAGAGAGATTCATGAAAGTCCATGCATTTCAAGATTCTCCTTTACAACCAGAACATGAATCATCAACTGTCTTTCAGATCTGGTCTTTCACTGGGCTGCAAACTTGAGTTATAAAAGATGAATTCTGCCCTCCATGTGACAATGCCAGAAACCGAACCGTAGTTCTAGAGTGCATTTGGATGTCAATTCTGAACTCGCATGGGATTGCTAATACAACGGAGAGCTTGACATTCCCCTTCTGTGTACATTTGTGTGGAGGCAATGTTGGGCAAGGTGTTAAAATAGCGATTCTTCTCAATATCTCAGTTAGCCTTCTCTTCAGGAAGAGAGTGATTCATGAAAATCCATGCATTTCAAGGTTCTCCTTTACAAGCAGAACATGAATCATCAACTGTCTTTCAGATCTGGTCTTTCACTGGGCCGCAAACCTCAGTTGTAAAAGGTGAATTCTGCCCTCCATGTGACGATGCCAGAAACCGAACCGGAGTACTAGAGTGCATTTGGATGTCAATTCTGAACTCGCATGGGATTCCTAATACAACGCACAACTTGACTTTCCCCTTCTGTGTACGTTTGCCAGGAGCCATGTTGGGCAAGGTGTTAAAATAGCGATTCTTCTCAATATCTCAGTTAGCCTTCTCTTCAGGCAGAGAGAGATTCATGAAAGTCCATGCATTTCAAGATTCTCCTTTACAACCAGAACATGAATCATCAACTGTCTTTCAGATCTGGTCTTTCACTGGGCTGCAAACTTGAGTTATAAAAGATGAATTCTGCCCTCCATGTGACAATGCCAGAAACCGAACCGGAGTTCTAGAGTGCATTTGGATGTCAATTCTGAACTCGCATGGGATTGCTAATACAACGGAGAGCTTGACATTCCCCTTCTGTGTACATTTGTGTGGAGGCAATGTTGGGCAAGGTGTTAAAATAGCGATTCTTCTCAATATCTCAGTTAGCCTTCTCTTCAGGAAGAGAGTGATTCATGAAAATCCATGCATTTCAAGGTTCTCCTTTACAAGCAGAACATGAATCATCAACTGTCTTTCAGATCTGGTCTTTCACTGGGCTGCAAACTTGAGTTATAAAAGATGAATTCTGCCCTCCATGTGACGATGCCAGAAACCGAACCGTAGTTCTAGAGTGCATTTGGATGTCAATTCTGAACTCGCATGGGATTGCTAATACAACGGAGAGCTTCACATTCCCCTTCTGTGTACATTTGTGTGGAGGCAATGTTGGGCAAGGTGTTAAAATAGCGATTCTTCTCAATATCTCAGTTAGCCTTCTCTTCAGGAAGAGAGTGATTCATGAAAATCCATGCATTTCAAGGTTCTCCTTTACAAGCAGAACATGAATCATCAACTGTCTTTCAGATCTGGTCTTTCACTGGGCCGCAAACCTCAGTTGTAAAAGGTGAATTCTGCCCTCCATGTGACGATGCCAGAAACCGAACCGGAGTACTAGAGTGCATTTGGATGTCAATTCTGAACTCGCATGGGATTGCTAATACAACGGAGAGCTTGACTTTCCCCTTCTGTGTACGTTTGTGTGGAGGCCATGGTGGGCAATGTGTTAAAATCGCGATTCTTCTCAATATCTCAGTTAGCTTTCTCTTCAGGCAGAGAGAGATTCATGAAAATCCATGCATTTCAAGATTCTCCTTTAGAAACAGAACATGAATCATCAACTGTCTTTCAGATCTGGTCTTTCACTGGGCTGCAAACTTGAGTTATAAAAGGTGAATTCTGCCCTCCATGTGACAATGCCGGAAAGCGAACCGGTGTACTAGAGTGCATTTGGATGTCAATTCTGAACTCGCATGGGATTGCTAATACAACGGAGAGCTTGACATTCCCCTTCTGTGTACATTTGTGTGGAGGCAATGTTGGGCAAGGTGTTAAAATAGCGATTCTTCTCAATATCTCAGTTAGCCTTCTCTTCAGGCAGAGAGAGATTCATGAAAGTCCATGCATTTCAAGATTCTTCTTTACAACCAGAACATGAATCATCAACTGTCTTTCAGATCTGGTCTTTCACTGGGCTGCAAACTTGAGTTATAAAAGATGAATTCTGCCCTCCATGTGACAATGCCAGAAACCGAACCGGAGTTCTAGAGTGCATTTGGATGTCAATTCTGAACTCGCATGGGATTGCTAATACAACGGAGAGCTTGACATTCCCCTTCTGTGTACATTTGTGTGGAGGCAATGTTGGGCAAGGTGTTAAAATAGCGATTCTTCTCAATATCTCAGTTAGCCTTCTCTTCAGGAAGAGAGTGATTCATGAAAATCCATGCATTTCAAGGTTCTCCTTTACAAGCAGAACATGAATCATCAACTGTCTTTCAGATCTGGTCTTTCACTGGGCCGCAAACCTCAGTTGTAAAAGGTGAATTCTGCCCTCCATGTGACAATGCCAGAAACCGAACCGGAGTACTAGAGTGCATTTGGATGTCAATTCTGAACTCCATGGGATTGCTAATACAACGGAGAGCTTGACTTTCCACTTCTGTGTACGTTTGTGTGGAGGCCATGGTGGGCAATGTGTTAAAATCGCGATTCTTCTCAATATCTCAGTTAGCTTTCTCTTCAGGCAGAGAGAGATTCATGAAAATCCATGCATTTCAAGATTCTCCTTTACAAGCAGAACATGAATCATCAGCTGTCTTTCAGATCTGGTCTTTCACTGGGCTGCAAACTTCAGTTGTAAAAGGTGAATTCTGCCCTCCATGTGACAATGCCAGAAACCGAACCGGTGTACTAGAGTGCATTTGGATGTCAATTCTGAACTGGCATGGGATTGCTAATACAACGGAGAGCTTCACATTCCCCTTCTGTGTACATTTGTGTGGAGGCAATGTTGGGCAAGGTGTTAAAATAGCGATTCTTCTCAATATCTCAGTTAGCTTTCTCTTCAGGCAGAGAGAGATTCATGAAAATCCATGCATTTCAAGATTCTCCTTTACAAGCAGAACATGAATCATCAGCTGTCTTTCAGATCTGGTCTTTCACTGGGCTGCAAACTTCAGTTGTAAAAGGTGAATTCTGCCCTCCATGTGACAATGCCAGAAACCGAACCGGTGTACTAGAGTGCATTTGGATGTCAATTCTGAACTCGCATGGGATTGCTAATACAACGGAGAGCTTCACATTCCCCTTCTGTGTACATTTGTGTGGAGGCAATGTTGGGCAAGGTGTTAAAATAGCGATTCTTCTCAATATCTCAGGTAGCTTTCTCTTCAGGCAGAGAGAGATTCATGAAAATCCATGCATTTCAAGATTCTCTTTACAAGCAGAACATGAATCATCAGCTGTCTTTCAGATCTGGTCTTTCACTGGGCTGCAAACTTCAGTTGTAAAAGGTGAATTCTGCCCTCCATGTGACAATGCCAGAAACCGAACCGGTGTACTAGAGTGCATTTGGATGTCAATTCTGAACTCGCATGGGATTGCTAATACAACGGAGAGCTTCACATTCCCCTTCTGTGTACATTTGTGTGGAGGCAATGTTGGGCAAGGTGTTAAAATAGCGATTCTTCTCAATATCTCAGTTAGCCTTCTCTTCAGGAAGAGAGTGATTCATGAAACTCCATGCATTTCAAGGTTCTCCTTTACAAGCAGAACATGAATCATCAACTGTCTTTCAGATCTGGTCTTTCACTGGGCCGCAAACCTCAGTTGTAAAAGGTGAATTCTGCCCTCCATGTGACGATGCCAGAAACCGAACCGGAGTACTAGAGTGCATTTGGATGTCAATTCTGAACTCGCATGGGATTGCTAATACAACGGAGAGCTTCACATTCCCCTTCTGTGTACATTTGTGTGGAGGCAATGTTGGGCAAGGTGTTAAAATAGCGATTCTTCTCAATATCTCAGTTAGCCTTCTCTTCAGGAAGAGAGTGATTCATGAAAATCCATGCATTTCAAGGTTCTCCTTTACAAGCAGAACATTAATCATCAACTGTCTTTCAGATCTGGTCTTTCACTGGGCCGCAAACCTCAGTTGTAAAAGGTGAATTCTGCCCTCCATGTGACGATGCCAGAAACCCAACCGGAGTACTAGAGTGCATTTGGATGTCAATTCTGAACTCGCATGGGATTCCTAATACAACGCACAACTTGACTTTCCCCTTCTGTGTACGTTTGCCAGGAGCCATGTTGGGCAAAGTGTTAAAATAGCGATTCTTCTCAATATCTCAGTTAGCCTTCTCTTCAGGCAGAGAGAGATTCATGAAAGTCCATGCATTTCAAGATTCTCCTTTACAACCAGAACATGAATCATCAACTGTCTTTCAGATCTGGTCTTTCACTGGGCTGCAAACTTGAGTTATAAAAGATGAATTCTGCCCTCCATGTGACAATGCCAGAAACCGAACCGGAGTTCTAGAGTGCATTTGGATGTCAATTCTGAACTCGCATGGGATTGCTAATACAACGGAGAGCTTCACATTCCCCTTCTGTGTACATTTGTGTGGAGGCAATGTTGGGCAAGGTGTTAAAATAGCGATTCTTCTCAATATCTCAGTTAGCCTTCTCTTCAGGAAGAGAGTGATTCATGAAAATCCATGCATTTCAAGGTTCTCCTTTACAAGCAGAACATGAATCATCAACTGTCTTTCAGATCTGGTCTTTCACTGGGCCGCAAACCTCAGTTGTAAAAGGTGAATTCTGCCCTCCATGTGACGATGCCAGAAACCGAACCGGAGTACTAGAGTGCATTTGGATGTCAATTCTGAACTCGCATGGGATTGCTAATACAACGGAGAGCTTGACTTTCCCCTTCTGTGTACGTTTGTGTGGAGGCCATGGTGGGCAATGTGTTAAAATCGCGATTCTTCTCAATATCTCAGTTAGCTTTCTCTTCAGGCAGAGAGAGATTCATGAAAATCCATGCATTTCAAGATTCTCCTTTAGAAACAGAACATGAATCATCAACTGTCTTTCAGATCTGGTCTTTCACTGGGCTGCAAACTTGAGTTATAAAAGGTGAATTCTGCCCTCCATGTGACAATGCCGGAAAGCGAACCGGTGTACTAGAGTGCATTTGGATGTCAATTCTGAACTCGCATGGGATTGCTAATACAACGGAGAGCTTGACATTCCCCTTCTGTGTACATTTGTGTGGAGGCAATGTTGGGCAAGGTGTTAAAATAGCGATTCTTCTCAATATCTCAGTTAGCCTTCTCTTCAGGCAGAGAGAGATTCATGAAAGTCCATGCATTTCAAGATTCTCCTTTACAACCAGAACATGAATCATCAACTGTCTTTCAGATCTGGTCTTTCACTGGGCTGCAAACTTGAGTTATAAAAGATGAATTCTGCCCTCCATGTGACAATGCCAGAAACCGAACCGGAGTTCTAGAGTGCATTTGGATGTCAATTCTGAACTCGCATGGGATTGCTAATACAACGGAGAGCTTGACATTCCCCTTCTGTGTACATTTGTGTGGAGGCAATGTTGGGCAAGGTGTTAAAATAGCGATTCTTCTCAATATCTCAGTTAGCCTTCTCTTCAGGAAGAGAGTGATTCATGAAAATCCATGCATTTCAAGGTTCTCCTTTACAAGCAGAACATGAATCATCAACTGTCTTTCAGATCTGGTCTTTCACTGGGCCGCAAACCTCAGTTGTAAAAGGTGAATTCTGCCCTCCATGTGACAATGCCAGAAACCGAACCGGAGTACTAGAGTGCATTTGGATGTCAATTCTGAACTCCATGGGATTGCTAATACAACGGAGAGCTTGACTTTCCACTTCTGTGTACGTTTGTGTGGAGGCCATGGTGGGCAATGTGTTAAAATCGCGATTCTTCTCAATATCTCAGTTAGCTTTCTCTTCAGGCAGAGAGAGATTCATGAAAATCCATGCATTTCAAGATTCTCCTTTACAAGCAGAACATGAATCATCAGCTGTCTTTCAGATCTGGTCTTTCACTGGGCTGCAAACTTCAGTTGTAAAAGGTGAATTCTGCCCTCCATGTGACAATGCCAGAAACCGAACCGGTGTACTAGAGTGCATTTGGATGTCAATTCTGAACTGGCATGGGATTGCTAATACAACGGAGAGCTTCACATTCCCCTTCTGTGTACATTTGTGTGGAGGCAATGTTGGGCAAGGTGTTAAAATAGCGATTCTTCTCAATATCTCAGTTAGCTTTCTCTTCAGGCAGAGAGAGATTCATGAAAATCCATGCATTTCAAGATTCTCCTTTACAAGCAGAACATGAATCATCAGCTGTCTTTCAGATCTGGTCTTTCACTGGGCTGCAAACTTCAGTTGTAAAAGGTGAATTCTGCCCTCCATGTGACAATGCCAGAAACCGAACCGGTGTACTAGAGTGCATTTGGATGTCAATTCTGAACTGGCATGGGATTGCTAATACAACGGAGAGCTTCACATTCCCCTTCTGTGTACATTTGTGTGGAGGCAATGTTGGGCAAGGTGTTAAAATAGCGATTCTTCTCAATATCTCAGTTAGCTTTCTCTTCAGACAGAGAGAGATTCATGAAAATCCATGCATTTCAAGATTCTCCTTTACAAGCAGAACATGAATCATCAGCTGTCTTTCAGATCTGGTCTTTCACTGGGCTGCAAACTTCAGTTGTAAAAGGTGAATTCTGCCCTCCATGTGACAATGCCAGAAACCGAACCGGTGTACTAGAGTGCATTTGGATGTCAATTCTGAACTCGCATGGGATTGCTAATACAACGGAGAGCTTCACATTCCCCTTCTGTGTACATTTGTGTGGAGGCAATGTTGGGCAAGGTGTTAAAATAGCGATTCTTCTCAATATCTCAGGTAGCTTTCTCTTCAGGCAGAGAGAGATTCATGAAAATCCATGCATTTCAAGATTCTCCTTTACAAGCAGAACATGAATCATCAGCTGTCTTTCAGATCTGGTCTTTCACTGGGCTGCAAACTTCAGTTGTAAAAGGTGAATTCTGCCCTCCATGTGACAATGCCAGAAACCGAACCGGTGTACTAGAGTGCATTTGGATGTCAATTCTGAACTCGCATGGGATTGCTAATACAACGGAGAGCTTCACATTCCCCTTCTGTGTACATTTGTGTGGAGGCAATGTTGGGCAAGGTGTTAAAATAGCGATTCTTCTCAATATCTCAGTTAGCCTTCTCTTCAGGAAGAGAGTGATTCATGAAACTCCATGCATTTCAAGGTTCTCCTTTACAAGCAGAACATGAATCATCAACTGTCTTTCAGATCTGGTCTTTCACTGGGCCGCAAACCTCAGTTGTAAAAGGTGAATTCTGCCCTCCATGTGACGATGCCAGAAACCGAACCGGAGTACTAGAGTGCATTTGGATGTCAATTCTGAACTCGCATGGGATTGCTAATACAACGGAGAGCTTGACATTCCCCTTCTGTGTACATTTGTGTGGAGGCAATGTTGGGCAAGGTGTTAAAATAGCGATTCTTCTCAATATCTCAGTTAGCCTTCTCTTCAGGAAGAGAGTGATTCATGAAAATCCATGCATTTCAAGGTTCTCCTTTACAAGCAGAACATGAATCATCAACTGTCTTTCAGATCTGGTCTTTCACTGGGCCGCAAACCTCAGTTGTAAAAGGTGAATTCTGCCCTCCATGTGACGATGCCAGAAACCCAACCGGAGTACTAGAGTGCATTTGGATGTCAATTCTGAACTCGCATGGGATTCCTAATACAACGCACAACTTGACTTTCCCCTTCTGTGTACGTTTGCCAGGAGCCATGTTGGGCAAAGTGTTAAAATAGCGATTCTTCTCAATATCTCAGTTAGCCTTCTCTTCAGGCAGAGAGAGATTCATGAAAGTCCATGCATTTCAAGATTCTCCTTTACAACCAGAACATGAATCATCAACTGTCTTTCAGATCTGGTCTTTCACTGGGCTGCAAACTTGAGTTATAAAAGATGAATTCTGCCCTCCATGTGACAATGCCAGAAACCGAACCGGAGTTCTAGAGTGCATTTGGATGTCAATTCTGAACTCGCATGGGATTGCTAATACAACGGAGAGCTTGACATTCCCCTTCTGTGTACATTTGTGTGGAGGCAATGTTGGGCAAGGTGTTAAAATAGCGATTCTTCTCAATATCTCAGTTAGCCTTCTCTTCAGGAAGAGAGTGATTCATGAAAATCCATGCATTTCAAGGTTCTCCTTTACAAGCAGAACATGAATCATCAACTGTCTTTCAGATCTGGTCTTTCACTGGGCCGCAAACCTCAGTTGTAAAAGGTGAATTCTGCCCTCCATGTGACGATGCCAGAAACCGAACCGGAGTACTAGAGTGCATTTGGATGTCAATTCTGAACTCGCATGGGATTCCTAATACAACGCACAACTTGACTTTCCCCTTCTGTGTACGTTTGCCAGGAGCCATGTTGGGCAAGGTGTTAAAATAGCGATTCTTCTCAATATCTCAGTTAGCCTTCTCTTCAGGCAGAGAGAGATTCATGAAAGTCCATGCATTTCAAGATTCTCCTTTACAACCAGAACATGAATCATCAACTGTCTTTCAGATCTGGTCTTTCACTGGGCTGCAAACTTGAGTTATAAAAGATGAATTCTGCCCTCCATGTGACAATGAAGAAACCGAACCGTAGTTCTAGAGTGCATTTGGATGTCAATTCTGAACTCGCATGGGATTGCTAATACAACGGAGAGCTTGACATTCCCCTTCTGTGTACATTTGTGTGGAGGCAATGTTGGGCAAGGTGTTAAAATAGCGATTCTTCTCAATATCTCAGTTAGCCTTCTCTTCAGGAAGAGAGTGATTCATGAAAATCCATGCATTTCAAGGTTCTCCTTTACAAGCAGAACATGAATCATCAACTGTCTTTCAGATCTGGTCTTTCACTGGGCCGCAAACCTCAGTTGTAAAAGGTGAATTCTGCCCTCCATGTGACGATGCCAGAAACCGAACCGGAGTACTAGAGTGCATTTGGATGTCAATTCTGAACTCGCATGGGATTCCTAATACAACGCACAACTTGACTTTCCCCTTCTGTGTACGTTTGCCAGGAGCCATGTTGGGCAAGGTGTTAAAATAGCGATTCTTCTCAATATCTCAGTTAGCCTTCTCTTCAGGCAGAGAGAGATTCATGAAAGTCCATGCATTTCAAGATTCTCCTTTACAACCAGAACATGAATCATCAACTGTCTTTCAGATCTGA